>NC_135812.1:6927040-7274540 GCF_964213995.1 Mustelus asterias
CACGGCCTCTGGTTACGAGTCGATTCATGGCTCCCACCCAAAAACGTTCACTTACTTCAAGTTAATGGAGGGCATGGGGATCTCCAGGAACTGTTCCCGTAAAGGATAGAATGGTAGAAGTCCCGTGTAAAACAGCCCAATCAGTAAAAGCACTCGCTGCTTACTGAACAGGATCGGAATTTGCGGATTCTGTCAACAACAGAGAAAAGCAAAACACGTCACACGAGGGCCAGGAACCTGTCGACAAGTTTAGACGCTTGTGTGTAAATAACACATCCGTTACTTGGCTGTGCTGTCACTGTTGTGGAAACAAAACCACCAGGCCCCTTCCTGCACTGGAGGGATCCTACGCTGGTTCTTCTGTGAGGTTAATACTGAGACAAGACGGTGTTGTTCTCGAGGTTCATGTTCTTGGAGAGCAGATTTTGTCAAGAATGATAACACTACATTCTGCACCGTCTCCTTTCCTTCTCTATGAACGGTATGTTTTGTCTGTATAGCGCACAGGAAACAATACTTTTCACTGTACACTAATACATGTGACAATAATAAATCAAATCAAAATACTCTTCCTTCAGTAACCCTATTTGGCACAGAAATTGCAATGGCCTGAAATATGACTGGGGGCAGTGTCTAAATACCCGTTAGTTTATTTGGGGCAGTGTCTACGGGTGGCCATGTTGGCCAGAACACCAGAAGGACTTTCCATTCCCCCAATCGCGCTGAGAATCTCCAGTGTCCACCCACAGCCTTTGTTTAATACCTCATTAAAGGAGAGCACCTCCAACTGAGCAGCAGTCCTTCGGAACGGCACTGGAGAAACAGCCTCACTTACGTGTTCTAACCTTGGATTGGGGCTTAATCCCCCCCCCCCCAACCCAAACCCTGAATTAAAAGTGGCAACAACTCAGTCTTGTATCCCCTCCAAGTCACCCACCATCCTGACTTGAAAATATATCGACCGTTCCTTCGCTGTGGCTGGGTCAAAATCCTGGAACTCTCTTCCTAACAGCACTGTAGGTGTACCTACACCACACGGACTGCAGTGGTTAAACAGACAGTTCAGCACTGCCTTCATGAGGGCAATAAATGCTGGTCTAGCCAGTGTTTTAGGTGTCCAGATCACCAACAACCTGTCCTGGTCCCCCCATGCCGATACTATAGTTAAGAAAGCCCACCAACACCTCTACTTTCTCAGAAGACTAAGGAAATTTGGCATGTCAACTACGATTCTCAACAACTTTTACAGATGCACCTTAGAAAGCATTTTTTCTGGTTGTATCACAGCTTGGAATAGCTCCTGCTCTGCCCAAGACCGCAAGGAACTACAGAAGACCCAATCCATCACACAAACCAGCCTCCCATCCATTGACTCTGTCTACACTTCCCGCTGCCTCGGAAAAGCATGATTAAGGGCCCCACGCACCCTGGACATTCTCTCTTCTACCTTCTTCCATTGGGAAAAAGATACAAAAGTCTGAGATCACGTACCAACAGGCTCAAGAACAGCTTCTTCCCTGCTGCTGTCAGACTTTTGAATGGACCTACCTTGCATCAAGTTGATCTTTCTCTACACCCTAGCTATGACTGTAACACTACATTCTGCACCCTCTCCTTTCCTTCTCTATGAACGGTATGCTTTGTCTGTATAGCGTGCAAGAAACAATACTTTTCACTGTATACTAATACGCCTGAAAATAATAAATCAAATTGACGCCCGCATCCCATGAAAGAACATTTAAAAACTTGTCTCGTAATGCTCAAGAATGGTGACTTTCTTAAACTGGCATGTCAAAACCAGTCTCTCTGTGTCAAGCTGCTGGCACAGAGAGAGTGAAGGAGTGAAAAGGACCACATGTCCCTGCAGAACAGACAGGACTGATCAGACCTCGCACTGTACTGGCTGCTTAGAGCAAGTGGAAACCAGTCACCGATTTCCTCTGGCAAGGGAAACTCCAAACACCCACTTCAACAAAACTTAACATTCAAGCTAGTCCGTTCAGGAATGACTTGGGGAGCACTGGGGATAAGACATCATTCAATTCAGATTCACTTCCTTGTGCACTCAGATTCATTCATTTGCTCGTCTGTGAAAAAAATTACATTTAAAATGAATAATAATGAGAACTAAAACTCCCCTGTCACAGAGGTCTAATCTATATTTGAAACTGTATTAGAAACAGTCCCAATGCATTCAGATAGTCAGTGAGTGGGTCCAGCCCTGAGTGCCTATCTCCATTCATACATCAAGCTCCTGTTATAAGTTCATAGAGAGTAGGGTACAAAGGAGTTCAGGACCCAATTTGACCTGTAGCGGAGAGGTTGTAGCCTTTTCCCTGAACACATGCAACATTCATAAGGGCGGCATGGCGGCACAGTGGTTAGCGATGCTGCCTCACAGCGCCAGGGACCCGGGTTCGATTCCGGCCTCGGGTCACTGTCTGTGTTGAGTCTGCACGTTCTCCCCGTGTCTGCGTGGGTTTCCTCCGGGTGCTCCGGTTTCCTCCCACAGTCCAAAGGTTTGCAGGTTAGGTGGATTGGCCATGCTAAATTGCCCCTTAGTGTCAGGGAGATTAGCAGGGTAAATACGTGGGGATAGGGCCTGGGTGGGATTGTTGTCGGTGCAGGTTTGATGGGCTGAATGGCCTCCTCCTGCACTGTCGGGATTCTATGATGGTTCTTCTGTGGTGATAATACTGAGACAAGATGGTGTTGTTCTCGTGGTTTATGTTCTTGGAGAGCAGATTTTGTCAAGAATGATAACGCTATATTCTGCACCCTCTCCTTTCCTTCTCTATGAACAGTATGCATTGTCTGTATAGTGCGCAAGAAACAATACTTTTCACTGTATACTAATACATGTGACAGTAATAAATCAAATCAAAATACTCTTCCTTCAGTAACCCCATTCCCTGAAACAGCCTGCTTTCCAAAGACAGTACCCAGGGAGAGACCTACAAAGCATTGCATTCTCAACCACAGCCACATGAGCAGTGAGAATGTGGAGATCACTCCCTCTGAAGGCTCTGGGCACTGGCAGTGAACGGCAATGGTCAAGAACAAGACTGGCTTTTCCAGGTTAGATTTGTTGGGGAACATTATCGAGGGATATGGAGCCAGAGCGGATAAAATGTTGGGGATCAGATCAGGTATGATCTAATTGAAGAGTGGAACAGATTAGAGGGGCTGAATGGCCCAACTCCTATCTCTTTCCAGCATCCACTTTCCTCAGGGCAGGCATGTACGCGCTCTGCAGAGTCTCTTACCCCCTGCGGCTCTTCCAGGACACTTTCCCTGGAGGGTACATGCCCACTGCCCCATGGAACCCGGTTTAGGGGCAGTGATGCTGATGTCAAACACTGTGCCCACTTCCACTTCACCATGTGACCAAGGACAGAGGGAGATTGAGACAAAAGTCTCACAGTTAACTCAATCGAAACTTCCCAAATAAAAGGTGCCCAAATCCGAAGGACACAAGTGGAGATTAAAGAAGATATAGGGTACAGAAACAGGCCATTCGGCCCAACCAATCCATGCTGGTGTTTATGCTCCAATTGAGCCTCCTAGCTGCTATCTCATTGTAACCACCTTTTCCCGTCTCCCTCACACGTTTGTCTAGCTTTCCTTTAAGTTCATTTGTACTATTCGCCTCAACCAATTCCTGTGGGAGCGAGTTTCACTCTGCTCACCGCTCTTTGGGTTAGGAAGTTTCTTTTTGGGATCCGTTATTGGGATTTCTTGATGGCCGCTTTACACTGACGCTGCATCTTAGATTCATCCAACGAGACTTACCGTATTGTAACATTTCTTCACAATCTGGTCACTGACGTTGCCCCAGACAGTGATGTCCTGTCGATTAAACTCCTTCACCAGATCCGAGACCTGCCAAACAACAGAACCGGGTGAGATTCAGAATCAGCCAATCTCACTGCACCAGCTTTCTTGCATCAGGACTTTGCTACACGAGGTGGAATTAGTCCCTCCACAAACGTGAGGTGAGTTCCGAATCACATCTTCACCTGATCACCCAGACTGCCCAGTTCCACGCCCGTCACATCACCCAGCCTCGGCTCACTCAGCGCGGATCCAAGTCTTTCTTTCTTCCGGACTCAACTGTTCTCCCGCATTCCCGGCTGCTCTCCACCCTCCACAAGCTTGAGCTTATCCAAAACTCTGCTGTTCCATCTCACCCCGAGCGTCCCATCCGCCACGCGCTCGCTGAATCGCACCGGCTCCCGGTTAAACGACCCCTCCACTTTAAAATTCACGTCCCTGTTTCCACACCCCCTCCATGACCTGACTCCTCCCTATCTCAGTGATCTCCTCCAAGCTCCCTGTGTCCTTTGTGAGGTTAGTGTACCTTTAAGAGGATTTTTTTTCAATCATGGTCACAGCCTTGGGTGATGTCATTGTGGGAGGAGAAAAAAAACTGGGCAGGTCAGGTGACCTCTATGTTTCAGTTAGAAGCATAGCTGAAAGGAGTTCCTTTCTCTGTTTTTATTTTGAAAGTTTTATCAGTTAGCTGAAAGCACAGCTTATTGTCATCCTGCAGTAAAGAATCTATGTTTTGGGAAGCTGGCTTGTCTTCAAACTGTTCTGAGTCTCAAGAGCATTTGACTGCAGAATTCAACTAATGGCCTCGATCCCAGTATCACGTAAGCATTAGTCTGTGCTGTGTTGAACCTGTGAAAAGAGTCTTTTATCTATGGGAGGTTTTGGTTTTGACTGGGGCAGCTTATATATATTCATTAAGGGTTATACATTATCATGATTGTAATTGATAAAAGTTCTTGGTGATTTTTTTTACTCTACATGTTAACTATATTCTTAAATAAACTTTTTGTTTGATAAAAGCTCCCTACTGGGTCTTTTGAATCATACCTGAAGTGGAATATCTCCTGTTTATCCTCGCCAACTTCAAAATGCAAAATTTATGATTCAGGCGGGTTTCATAAAACGCTTTGGAGTTTCTGACCCGAACCGTAACACCCTCCAATCGCTGCCTCCCTCCAATCTCTCCCTCTTGCGTGTCTTCCATTTTAATTGCTCTCAGCTGACTCTGCCCCGAGCTGTGGAATTTCCTCCCCAACTCCCTCCCTCTCTCTCTAACTTGTACCCTTCCTCCTCCACACTGCTCTCTCAAACTGACCTCTTTGACCAAGGTCACCTGATTTAATTTTAGCTCATGTGGCTGTATTTTGCTTTATAACCTTTGTCATGTGAGTGTAGCTTTAAGAAAGGTTCTTTAATTAAAATCATATAGCTTCGGTGATGTCATTGAGGGGTGGAGCTAAGCTAAGCTGTGGCAGTCAGGTGATAGGGTTTTTTCCCTTTGGGCTTTCAGTTTGGTTTTGGAGAGTGTTGTTGGAAGCAGTTTAGCAGCAAGCTAAGGAGCAGTCTCTCCCTCTCTTCGGTTCTGAAACTATTATCAATTAGCTGAGGGAGAGGCTTATTGCCATCCTGCCTTAAAGAAGCTGTGTTTTGGGAAACCGATTTGACTACAACCTCTTCTGAGTTTCTTCACAAGGGATTTTCAGCATTGAACCCAGGAGGTGGGATTCCTGTAACAAGTCGGCATTACCCTATGCTGGATTGTGCTTATTTGGAGGGGTTTGTGTATTGGATGTTGGCTTTGGTTGGAACACATTAGAGATATTTCCTTAAGAGTTATACATTAATGTGTTGGTTATGTTTCTTGTTTGTAATTGTTAAAAATTCTTGCTAATTGTCTTACTATATATGTCAACAATATTCTTAATTAAACTTTGTTTTTGATAAAAGCTCCTCGTGGGTCACACCTGGGGTGAAACCTCGCGCTCATCCGAGCCAAATTCAACGTAAAACGTTACAGGTCAGGCGAGCTTCATAGAATACATTGAAGCATCTGACCTGACTTGTAACACCTTCCTAATGAAGTGCTTTAGGACATTTTATGATAAAGACGCCATATAAATACAAGCTGGTATTTTTATAATGTCCTCCCTGGCTCTTCAGCAGTCGGCCCGAGACAGGTGATGCCTGGCCACACTCTTCAGTGAGTCAGATTCCCACCATCGGGATTGGGTAGTGTATTCCAGGTCAGCATAGGCTGGTTTCTCATCTCCTGCTCTCTTTTTCTCTGCCCCTGCCCCCAAATCATCTGTTCATTATCTTTAAGAAGGTAGAGCAATGTTTGTTGCCCATCGCTAATTGCCCCTGAACTGGTTGACTTGCTGGGCCGTTTCAGAGGGCAGTTAAGAGTCAACCACCTTGCCATGAATCTGGAGTCTGCATTAAATTTGGTGAACACAGTGGCACAGAGGTTAGCATTGCTGCCTCACAGTGCCCGGGACCCGGGTTCGATTCCTGGCTTGGGTCACTGTCTGTATGGAGTCTGCACGTTCTCCCTGTGTCTGAGGGGGTTTCCTCAGGGCGCTCCGGTTTTCTCCCACATTCTGAAAGGCGTGCTGGTTAGGATGCATTGGCCGTGCTAAATTCTCCCTCATGTACCCAAACAGGCGCCGGAGTGTGGCGACGAGGGGATTTTCACAGTAACTTTATTGCAGTGTGAATGCAAGCCTACTTGTGACACTAATAGATAAACTTTAATGTAGGCCAGACTGGGTAAGGACAGCAGAGTTCCTTCTCTGGTGGGCATTATTGAACCAGATGGGTTTTTACAACAATCGATGAAGGTCGCCATTACTGATTAGCTTTATAAATCCAGGTTTTATTGCTGCGGTGGTGGTGCTCTGGAAACCAGTCTCTTCATAGAATCCCTACAGAGCAGAAGAGGGCCATTCGACCCATTGAGTCTGTACCGACCACAATCCCACCCAGGCCCTATTCTTATAACCCATTTACCCTGCTAATCCCCCTGACACTATTGGCCAATGTAACCCGCACATCTCTGGACTAGAAGAGAAGTCGGCTTCACCGGTTAAAAGCTGGGGGTAAATTGGATAGAACCTCCTAAGATGGGCTGAATGGCTCCTTGTGGGCTTCAGATATTGTGCTGAAAGCACTCAGGAGGTCAGGCGGCGTCAGAGGAGAGGGAGGGAAGAGAGTTAATGTGGCAGGTTGATGAGTTTTCAATGGTTGGTTGCAGCAAGCTCCCCCCCCCCCCCCCCCCCCCCGCAAGATGTTGCCCGAGCGACTCGGCCTTTTGATATCTTGGTGAGAGAAAGCTTGTTTCCTCCTTTTGCTACCTTTTCAATGAGGATATCGTTGTCCACTTTGATGTCAATGTTGATGGGCGTATCCGGAAAGGCTTCAAACACCTCACTCAGCAAAGGGATCCTTCTGTCGTCACCTCCCACACAGAAATAATCTAAAACAAAGGACAAACAATCAGACCCAGATTGAACTGATGGACCAACAGCCCGCACAGACATAGCAAAGCGCCCACAAGTCGGATTATTGAAGGGATGTTGTCAGGTGAGCAAGGACCGATTATTCTGCTGGTCAATGTTCAGGATCTGTGCGTCACACTGCTTTCCCCAATCCCAGCCTCTTGAAGCTGACCCCTGACCCCTACCCACAACCACCCTTTGGAGATGAGGAGGAATTTCTTCAGCCAGAGAGTGGTGAATCTGTGGAACTCTTTGCCGCAGAAGGCTGTGGAGGCCAGGTCATTGAGTGTCTTTTAAGACAGAGATAGATAGGTTCTTGATTGATAAGGGGATCAGGGGTTATGGGGAAAAGGCAGGAGAATGGGGATGAGAAAAATATCAGCCATGATTGAATCGATGGGCCGAGTGGTCTAATTCTGCTCCTCTGTCTTATGGTCTTCATAGAATTCCTACAGTGCAGAAGGAGGCCATTCAGCCCATCGAGGCTGCATCAACACAATCCCACCCATACCCTATCCCCATAACCCCACATATTTACCCTGCTAGTCCCCCTGACACCAGGGGGAATTTAACCACCCTCTTCAATGTTAGCCCAATTCTGGCCTCTAGTGCAGGGAGACCAATCACCTCGGATCTTCTGGGAAAGACCTGGAATTTGGCATTCTGTCCCGTGCCCCTGATCCGGGTTTCCCGGGACACTATTTGCCCTGGATTTCTTCTGCGTCTGCACACATTGTGCTGCCGCGCGTGTGCAGACCCCGCTCTCAGTCACAAAGTGCCTGTGTGTGAGAGAGGTGGAGGGGGGAGGGATGTGGGTAGCGTTTGCCAGTGGCAGCTTTGGTGTCAGCCACAGGTGGCAGTCAGGATGGAGGGTGGGGTGGCTCCCAAGTCAGTTTGGGCAGCAGAGGTGTTCTTGAGTGCTCCCCGCCCACCCCACTTTCTCCTAGCGCCTCGCCAGCACCCCTCCACCCCATTCTGGTCAGCACCCCCAGATGGTGAAGCTTTCTTCCCGCAGAGTAGTTCTGGGATCACAGAGCTTGGGCGACAGAGGAGGAGGGCTGTGAGGAACAACACTAACGGCCCTGAACTTGCAGCCCACCAGGAACAGAAGCAGAGACAAACCGTGATTTCAAAAGGAAATTGGGAGAGCTTGAGAGCAGCATTTATCGACCGTTCCCAATTGTCCCCCGACTTAATTATCCAGAGTCAGCCACATTACTGTGGGTCTGGCGGCACAGTGGGTTAGCACTGCTGCCTCTCAGCGCCAGGGACCCGGGTTCGATTCCCGGCTTGAGTCACTCTGCGGAGCTTGCACATTCTCCCCGTGTCTGCGTGGGTTTCCTCCGGGTGCGCCGGTTTCCTCCCACAGTCCAAAGATGTGCGGGTTAGGTGGATTGGCTGTGCTAAATTTCCCCTTAGTGTCCCAAAATGTGTAGGTTGGGGGATTAGCCATGGTAAATACACAGGGTTACAGGGAGCGGGTTGGGTAAGATATACTCAGACAGTTTGTGCAGACTCGACGGGCTGAATGGCCTCTGCACTGGAGGGATTCTATTCTATGTAGGGCAGACTGGGTAAGGATGGCAGGTTTCCTTCTCTAGCGGGCACTGGGGACCAGATGGGTTTTTACACTAATCAACAATGGCGTCATGGTCACTATTAAATCTTTTTAATTCCAGATTTTGTTGAATTCAAATTTCACTATCTGCCGTGGTGGGATTCGAACCCGGGTCCTCTGAGCATGACCTGGGTCTCTGGATTACTAGTCCAGTGACAATACCACTACGCCATCACCTCCCCTCTATCCTTCTAATGCCCCTTTCCACCCAGAGGACAGCCATCTCCACTGCTTATGTATACTTAGTGGTTTAGGTCGATTGGCCATGCTAAATTGATCCTAAAGTCAGGGGGATTAGCTAAATTGATCCTAAAGTCAGGGTAAATGAGCAGTATGGGAATAGGGCCTGAGTGGAATTGTGGTCAGTACAGACTCGATGGGTCAAACGGCCTCCATCTGCACTGTAGGGATTCTAAGTATCTAAACACCACATGATAGAGCACTTTCTTGAGCAGAGAGGATTGTGGGTATTATGGTCACCATGACTGGTGAGTTACTATAAGGAATTATCTGTCAGGAAACCTGGATGGTTTAAATTGGAAGTTGAATACAATTCAGAGTTGGTAATCCTATTCATAGGTCACAGGTCAGTATGAAGAATCCTGGGACACATTCTGCCCCTTGTCGTACACAAGACTCCGACTACAGCACCCCCTTGAGTCCTCCCTGCAGAGATCAGCTAACATTACTGCAGAATATTACAACAGAGATTCCTGGCCTAACTGGCTCTAGCAGGTAAAATGGTACATTTACCCTGCAGTTATTTTCGAGAAACCTCCCTTGGCTTTGCAGTGGGACACATTACACCATTCTGTTGCTTCAATAAGTCCAGTAACCTGCTTACCTTTCTTGAATGAGACGTGAAGTTTGCAATGATAAGGCGGGAGTTCCTGAGAGAGGCAGGGCGGGGAGAGAAAGGAAAGGGAGAAGAGATTACATTCATGCACTGATTACCCGTGCATTGACATGGAGTAGCCACCCGATACCTCAGCAATGCTAGTTCCAAAAATAGAAGTTACCAGTCACAGAAACCAGAGCAAAGCAATAGACAGACGCCCAATGTCCAAACACAGGATTACTCACTCAGGAAAGTCACCGCTCATTCAGAACAGGAAGGACTGCTGAACGGAGGAAAGTTCCTTTGGGAATCTATTTGGACAAGCGACCATCGTTCCTCCTGCTACACCTTGGCTCTGCGTCTTGTTTATCATCAGCTATTGATATATTTTAAGCTTTTTTACATGTACTCAGCCAGCTTTTTTTAAAGTTAATTAGTCACAAGTAAGGCTTAGATTAACACTGCAATGAAGTCACTGTGAAATTCCCTTAGTCGCCACACTCCGGCGCCTGTTCGGGTCAATGCACCCTAACCAGCACGTCTTCCAATGTGAGAGGAAACCCACGCAGACACGGGGAGAACGTGCAAACTCCACACAGACAGTGACCCAAGCCAGGAATTGAACTCAGGTCCCTGGCGCTGTGCTAACCACTGTGCCACCGTGCCGCCCTTCAATTAATTTCACAAGTGAGCTGGATCTATTTTTTAACATTCTTTAATGGAATGTGGGCGTTGCCGGCTGGCCAGCATTTATTGCCCATTCCTAATTGCCCTTGGGGGTCATTTAAGGGTCAACCACTTTGCTGTGGCTCTGGAGTCACATGTAGGCCAGACCAGGTAAGGACAGCAGATTTCCTTCCCTGAAAGACATTAGTGAACCAGATGGGTTTTTATGACAATCGACAATGGTTTCATGGTCATCATTAGGCACTTATTGAATACGAGTTTTGCCGTGGCAGGATTTGAACCTGGGTCCCCATTAGCTGAGTTTCTGCATTAAATGGTCTAGCGCTAATATCACTAGGCCATCGCCTCTCCCTAAAATTGAATTTAAACTCCCCAACGTGTCATGGGGGGATTTGAATCTGGGTCTCTGGAATATTAGTCCACGGTTGTAAACCCCCTCAGATTGTTCTGGAATCTTCTAGCCAACTCGGGGAAGCAAAATACAGCCTAGGATATGATCTGGACCTGGTGCATCTAACCAATAAAACCAGCTTACAAATAGAGCCATTCCCAGAGCACAGAGGATTTTGAGGATTGTAGCTGCCGTAATTGATTAAGTGTCGTAAGGGATGATGCATCAGGCAAACATTACCAGGAACAAGGTCATAGGTTATGTTCTAGAATATAGTTCAGAGTTCGCAACACTATAGCTTCCCCATGATAGTTTGTACTTAAATCAGCTTTCAGCACTTTGGGGTGAACTAAGATGCAAGTGCTTCTAGTTGGCAAACACAGGGGACCTCGCAGCACAGTGGCGCAATGGTTAGCACTGCTGCCTCAAAGCTCCAGGGACCCCGGGTTCAATTCCGGCCTTGGGTCACTGTCTGTGTGGAGTTTGCACGTTCTCCCCGTGTCTGCGTGGGTTTCCTCCGGGTGCTCCGGTTTCCTACCACCGCCCAAAGATCTGTGGGTTGGATGGATTGGCCGTGCTAAAATGTCCCTTGGTGTCCAAAGAGATGTAGGTTAGATGGGTTAACCATGGGAAATGTGTGGGGTTACATGGATAGGGTGGGGGGAAAAGGGCCTTGGTAAGATACTGAATCAGTGCAGACTCAATGGGCCGAATGGCCACTTTCTGCACTTTAGAGATTCTACGGTCTCATCTAAAGCCACCTGACAATGTGCCCCCCCCCCCCCCCCCCCCGCCGTACTGTACCGGCTACCTGTGTCTGGGTTGTGTGCTAAAGTCCTGGAGGAAGGCCTGATCGTTTGGATTCGGAGGCAAGTCTGCGAGGAACTGAGTCACGCTCTGAGACTTGGCTGCTGATAGTGGACAGGAATGGCTTGGACATTATCCAACCCAAATTGAACGTCATTACCAGGATCTCAGCTGCCATTTGACAGCGTCAGGGATCGTTCTGACAGAACAGGCCCTTCAGCCTATCTGATCTGATAACCGACACCACTGACTTCCTGCCGGGGCACTCTGCTGCTCCTTAAACAAGCCCAGGTTCCTCACCTCAAACATTCCATTCTCACGCGCCGCTGCCAACAACCTCCCACTCTATATCTGTCATAACGTTTGCCCTTTGCAGCTTTGAACCCGTGACCTTTTAGCTCCCAGTTGCACCCAAGCTATCCAGGTGTTGAACTCTTAACCCAGGCCATTATTCAATGGAATGCAGTTTGATCATTTAACATTACACAATCGTTCCAAAGAAGCACATCCTGAAACAGCACCTGCGTGATTACATGTTGAAAGTTTGAAACGTTGGGACAGCTGTTAAAGACAAGTTCCTGTCCCGGTTTTATTCATTCTGCTTCAGTCAAGTCCAGAAGAAAAAGACTTCACTTCCACAGCCACTTCCAGGATGTTCCAAGGCATTCCACAGCCGATTAAATACTTTAATAGTCCAGTCATTGTTACAGCGTAGAGCAGCCCATTATTGGAAATCTATCTGCAGACATTTGGCACTTTCTGCAGTTTTCTCTGTTCAGGATTTCAGAGAAGTGCACCGACAGCAGACACCCTGCGCCAGGCCAGTCATCATCAGGGAGTCAGTAGATGACGCATTAAAGACTCCCTCCAGAACCTGAGCAGGTAATCCAGCCAAATGAGTGCTGCAGTGTCAGAGGGTCGGCGCCGAGGGAGCGCCGCGCCGTGGCAGGGTCGGCGCCGAGGGAGCGCCGCGCCGTGGCAGGGTCGGCGCCGAGGGAGCGCCGCGCCGTGGCAGGGTCGGCGCCGAGGGAGCGCCACGCCATGGCAGGGTCGGCGCCGAGGGAGAACCGCGCAGATGGAAGAGCCCTTTCTGTGAGATGATATGGGTGTCCCATTTATTCACGTCAATCTGATTAGTCCGGTGCCAGCTTTTGAACAAGAACAGAAAGTTCCCCTTATGTGCTGCGCCATAATCCTTCCACAGCCAATGCAGGTCTTTCATTTGTTGTTCCTGGGATCTTGCTGTGCAAAAAATGGCTGTCAGGAATGCCAACATTCAATACGTATGAGACACACTGACTAATGAAATTAAATTGTGCGTCAGGTTGTACAATGTGACAGAAAGAAGCTCACCACTTACTGCGAACGTGAGGTTGCTGATGTCCGCATTCAGCCCTGTGGTTTGTTTCAAGTTGCTGTCATGTGACACGACCACCTGGTCATCTTTGGTCAGGTGACAGTCGAGCTCCAGCATCTCCGTCCCCAACTGCACGGCACTGAAACAGTTAAATGGTAAAGAATTTATTTCTCCCTCAAATACCAAGGAAGCAGTTCCAATTGCAGGTTTTGATTTGACAGATATTCAATATTGTTAACTAAAATGGCAGTTTTCACTCCAATCCTAGCTTCCTAAACAGAATCAGGTCAGTCACTTTTACTCTGAGAAAATCCAGAGTAAGATTAATTTAAACTTCCTCGAGCAGCATCTCACACAGGTTCCTGGAATCATACAATCCCTGCAGTGCAGAAGGAGGCCATTCAGCCCATCAAGGGATTCAGGTTTCTGGATCATTGGGACCTCTTTTTTGGGGCAGGTGTGACCTGTACAATAAGGACGGGTTGCACTTGAATCCCAGGGGGACCAATATCCTGGCGGGGAGGTTTGCTAAGGCTGCTGGGGAGAGTTTAAAGTAGAATGGTTGGGGGGTGGGAATCAAATTGAAGTGACTGGGAGAGAGGAGGTTAGCTCACAAATAGAGGAAGCTTGTCGACAGTGTGAGAGGGAGGATAGGCTGGTGATAGAGAAGGGGAGCGCTCAGACCGAAGGTTTGAGATGTGTCTATTTTAACGCAAGGAGTGTTGTGAACAAAGTGGATGAGCTTAGAGCGTGGATCACTACTTGGAAATATGATGTGGTGGCCATTACAGAGACTTGGATGACTGAGGGACAGGACTGGTTACTTCAAGTGCCGGGTTTCGGATGTTTCAGAAGGGACGGGGAGGGAAGCAAAAGAGGTGGGGGAGTGGCACTGTTGATCAGAGATAGTGTCACGGCTGCAGAGAAGATGGACACCATGGAGGGATTGTCTACAGAGTCTCTGTGGGTGGAGGTTAGGAACAGGAAGGGGTCAATAACTTTACTGGGTGTTTTCTATAGGCCGCCCAATAGTAACAGGGATGTTGAGCAGATAGGGAAACAGATCCTGGAAAGGTGTAATAATAACAGAGTTGTCGTGATGGGAGATTTTAATTTCCCAAATATTGATTGGAATCTCCCAAATATTGATTGGGATCTCCCTAGAGTAAGGGGTGTAGATGGGGAGGAGTTTGTTAGGTGTGTTCAGGAGGGTTTCTTGACACAGTATATAGATAAGCCTACAAGAGGAGAGGCTGTACTTGATTTGGTATTGGGAAATGAACCTGGGCAGGTGTCAGATCTCTGTGGGAGAGCATTTTGGAGATAGTGATCATAATTCTATCTCCTTTACAATAGCATTGGAGAGAGATAGGATCAGACAAGTTAGAAAAGTGTTTAATTGGAGTAAGGGGAATTGAGGTTATCAGGCAGGAAATTGGAGGCTTAAATTGGAAAGAGGTTTTCTCAGGGAAATGTACGGAAGAAATGTGGCAAATTTTCAGGGAATATTTGTCTGGAGTTCTGCATAGCAACGTTCCAATGAGACAGGGAAGTTATGGTAGGTTACAGGAACCGTGGTGTACAAAGGCTGTAATGAATCTAGTCAAGAAGAAAAGAAAAGCTTACAAAAGGTTCAGAGAGCTAGGTAATGTTAGAGATCTAGAAGAGTATACGGCTAATAGGAAGGATCTTGAGAAGGAAATTAGGAGAGCCAAGAAGGGGTCATGAGAAGGCCTTGGCAGGCAGGATTAAGGAAAACCCCAAGGCATTCTACAAGTATGTGAAGAGCAAGAGGATAAGACGTGAAAGAATAGGACCTATCAAGTGTGACGGTGGGAAAGTTTGTATGGAACCGGAAGAAATAGCAGAGGTACTTAATGAATACTTTACTTCAGTATTCACTATGGAAAAGGATCTTGGTGGTTGTAGTGCAGACTTGCAGCAGACTGAAAAGTTTGAGCATATAGATATTAAGAAAGAGGATGTGTTGGAGCTTTTGAAAAGCATCAAGTTAGATAAGTCGCCGGGACAGGATGAGATGTACCCCAGGCTACTGTGGGAGGCGAGGGAGGAGATTGCTGAGCCTCTGGCAATGATCTTTGCATCATCAATGGAGATGGGAGAGGTTCTGGAGGATTGCAGATGTTGTTCCTTTATTCAAGAAAGGGAGTAGAGATAGCACTGGAAATTATAGACCAGTGAGTCTAACCTCAGTGGTTGGTAAGTTGATGGAGAAGATCCTGAGAGGCAGGATTTATGAACATTTAGAGAGGTATAATATGATTAAGAATAGTCAGCATGGCTTTGTCAAAGGCAGATCATGCCTTACGAGCCTGATTGAATTTTTTGAGGATGTGACTAAACACATTGATGAAGGAAGAGCAGTAGATGTAGTATATATGGACTTCAGCAAGGCATTTGATAAGGTGCCCCACGCAAGGCTTATTGAGAAAGTGAGGGGGCATGGGATCCATGGGGACATTGCTTTCTGGATCCAGAACTGGCTTGCCCACAGAAGGCAAAGAGTGGTCATAGATGGGTCATATTCTGCATGGAGGTCGGTCACCAGTGGAGTGCCCCAGGGATCTGTTCTGGGACCCTTACTCTTTGTGATTTTTATAAATGACCTGGATGAGGAAGTGGAGGGATGGGTTGGTAAGTTTGCTGATGACAAAGGTTGGAGGTGTTGTGGATAGTGTGGAGGGATGTCAGAAGTTGCAGCGAGACATTGATAGGATGCAAGACTGGGCGGAGAAGTAGCAGATGGAGTTCAACCCAGATAAGTGTGAGGTGGTTCATTTTGGTAGGTCAAATAGGATGGCGGAATATAATATTAATGGTAGGACTCTTGGCAGTGTGGAAGATCAGAAGGATCTTGGGGTCCGAGTTCATAGGACGCTCAAAGCAGCTGTGCAGGTTGAGGCTGTGGTTAAGAAGGCGTATGGTGTACTGGCCTTCATCAATCGAGGAATTGAGTTTAGGAGTCGTGAGATAATGTTGCAGCTATATAGGACCCTGGTCAGACCCCACTTGGAGTACTGTGCTCGGTTCTGGTCGCCTCATTACAGGAAGGATGTGGAAGCCATAGAAATGGTGCAGAGGAGATTTACAAGGATGTTGCCTGGGTTGGGGAGCATGCCTTATGAGGATAGGTTGAGTGAGCTCGGCCTTTTCTCCTTGGAGAGACGAAGGATGAGGGGTGACCTGATAGAGGTGTATAAGATGTTGAGAGGTATTGATCGAGTGGATAGTCAGAGGCTTTTTCCCAGGGCTGAAATGGTTGCCACAAGAGGACACAGGTTTAAGGTGCTGGGAAGTAGGTACAGAGGAGATGTCAGGGGTAAGTTTTTCACTCGGGGTGGTGGGTGCGTGGAATGGGCTGCCAGCAATGGTGGTGGAGGCGGATTCGATAGGGTCTTTTAAGAGACTTTTAGATAAGTACATGGAACTTAGTAAGATAGAGGGTTATAGGTAAGCCTAGTAATCGCTAAGGTAGGGACATGTTCGGCACAACTTTGTAGGCTGAAGGGCCTGTATTGGGCTGTAGTTTTTCTATGTTTCTAAGGCTGCACCGACCACAATCCCACCCAGGCCCTTTCCTCTTAACTCCACGTATTTACCCTAGCTAGTCCCTCTGACATTATGGTGTAATGTAGCATGGCCAATCAACCTAACCCCCACATCTGTGGACTGTGGGAGGAAACCGGAACACCCGGAGGAAACCCATGCAGACTCGGGGAGAATGTCTGCGCGGAGTCTGCACAATGGCCCAAGCCGGGAATGGAACCCGGGTCCCCGGTGCTGAGAGGCAGCAGTGCTAACCACTGTGCCACCGCACCGCCCGACCGGGTGACAGGAGAGAACTGACAACACGCACGCCTAGCCCTGGCCAAAGTTTGGCGCACTGCCCTACACTTCTCCCGATGTCCCCTAAGCTTCCTCCACCTCAAATACTTAGCCATTTGCCTCTGAAATGCTACTTGCTCACCTCCATGCCATTTTCTTTGCCCCGACAACCCTCCAGTCTCTTTCTAGGTACTCACGTGACATCAATTTAATATTAAACTTTATGGTTGCTTGTACCAG
Organism: Mustelus asterias; assembly: GCF_964213995.1. Classification (NCBI taxonomy): domain Eukaryota; kingdom Metazoa; phylum Chordata; class Chondrichthyes; order Carcharhiniformes; family Triakidae; genus Mustelus; species Mustelus asterias. The sequence goes on from NC_135812.1 coordinate 6,944,156, forward strand.
GTTGCCCAGCAGAGGAAATACGTCAAGTCATAATGGCACAAGAGGCCATTCAGCCCATCGAGTGCATGCCTAGATCTCTCAAAGCTCTTCATAGTTTAAAGCAAAGATCTCTGCTAAACGTTTTCAGGTGCCTCTGTCCAGGGGAGTGGATCCTTTCATCCACAGCAAAGAGAATTGGAGAATAAGATTAAAGAAATGCTACTTAATTGCATAGGGCTTTGTTGAGACAACACCTGGAGTATTCTACGCAGTTTTGGTGTCAAGCATCACGGTGGCACAGTGGTTAGCACTGCTGCCTCACAGCACCAGGGACCCGGGTTCAATTCCCGGCTTGGGTCACTGTCTGTTGGAGTCTGCATGTTCTCCGTGTCTGCGTGGGTTTCCTCCGGGTGCCCCGGTTTCCTCCCACAGTCTGAAAGACGTGCTGGTTGGACGCACTGGCCATGCTAAATTCTCCCTCAGTGTACCCAAACAGGTGCCGGAGTGTGGCGACTGGGGGATTTTCACAGTAGCTTCATTTGCAGTGTTACTTGTGACACTAATAAATAAACTTTAAACTTCCCTGGGATGCAAGGGCTGCCAGATGTGGAGCAATGGAATACGGTGGGCTTAGAATCTCTGGAGTTTGGATGAATGCGACGGGATCTCATTGAAACATACAAGATTCTCAAGAGAGATCCCCCTAAACGGATCACCTGAACAGGCACAGATCGGGCCAGTGTCCAGAGGACCGCACAGACTGATCCCAATTCATCAGCCTGGATTCACTTCCCACACCGCCTCCTGTTATTCCATTGGCTGGTTTGCAGATTAACACCAACGATGTATCACTCAATGAACCAATCTGTGGCGGGCTTGGGCAGCTCACTGTCTGTTTGATTTGCCTGGTAGTGCCCCTGTGGAATGCTTTGGGACGTTAACACAAAATTAAAGGTGCTATATAAATGCAAGTTGCTGTGGTTATCTTACATGAAGGATGGAAACACTGTCAACAGCTTAGAATTCTGTTATCCGAATCCACAACTCATATTACAGCCTTCAAGTAACTGCTCCATGTTGCTAATTATTTATGTGGTTTTGCTTTGACCCAGTTTGTCTTTAAACAGCAGCCAGTGGTCACCACCTCGAGACTGCTTCATGCTGACATCAATCAGATCACCATCTTCACCCTGCATCATTAGAATGCCTTTGGTGTGAAAAATAAACTCCCATAACTTGCATCTTGGCTCAGTGGCTAGCACGGTCACCTCCCGAGTCAGCGGGTTGTGGGTTCAAGTCCCACTCCAGGAAATGAGCACAGAAATCGAGGCTGGCATTCCCAGTGAAGCTATGAGGGAGTGCTGCACTGTCAGAGGCAACAAAGTTTGGAAGAGGCATGAAACTGAGGTCCAATCTGCCCCCTCAAGCACATGTGGTTGGCACTGCTGCCTCACAGCGCCAGGGACCCGGGTTCAATTCTGGCCTCGGGTCACTGTCTGTGCGTTCTCCCTGTGTTTGCATGGGTTTCCTCCGGGTGCTCTGGTTTCCTACCACGGTCCGAAGGACGTGCTGGTTAGGGTGCATTGGCCATGCTAAATTCTCCCGCAGTGTACCCGAACAGGTACCGGAGTGTGGCAACTAGGGGATTTTCAGTGACTTGATTGCAGTGTGAATGTAAACCCACTTGTGACACTAATCAATAAACTTATAAACTTGTAAAAAAAAAAGACTAAAGTGTGGCGCCCAAAACTGAACACAATTCTCCAGCTGAGGCCTTTACAAAGTTGCTCAACTGTGCAGAACTTGAGAACTGCTGAAGAGACAGACATGTTTCCAGAGCGTCCCGTCTTGTGGCAAGCCCCAAGCAATCACAACAATTTGTACTACAGGAAAAAGGATGCCGATTGGTTGACAAGTCGACTCCGGCTGAGGAGTTGCGGTGGAGAAAACAACAGGGGAACCACCGGATCCCCGGGTTCTCCAAACCCCCCGGGCAATACAAAAAAAGCTGCATGAATCAGAGTCAACAAGTCAGCGTCCTTTTCCCCTGGCACTGATCATTTTGAAATTTGGTATTCTTGTGTCTGTCCCGATTTTAGAAGGGTTTGGCAAAACTGCCTCGCTACTTTTTAGCTCTTGGAATAGATGTGAAAGGTGAATTTTTTTTTAAAAAGGGAAGAGTGTGCATCCTGCTGTTCTGTGATGTAACTTTACATTAAACTTTAATCCGTTCCTGCTGAGTGTTAAACCTTGTTGGACTTTCTTTAATTCACTCGTTGATAGAAGCAAGACTGCGTTTCTCTCACTTTAAGAAGCCAAAGCAGTGATTAGGACATTATGTTAATTATACAGCTCATTTCACCACAGTTATTTGTTTCTGCCCAAATTCTTCCCTCTTCTGAGAGTGGTGACTCATCCTACATCATGGCTTCCTGCACCTCCTGTACCGCACAGCAACTTCAGCTAGGCAGCGAGTCAGCTCCCCGGAGTAGGGGGCAGTCACAAAGAGGTCTTTTTATTTTATTCATTCGTGGGACATGGGTGTCGCTGGCTGGGTCAGCATTTATTGCCCATCCCTAGTTGCCCGAGGGCATTTGAGAGTCAACCACACTTGGTCTGGAGTCACATGTCGGCCAGACCGGGTAAGAACGGCAGATTTCCTACCCTGAAGGACATTAGTGAACCAGATGGGTTTTCCCAACAATCGATTCACGGTCATCAGTAGATTCTTAAATCCAGATATTTTTTTATTGAATTCAAATTCCACCATCTGCCGTGGCGGGATTCGAACCCGGTTCGCCAGAACATTGGCTGAGTTTCTGGATTAATAGTCTAGAGATAATACCACTAGGCCATCGCCTCTCCGTGTCTTGAAGTCAACCTGTGCGCAATCTCTTTAAAAACGGAGGGTAGAAGGTCGCTGGGATATGATCGAGAAAGCAGCTGAGGGCAAAACTTTGTATGTGTTCAAGGAGGAGTTAAATATAGTTCTTGGGGCAAAGGGGATCAAAGGATATGGGGGGGGGGGGAAGAAGGTGCGAACAATCTATTGAGTTGGATGATCAACCATTATAATGAATGGCAGAACAGGCTCAAAGGGCCGAATGGCCTACTCCTGTGCCTATTTTCTGTGTAAGATTAGGGACCGACGCTTCCTGACTAATTTCTCCACTGACAGAGGTGGGTAGGGTTCAATATCAAAGTGATTCACATCAGTTTTATTTCTTATCAAAACACAAATTAAGTGATGTTTAAGGTTTTTAACGTCTAAACTTGGCTATTCCAACGCAGTCCTGGCTGCTCCCCCACACTCTGCTCTCCGTAAACCTGACGCCATTCAAAGCTCTGCTGTCTTAACTCACACCCGTTCACCATCACCTCAGTTCTCACTGACATGGATTCATTCCTGATTTAAGCAATGTTTTGCCCCGTCCCTCCCTATCCCTGCATTCTCCTCCAGCCACACAACTCTCCGAGACTGGTGCTCCTCTAATCCTGACCTCTCTCCTGTGTTCCCGATTTTAATCACCCCACCATCAGGACTGTACCTTCAGCTACCTCGGGCCCTGGAATTCCCTCCCTAAACTTGTCTGTCTGCTGTCCTCCATGAAGAAATTCCTTGGTCCAAAAAGATTGCTTAGTGTGGCTCAGACTCGGTTTGCTTGATAATAGCTCCAGTGAAACACTTTGGGATATTTTATTCCCTAAAAGGTTCAATATAAATGCACAATGTTTCCAAATACAGGCTGTCAGTGTTGTACAGCGTAAAAAAGGCCTTTTGGCTCATCGAGTTTGCAGCTACAACTTTTTTTATTATTATGTGGGCATCACTGGCCAGGCCAGCATTTATTGCCCATCCCTAATTGCCCCTTGAATGGAGTGACTCGGCATTTACCAGTCAGCCACAGCACTGTGGGTCTGGAGTCACATGTAGGCCAGACCGGGTAAGGATGGCAGATTTCCATCCTTAAAGGACATTAGTGAATCAGATGAGTTTTTTATGACAATCGACAATGGTTTCATGGTCATCAGTAGACTTTGAGTCAGAGGTTTACAGCATGGAAACAGGCCCTTCAGGCCAACTTGTCCATGCTGCCCTTTTTCTTAACCATTAAGCTATTCCCAATTGCCCGCATTTGGCCCATATCCCTCTATATCCATCTTACCCATGTAACTGTCTAAATGCTTTTTAAAAGGCAAAATTGTACCCGCCTCTACTACTACCTCTGGCAGCTTGTTCCAGACACTCACCATCCTCTGATTTTTTTTTAATTGAATTCAAATTTCACTATCTGCTGTGGTGAGATTTGAACCCGGGTCCCCAGAGCATTACCCTGGGTCTTTGAATTACTGGTCCAGTGACAATACCACTATGTCACCACCTCCCTTCTAAAGTTGCGCTAATCCCATTTTCCAGCACTCGTCCCATAACCCTGAATGTTACGATATATTTGAACGGTTGTAAGGCTATGGCCTTCACTACCTTCCTAGGCAGTGCCTTCCAGATTCCCTCTGCCCTCTGAGTGAACATTCCTTGTTTCAAATCCCCTCTCCCTAAAGCTACGCCCCTACGTTGTTGAATAGGTTTTTTTGAGGAACATCTACAAAGGGATATAGATAGTCTGTGAGTGGGCAAGGGTCTGGCAGATGGAGTACAATATTGGTTAGTGTGAGGTCATCCATTTTGGCAGGAATAACAGCAACATGGACTATTATTAAATGGTAAAAAATTGCAGCATGCTGCTGTGCAGAGGGACCTGGGTGTCCTTGTGCATGAATCACAAAAGCTGGTTTGCAGGTGCAGCAGGTAATTAAGGCAAATGGAATTTTGTCCTTCATTGCTAGAGGGATGGAGTTTAAAAACAGCGAGGTTATGTTGCAGCTGTATAAGGTGCTGGTGAGGCCACACCTCAAGTACTGTGTACGGTTTTGGTCTCCTTACTTGAGAAAGGATATACTGGCACTGGAGGGGGTGCAGAGGAGATTCACTAGGTTTAATTTCGGAGTGGAGAGAATTGGCTTATGAGGAGAGACTGAGTAGACTGGGGCTATACTCACTGGAATTCAGAAGAATGAGGGGAGATCTTATAGAAACATATAAGATAGAAGCAGGGAAGTTGTTTCCACTAGCAGGTGAAACGAGAACTAGAGGGCATGGCCTCAAAATAAGGGGGAGCAGATTTAGAACTGAGTTGAGGAGAAACTTCTTCACACAAAGGGTTGTCAATCTGTGGAATTCCCTGCCCAGTGAAGCAGTTGAGGCTACCTCGCTGAATGTTTTTATGGCAAAGAAAGACAGATTTTTGAACAGTAAAGGAATTGAGGGTTATGGTGAGCGGGCGGGTAAGTGGAGCTGAGTCCACAGAAAGATCAGCCATGATCTTATTGAATGGTGGAGCAGGCTCGAGGGGCCAGATGGCCTGCTCCTAGTTCTTATGTTCTTAACAAGCAAGGAGTCCATCCAGAATAATTTTCTTCATGAATGAATCCGAAACAAGAGGGCACTAATATTACATCGGAGACAAACCCTGAGCTGTCTTTGAGAGCGGGAATGTCACGGATACCATCCCGAAGGGGACGTACACCGAGCATTCCTTCATCGGCAGATTGCTGGAATTCTGCAGCATGGAGGGAGGGGCACTGACTCAGGGTGGCCTGATAGGTCTCCCCACAAAGAGAGGGGCCTTGACAGTGCCATTCACATCCCGAAAATTGATTAAAAACAAAGATAGGGCCGTGTAGTGGAGACAGAGGGCTGCTGTCCAAAGGGTTAGTTCACAGCCAGATCAATGATTTACTACCTGGCTGAGTTCCAGAGGCTCTGAGCTCGTTATCAAGAAAGATTGAACAGGCTGGCAAACCCATCCCCAGAAAAGACAAGAATCAGGGGAGACTTGAAGGGCTTTGACAGGGTAGACACCAAGAAGATGTTTCCCCTTGTGAAGAATCCAAAACACAAGATTGTCACCAATACAATTCAACGGGGGAATTCTGAAGAAATTTCTAGGGAGTGGCAAGAATGTGGAATCCATGATGACGAGGAGTGGTTGAGATGATTAAAGAAATACAAGTTTGCAATAATGGGACACCTTTCACAAAGATCTGATGTCCCAAACTGCTTTGCAATGAAGTGCTTTCTGACGTGTTAGTCACTGTGATAAAGGGTGCAAATGTGGCAACCAATTTACATGCAGCAAACTCCCATAATCAGCAACGTGATAACGATCGGATAACCTGTTGGCCAAGGGATAGATATTACCCAGAACACCGGAGGGGGGATTGTCTTGCTCTAAACCTCTAAATAACGCCCTGGGATCTTGCCAGGGGAGGGGGGACACCTAGCCCACACATCTTTAGACTGCGGGAGGAAACCGGAACACCCGGAGGAAACCCACGCAGACACGGGGAGAATGTGCAAACTCGGCACAGACAGTGAGCTGAGGCCGGAATTGAACCCGGGTCCCTGGTGCTGAGAGGCAGTAGCGCTAACCACTGTGCCACACATGCCGTGTGCGTTGGCAGCTTTCAGACCCAGTCACATGGGTGCACCCACAGCAGTCAGGATCATGGAGATAAACTGTCCCTCAAAACAGAGCATCCACCAGAGGGGGGGGCAGCCAGGATCTCCGATTAACACCTTATCCCAAAGACAGCACCTCAGACTCCGCTGCATTCCCTCAGTACGGCACGGAAGTGTCGGCCTAGGTCAAAGTGCTCAAGCCTCCAGGACAGGACTTGAGCCCAGAGCTCAACGAGCCACAGCTGAAACTCTGGCACCTGCATATTGTGCCCAGACCCCCAGCTGAGCGACCTCCCAAAGCAAAGACCCCCGCACAACGACAGCAGGAACTCCCGAGGTGTCTTTAAGCTGATGATCAGGAAACTCAACTCTTCAAGATTCCAGGAACAAGGAGCGGCTGCAAGGCCCAGCCCCAAACCCTAACCCCTAACCCCACGCAGGCCCAGTGCATTGTCAAAGCTCAGAACAAGGAAATTCAGGGTTAAATTATAAGCCAGCATGAGTCAGCGCGACAGAGCCAACTTGGGAAGGGGGAGGGGAAAGAACATTTGGTAAGCGGGGGATACAATTGGTTCCTAAAAAATGCACCATTGCAAATAATCACTGTGCTGATTTTATTCTGCATCTAATCCTATCATGTGGGCTCTTTATCCCAGGTCCCACATTCCTTCAGGTTTAAGCACTTAACGGAAAGTACTTTGGCAGCCTCTCCGAAGGTTCTGTTATGTTCAAGGGAGATTTCTAGGAGAGTAGACAGACAGAAGTGATTCTCCCGCCATCCCCACACCCCCAAACAACATCTGTACGGTCCTGTGCTCCCACTCTCCTATTCCAAGCCAATTACAAAGGAGAAGTTTGTGCAAAAATATTGAATACACAAAATGGTGTGTAACAGATCAGAGTGAGTGAGATACCTGCCCCAAGAGGGATGAGTGGATTAGAATCTTAGAAACCCTACAGCACAGAAAGAGGCCATTCGGCCCATTGAGTCTGCACCGACCACAATCCCACCCAGGCCCTACCCCCATATCCCTAGATATTTACCCACTAATCCCTCTAACCTACACATCCCAGGACACTAAGGGCAATTTTTTAGCATAGCCAATCAACCTAACCCGCACATCTTTGGACGGTGAGAGGAAACCGGAGCACCCGGAGGAAACCCACGCAGACACGAGGAGAATGTGCAAACTCCACACAGACAGTGACCCAAGCCGGGAATCGAACCCAGGTCCCTGGAGCTGTGAAGCAGCAGTGCTAACCACTGTGCTACCGTGCCGCCATAGAGTTTTCCTTTTATCTCTCAACATTTGGGTAGTTATATATCCTTTTTTGGGTGTTACAATGTTTAAAGTTTACTTATTGTCACAAGTAGGCTTACATTAACACTGCAATGAAGTTACTGTGAAAATCCCCTAGTCGCCACACTCCGGCGCCAGTTCGGGTACACTGAGGGAAAATTTAGCACAGCCAATGCACCCTAACCAGCACATCTTTCGGACTGTGGGAGGAAATCGGAGCACCCGGAGGAAACCCACGCAGACACGGGGAGAATGTGCAAACTCCACACAGACAGTGACCCGAGCCAGGAATCAAACCCAGCTTGAGGCAGCAGTGCTAACCACTGTGCCACCCCAGGCATGAAGTTAGCAAGTGATCTTCACAGTGTTTAATGCAAATTCTCAAACCTTTGCATAGCTCACAGATGAATCTATTCTGAAATTGATTTTGCCTTAAAATATTTTCAGACTTGCCCTTTGAGACACGGGACAGAGAAAATCATATATTTTTCTTTTTTGAATTCTCTTTCTGGTTGTCCCTTCAGCCAGACACAGGCTGACCAATTCCCACCCACAAGGTATCGGAGGTCTGATTCTGCCAAGGGAAATTGGAAAGTAAAATTTGCAAAAACCAATTGTGTTCCCATGGTTTCCTGGAACAATTGTGTTCCCATGGTTTCCTGGAACAATTGTGTTCCCATGGTTTCCTGGGTGTCGCTGGCTGGGCAGCATTTGATCCCCACTTTGATTACCCTCGGAGGTGAACCACCTTCTTGAACCGTTGCAGTCCTTCTGCATTAATTTGGTAAAACTGAGTGGCTTCCTAAGAGTCAACCAGATTGCAGTGGGTCTGGCGACACTGGATTTCCTTCCCTGAAGGGGCGGCACAGTGGTTAGCACTGCTGCCTCACAGCGCCAGGGACCCAGGTTCAATTCCGGCCTCGGGTCACTGTCTGTGTGGATTTTGCACATTCTCCCCGTGTCTGCGTGGGTTTCCTCCCACAGTCCAAAAATGTGCGGGTTAGTTGGATTGGCCATGCTAAATTGATCCTAGTGTCAGGGGGATTAGTAGGGTAAATGCATGGGGTTATGGGGATAGGGACTGGGTGGGATTGTGGTCGGTGCAGACTCAATGGGCCGAATGGCCTCCCTCTGCACTGTAGGGATTCTATGATTCTAAGTGATAGGGGTTTTTATGACAATCGGTGAGAGTTTCATAATCACCATTACCGAGGCTTACTTTCAATTCCTTATTGTGTCCCACCTCTCTCTGCAATCCACTAAATAATTACCGAAAGAGAGACAGTTATAGACTGGTGAGCTCTGAGACAGAAGGTTGTGAGTTCAAGTCCCACTCCCAATGCAATAATCTCAACCAATAGTCAGGGAGACAATGGCGTTGGGGTAAGTAATCCAGAGGCCCAGGCTAATGCTCGGGGGTGAGGGGGTGAGGGGGGATTCAAATCCCACAGTGGCTGTTTGTTGACTTTTACTTCAACTGATAACAACTGCAAATGAAACCTTATCTCAGCAACGGTGACCTTGAAACTGTCTTCAGTTGTCTTAAACACCCATCCAGCTAGCGGCTGGGGTCTTGAGGGAAGGAAATCTGTCGTCCTTACCTGGTCTGGCCTACATGTGACTCCAGAGCCACAGCAATGTGGTTGACTCTCAACTGCTCCTCTGGGAATGACCCAGTGAGCCAAGAGCAATTAGGGATGGCCAACAGATGCTAGCCTTGCCAGCGACGCCCACATCACATGAAAGAATGTTAAAAATAATATTATTCAAAGTCCCAGGGCTGCACTGAACGGGCAGAGAGATGTTCCCTTTCAGGTGAGATGTTAAACTAAGGCTTAGCCTGCCTGTTAGATTGATGCAAAACATCTTGTGGCACTTTTGTTTTTAAAAAAGAGGTACAGGAAGGGTTCTGTTGGCTTGGCATCATCAAAACCAGCTTATCTGATCACGTCTCACTAGGATTTGTGGGATCTTGCTGTGCACAAGTGGTTGCTATGAACAGTTACGAACAGTGCCAAAGAATTTCATTGGTTAAGAAGCACTTGGGGACACAGAGGATGTGACAATAAATATTCTGAAAGAGCAAGTTCTATTTTTAATACGTGGAGCTTTTGGATTCTTGATGAAGTCTCAAGGCCGAAAAAAACCCATTTATAATTGACTCTGGAAGTGGATGAATGAACAAAAGAAGTTTTTAAATTTCACGAGGACTAAACTGGAATTACTCGAGATTCAGACACCATTAACCTCGTCCCCGGCAACAATGTCTTGCTTTGAAGTCAATCTTTTAGCACAACCAGAAAGAGAGAGCACAGCGTTGCCATGGAAACATGGGAGGCCTGTCTTAGGATCCCATTCACATTTGTCATTTGAAAGGTTTTGTTAAAAGGCGGACGAGGGTTGGTGGGGGTGGGGGGTGGGGGTGGGGGAGGGGGAGGGGGAGGGGGTGCCTGGAAAAGCAAAGGAACTGCCAAATCTCCAAGGTGCCACACACATTCGTCAAGACCAAGTAGTTTTGGTGGCAAAGGTCAGAGTTCACAGACATCAGGTGACCAATTTGACAGCCCCTCTCTTGACCTGTGGCTCTCCTGTTTGGAAGTACTAACTTGTGGGAAATCTTTGTTTTTAAAAATAAAACAAATCATCTGGCTTTTATTTTGGGATCAAGCGGGAGATGAATTTGTTTCTACATAATAAAGAAACAGGAATGCTCAAAAGGCGATTTCAAATGTCACAAGAGACTCCGAATTCTGAAACACCCCTGTTCACATTTTTAAGTTTAGTTATCAGTGTCACAAGTAGGCTTACGTAGTCACTGTGAAAATCCCTCAGTCGCCACACTCCGGCGCCTGTTCGGGTACACCGGAGGGAGAATTTAGCACGGCCAATGCACCTAACCAGCACATCTTTCAGACTGTGGGAGGAAACCGGAGCACCTGGAGGAAAACCCACGCAGTCACGGGGAGAACGTGCAGACTCCGTACAGACAGACACCCGAGGCTGGAATCGAACCTGGGTCCCTAGCGCAGTGAGGCACCCAAGTATAGTTTCAACACAAGACTGACAAATATTACATCCTGAAACAGCCGGTAGTAACGAAACATAGAACAAAACTGCTCATGGCGGACTGGTGTTCTCTCTCTGCGCAAGCATTGCAACTGAATAAATCCATCAACTGAACCCTGCGTCAACTCATCCTGCTCTTCAAGTTAATCCCAAGGTGGGGGTTGGGGGAGAGAGAAAGAGAGAGTGAAGCATTAATCCACACAATTCAGGACACAAAGTCAAAATGTTCTCAGATTCCAATTTCACTTGCTTTCAATGATGGACCCAATTTACATTTCACCCCAACGATTAGAATCTTGCCGTGTTGAAAGGACGGGGTATTCAGACAGCACAGCACTGGACGAAGATTTCATTCACTGTTACTGGGACAAAGTCAGCCAGCGCAGTGTTAACTCTTACCCTGCTGAGCTCACAGACCTAATCTGTGCTCAGCTTTGTCTCTGTCTCCAGGGGGATTGGTCTGAAAGGAGAGAGAGAGAGGGGCACAGAAAGAGGGAGGAAGAGAAAGTGAGGGAGAGCGGAAGGATTCAGGAGATGAGTTTGGTCAATCTCTAATGGCGTGTCTGGATCTCAGTAGGAGCAGAGGAAGGAGGCGGGCGGATGGGTGAGGTGGGCTGGGAGGGAAGATAAGGGCTGGAATTCTCTGGCCATTCATGGCCCGCCGCTGGCGAGAAGAGAATTCGACGCACAGCCAGATCTCCATTCATAGCAGCGGGACTGGAGAATCTTAGCTGTGGGCGAGGCCGGAGAATTCCAGCCATGGTTTTTATAAAAGTTATTCTAAAACATGTTGGGGTTGGGGAATCGTGTCCAATCGGAGTGGGCAAGGTCTCAAACTTTCGCTGCCACCTCTGGCTGCCCCGGTACAAGGTTCCTCGCTCTCCCTCTTCATAAAATACTCGGCAGTTTTGGCACTTCCGTGCTCACCGTCCCAAACGTTCCATCTTCCCAGGCTGCAGCTATCCACACGCGTGGCACCGATTCCTGATCCAACACCAAAACTATCCCCCCGGGTCACTCACCCGGAACAACCAAACTCATCAAAGGTCAACCTCTTCACCACCCCTGAGACGGGCTGCAGACTCCTCAATCCCACTCAAACATCGACTCCAACCTTGGCCTTCCTCAGCAGCTCTCACCCTGCTGAACCCCACCCCCATCCCTCCACCATGCACCAGATGTTAGACTGAAGCCCATCACACACACTACTCAAGTTACAGAATGAAACAAAAGTGCCAGCAAGGAATTGGTGCTGCTTACTGCCTGAAAGCCGCCATCGTGTTTTCCAGGTTTTCTCCGGCACCTGTTAAAGAGGGAAAAGAGAGTCACTTCAACATTCCGAGGATTGGTTTTCACTGACGGAGACAGCTTTGCCAGCTGGTGTGGGCACAGGGCTGTGGCACAGCGCCAGGTCATTCCCATCCAACGAGCTGCTACCCTTCACAATTGGAATATAAAAAAAAGAGTGTTTAAATTAAAACCATTGGATTCTGGCCCCAAGTCGGATTCAATCCTCATTCCCGTGAGACAGGATCTCATCTCCAACACCCCAGAGCAGTATTTATGGAGCGCCGCCCTTTGGATGAGGTGCATAAATCAAGGCCCTCATTGGGCCCTCCCAGGTGAAGGTACAAGACAGCATGCCACTATTTCGAAGGCGGTTCCCCGGCCAACGTTCATCCCTCGATCAATATCACAAGGACAGGTTTTGTTTTTTATCAGTCACAAGTAGGCTTACATTAACATTGCAATGAAGTTACTGTGAAAATCCAAAGAGTCCAAAGATGTGCGGGTTAGGTGCATTGACCATGCTAAATTGCCCCTTAGTGTCCCGGGATGCGTAGGTTAGAGGGATTAGCAGGATTAATAGGTGGGATTACAGGGATAGGGCCTGGGTGGGATTGTTGTCGGTGCAGGATCAATGGGCCAAATGGCCTCCTTTTGCATTGTAGGAATTCTATGGTTTCTATCCTCGAGTCGCCACACTCCGGCGCCTGTTCGGGTACACTGAGGGGGAATTTAGCACGGCCAATGCACCCTAACCAGCACGGCTTTCGGGACTGTGGGAGGAAACCGGAGCACCCGGGAGGAAACCCACGCAGACACGGGGAGAATGTGCAGACTCCACACAGACAGTAACCCGAGCCGGGAATCGAACTCGGGTCCCTGGCCCTGTGAAGCAGCAGCACTAACCACTGTACCGCCGTGCTGCCCCCAGGTTAGCTGATCATTGATCTGTTGGGGTAGAGCTTGCTGTGGGCAAATTGGTTGCCCTTGTCTCCTACATTTTAACAATGACACCACTTCAAAAAGTATCCCTAAACACGTTGGAATATCACGATGCTCCAAGAGATTTTATATCACCGCCAAGTTCTTTCTTGTGCAGAGATCAGGATTGGTGTAGCTGAAGAATCTGGAACCTTGTGGCTCAGTTTGTTTGCCATGTGCCCCCGGAGTGTGACCATGTGAGCTTCAGTAACACGGCTTGTATTTTTGGATTTCTTGGTGGGTTTTTGGGGGGGTGGTGGGTGGGAGGTGGATACCTGTCGGGGTAAAGAGAGGAGATGAAACTCTGGGAGTGAGAGCGCGCCTATAGTCTGTGTTCAGCTCTGTCCAGAACTGGAGCCAAAAGGCAATGGTGGGAATTGAAAGGGTTCCTCTGCCCCTGGGGATAGGGCCCAGGTACAATGGAGTTCTGAAAAGGGAAAAACCTTGGACTAAGTTTAAAAACAATTCCCTCTCCACCTGACTGAAAAGGCTACAAGCAGTTCGGAATACTGCTCAGTGGCTGGGAACACTGCTGGGAATATGACACTGTGGGTATAGAATTCCAAAGTCTGCCCGCTCCTTGAACAGAGGCCATTTCACCACAAAGATACTCACAATTACAACGTTCAAACTGCAGAACAAGCAGTTACATGTGCACTGGCTGCATGAGGGACATTTAACTCGCCCAGAGAACAGCCAGCCAAAACTAAAGCTGTAACAAGTTCCTGGAAGCTGGGCAGAAATGCAAACAAACCAGCATCGTAAGAATAAAGCAGCACCTGGATCTTTCAAAGCACTTGTCATGGTTGCGCAGATCCCAGTAACTGACTGATTCTCTAGAATCGTGTTTGCACTTGGAATCTGCTTGTTTTTTTAAGAATTTGTTCTTGGAATGTACCCATCCCCGATTCCCCTTAAGAAGGTCTCAGTGAGCCATCTTCCTGAAATGCTGCAGCCCTTTTTTTTTGCTGCATCAGTTTCACAGAATCACAGAATCCTTACACTGCAGGAGGAGGCCATTTGGCCCATTGAGTCTGCACCGACCACAATCTCGCTCCAGGACCTATCCCTGCAACCCCATGTATTTATCCCCCTGACACTAAGGGGCAATTTGATACAACTTGCTCAACCATTACATTATGCTGCTATCTATCTGGAACCTCCTCAAAATGTTAGGTAGGTTTCTATGACAATCCAGTATCAACATCATTATTTAATCAAAGGACTTAGTTTTCTTTTTATTCATTCAAGGGATGAGGATGTTGCTGGCTGGGCCAGGATTTATTGTCCAGCCCTAACTGTTCCCTCTAGAAGGTGGTGGTGAGCTGCCTTCTTGAACCGCTGCAGTCCATGTGATGTAGGTGCACCCACAGTGCTGTTAGGGAGGGAGTTTGAGATCCCACGACAGTAAAGGAACAGCGATATATTTTCAAGTTTGGGTCACAGGATCCCTACAGCACAGAAGGAGGCCACTCGGCCCATCGAGTCTGCACTGACCACAACCCCACCCAGGCCCTATCCCCATAACCCCATGCATTTACCCTAGCTAGTGTCAGGGGGACTAAGGGACAATTTAGCAGGGCCAGTCCACCTAACCAGCACATCTTTGGACTGTGGGAGGAAACTGGAGCACCCGAAGGAAACCCACGCAGACACGGGGAGAATGTGCAGACTCCACACAGACAGTGACCCAAGCTATGAGGTAGCAGTGCTAACCACTGCGCCACCCTGTGCCGTACTTGTCCCTCAAATCGACAGCTCCACCACAGAGTTCCCAGCTGTGTGCAAACTGGCTGCTGGGTTTCGTATATTTATCACACCGACTACACTCCAAAAATCATTTCTATGGCTGTAAAGAGCTTTGGGAGATCACAAAGGCGGCTATCTCAATGCAAGCTCTCTCTCTCTCTTCCCCCCAGAGCTTCCACCACTTCTCTCGAGCTGAGGTAATTAACTCTGTGATTGAACTCGGGAACATCAGCAGGAGTTATTTAAGCAATGGAACCATCTGAGATTTTATTTTTTTTTTCTTTTTAGGAATTTTTTAAAAATTGCTTTCGACCAGACTCTCCCCTTTTCTTTGAAGGTTCAGCGGCTTTTTGCTCGAAGTTTTCTTCCCCTGACCACATCCTGCTGATCTGTCGAGAGCGAGAATTCGAACGTCGTGTGCCTTGAACTGCTGACCTGTCCTTGTGATCAGAAGCCACAGTTATTGTTCTTGCACACGCACGCACACACATTTCCCATCTCTCCTTCCATTCCCAGAACCAGCCGTGGAGTCAGCAGTCTGGTGTCTGTACCACCAACAACCTGTCCTGGTCCCCCCATGCCGACACTATAGTGAACAAAGCCCACCAACGCCTCTACTTTCTCAGGAGGCTCAGGAAATTTGGCATGTCCGCTACGACCCTCACCAACTTTTACAGATGCACCATAGGAAGCATCCTCTCTGGATGTATCACAGCTTGATATGTCTCCTGCTCTGCCCACAAATGTCTTCAAAGAGTCGCGAATGTAGCCCAATCCATCACGCAAACCAACCCCCCATCCATTGACTCAGTCTACACTTCCCGCTGCCTCGGAAAAGCAGCCAGCTCCCCGGACATTCTCTCTTCCACCTTCTTCCGTCGGGAAAAAGATACAAAAGTCTGAGGTCACGTACCAACTGATTCAAGAACAGCTTCTTCCCTGCTGCTGTCAGACTTTTGAATGGACTTACCTTGCATTAAGTTGATCTTTCTCTAACACCCTCGCTATGACTGTAACACCACATTTCCTTCTCTATGAATGGTATGCTTTGTCTGTTTAGCGCACAAGAAACTTGTCACATGTATTGGGATACAGTGAAAATGATAAATCAAACCAAAGCTGGGAGCTGAATTCAGCCACAGTTGGGAGCTGCCCTCACTGCGAGCAGGGTGGAATGGAACAAACGGGGTTCTTGCTCCTTAACGCTGCCCAGAACTAGACCGGGGTTGGGGTGCCTGATGGAGGATGGATCGTAGGGCTTTTCTTTATGGGTGATCAGAGGGGCACCCCTCACTCCCACCCCTTTCTTGGGCTCATGGCCATTCCTGGGCAGAGACTTTCAGGCAGGGATTCGTGTATCCTGGTTTTCAATTCCCTCCACTGGCCTCACAACCACACCCCCCTCCCCCATCCCCCCACCCCTCCCCATCTCTGTTATCACCGCCAGCCTCACTATCCTCTGACATCGCCGCACTCTTCCAATTCTGGCTTCTTCCAAATCCCCAATTTCCATCACTCCGCCATCGATGGTTGTGCCTCAGCCGCCCGGATCCCAAACTCTGGAATCCCTTTAAGACACCTCACCCACCTTTCTCGTGTCCGTTAAAGTCGGTCCTTAAAAACCTCCCTCTTTGAGCAAGCTTTTAGCCATTTGGTGGATTGGCCGTGCCAAATTGCCCCTTAGTGTTGGGGGAACCAGTTAGAGTAAATGCATGGGGTTATGGGAATAGAGCCTGGGTGGGATTGTGGTCAGTGCAGACTCGATGGGCCGAATGGCCTCCGTTTGCACTGTAGGATTCTATGATTTGTCCTAATATCGCCTGACATGGCTTGGTGTCAAATTGTGCTTTAGATGCTCCGGTGAAGCACCCTGGGATATTGGATCACATCAAAGACGCTATATAAATGCAGGATATTGTTGGATATTCCTCCCCCCTCCCCTCCATTCAGACAAACTGATGGTCACTGGTCAGTCTGCCAAATGAAGAATTGTCATTTAGGCAAGAGCTTTTCGACCGTACCTCCATCCCTTCAGGAGTAGGGGGAGACTTTAATCAAAAAACAACTGATCGGTACTTTTCGGGTTTGGTTTGAAATGTTAAATAGTTTTACTGCAGTGCAACTTTCCCAGGAGTTTGACCCCAGCCCAGCTCAGCTGACCTCTAATTGAGCCTGAAGGATCCGCTCCTGTGGTAAGGCCTGGAACTGCTGACGGGTCCTTATGATCAGAAGCCAGAGTCACAACTATCCCAGATCATTGTGAAATCTTCACAGAAACAAATCCTCTCTCTCCCACCACATTCACCGTGACTGACCCTGGTTAGGTGGTGAGTTAGCAGAAACTACGACCGTCGCTGAAGCATGGGTTAGCAAAACCCCGACTGCAGAGTGCGATCCCACGGACACTGGCTGACAACTCACCCACAGAAGGAAGTAGTTTTTTTTTCTATTCGTTCATGGGATGTGGGTGTCACTGGCTTAGCCAACATTTACTGCCCATCCTTAATTGCCCTTCAGCTGAGGGCATTTAAGAGTCCTCCACATTGCTGTGGCTTTGGAGTCACATGTTGGCCAGACCAGCTAAGGATGGCAGATTTCCTTCCCTAAGGGACATTTGTGAAGCAGGTGGGTTCCAGATTGTTATTGAATTCAAATTTCGCCATCTGCTGTGGCGGGATTCGAACCCGAGTCACCAGAACATTAGCCTGGGTCTCTGGATTACTAGTCCAGTGACAATACCACTACACCACCACTTCCCCCTCTGGGAGAGTAAAAATCATCCGGGGTTCCCAACATCTTGTCCCCGGCAAAGAGCTGCTATTGAACTCAGGACTTCGGTTTGTATTTCCAAACCCGTGGCCTCCACCACCTGGAAGAACAAGGGCAGCAGAGACATGAGAGCATCACCCACCTGCAGATTCCCCTCCAAGCCACTCACCAAGCTGACTTGGAAATATGTCGCCCACTCCTTCACTGTCACTGAGTCAAGATCTTGGAGCTTCCTCCCTAACAGCACTGTGGGTGTACCTACATCTCATGGACTGCAGTCGGGCTGAATGGCCTCCCTGTTTCTACATACCAGCTGCACCTTGGAGAGATGAGTTTTATGACCTTATTGGAGAAAGGGGAATAATCCCAAGGACAGTCGTCAGGTGTTGAGGGAATCGTTTGCAGAGGTCGGAGCTCCCGTGCTCTTGTCTCCGATTTTCTCTGCTGTTTTCTGTTATCGTACTGCTGCCTAACGCATGCTGGCCGTAGGTGGAAAACTCACCACAGTTTTCCTTTCCATCCACTCCCAAGTGTTGGAAAGGCAGCCAGAGTCGACGCAATCAGGAGAAAATATTCACTGAAAGGATGCTGTAACGTGACATTGACTTCATCTCTTCTAAAAATGCTTTATTTAACCCAGGCCTCATTGATCATGGGAGAGGTGGTCGTGGCTCAGTGTCCCTGTCTCTGAGCCAGAAGATCTAGGTTCTTGACGGTCAAGGGGGTGGGTGCATTAACGTGGTCTGACAGGTTGATTTGCAGCCTGCAAAATCCCTCCACTATGCGTAAGACGGGCAGCAAGAGTCTACCAGTCAACCAGAGCCCTCAAGCCTATTGCCTCTGGAAAAGATTAGCCTTGGAAATGGGCATAAGCACGTGATTTGTCTGCCTCGTGTCACTCAGAAGGGGAGTGTTCCAAGTCATTGATCAATATTGACTCCGAGTCTCCTCAAAGTTTAAAGTTTAAAACCATCTTGGTGTTAAATTCCTCACACAGCCCCTCCCATTCCCTCCGAACTCTCGCTAGTTTCCTAATCATTCCCCAAACTTTTATTTGCTTCGAGTCCAAACTCTTGTGCCTTCTGTAGTCTCAGTCCCACCCTCTGGCATATCCTCCTCAAACCCCCTCCACCTCTTTCCAGTGGAGAAACTCTTCAAAATCCCTCTTCCTGACCGTGTGTCCGGTCAGACCTCTGAATCGCACCTTCTTCGATTGACGCTTTTCCCTCTGTATTTCCCACTTTAGCCGGAGCAGTGGGCAACATTCCTGCTTCAGAATCCGAAGTTGGGGTTCCAGTCCCACCCCAGGAGTTGATTGCCAAGGAAGGGGTGTTTCCTTTAAGGGCAGCACGGTGGCACAGTGGTTAGCACCGCCGCCTCACAGCGCCAGGGACCAGAGTTCGATTCCCGGCTTGGGTCACTGTCTGTGTGGAGTTTGCACGTTCTCCCCGTGTCTGCGTGGGTTTCCTCCAGGTGCTCCGGTTTCCTCCCACAGTCTGAAAGAAGTGCGGGTTAGGTGGATTGGCCGTGCTAAATTGTCCCTTAGCGTCAGGGGGACTAGCTAGGATAAATGCATGGGGTTATGGGGATAGGGCCTGGGTGGGATTGTGGTCGGTGCAGACTTGATGGGCCGAATGGCCTCCTTCTGTGCTGTAGGATTCTATGATTCCATAAGGAGGTCAGACGGGTCGAATATCCGCCTGCAAATCCTTCCCACATGTCAATGGCAGTAAGAGTGCGAGAGATTCTGGTCAGCCGAGCCACTTCCATGACCATCTATAGCTCCAGACTATGACATGTGTAAAAAGAGCATGTTGCCACAGCAACTCGGGCCCCGCCAACTGTAACACCCCGCCAGCCAATCCAGATTGGGACATTTTGTTCCACATTAAAGGTACTTCACAAATACAAGCTGTTGTGTTGTGCAATTTTCCCAGGTGACCTCTCCCTGACCCCATTCTGCTGATTGTGGTGTGTCCCTAATGTCCGTTCAGTCAGAAACCTTCAACCTCTGGCCGATCCTCGTCTCCAGCTCTGGCAAAAAGTGCACCGCAGTGGAGGAAATAGCAACCCGTCCCTAACAGACGCCAGGTGATTAAATCAGAGTACACGCTGACCTGAGTCAGAGCGCTCCCGCGGGTCACAACTGACCTCAAATAAGCTGAGTTAGCAAGAAGAGGAAGACAGACAACATTGGAATCAGGAGCAAGAGTTGGTCACATGGAACTTCAGCCTTCTCCACCATTCAATAAGATCGCGACTAAGCTCCTTCACCAACTCCACCTTCTCACTCCATCCCCGGATATCCTTAGTGTGTGAAAATCTATCGATCGCAGGCCATGAATATACTCAATGGCCGAGCATTCACAGCTCCCCGGGCGAGAGAATTCACAATCCTGGATGCAGAGATGTAAGTCATAAATCCTCCAGCCAGAGGAAATGGCCTTTCCGAGTCTAACCTGACCAGCCTTCACAGGTTCAACTGTTTCAATGAGATCACCTCCATTTTTCTAAATCCCACTAAACATAGGCCCATTCCATCCAATACCGAATTGCAGGGCAGTCCTGCCAGCCTAGGAACTGTCACTGGATCTTCAAGAGGGACAGCGGGAAGGCGGAGGGGAGAACTGAAATGAAGGGGGAAAAATAGAAATCGGAAAACAAATTATTCCAGACTGATCTCATACTCATGGCTGCTGATTTTTGGGGGCTGTGGCAGAGGATCTGTTATCCCAGGGAATGGGAACACGAGACAGGGAAATGGATCTTACTGAACACCAGAGCTTTTGACAGTCAAATATCTCCCTCCTTGAAGCAGCTTTCTCAAAGCACTGTCGCAGGATTCATCATGAGGGTGGCACGGTGGTTAGCACTGCTGTCTCACAGAGCCAGGGACCCGGGTTCAATTCCGGCTTCGGGTCACTCTCTGTGTGGAGTAGGCACATTCTCCCCGTGTCTGCGTGGGTTTCCTCCCACAGTCCAAAGATGTGCGGGTTAGGTGGATTGACCATAGTGTCGGGGCTTTAGCAGGGTAAATGCGTGGAGTTATGGGGATAAGGCCTGGGTGGAGTTGTGGTCGGTGCAGACTCGATGGGCCGAATGGCCTCCTTCTCCACTGTAGGATACTATGAGCCACAGAGCTAAAAGCTAGCAGTGTTGGGAACACCGGACATTCTCTCTTCCACCTTCTTCCGTTGGGAAAAAGATACAAAAGTCTGAGATCACATAACAACCAACTCAAGAACAGCTTCTTCCCTGCTGCTGTCAGACTCTTGAATGGATTGACCATATATTAAGTTGACCTTTCTCTATGCCCCAGCTATGACTGTAACACTACATTCTGCACCCTTTCCTTTTCTTCTCCCCTATGTACTCTATGAACGGTATGTTTTGTCTGTACGGAGCGCAAGAAACAAGACTTTTCACAGTATCCCAATACACGTGACAATAATAAATCAAATCAAAAACAAGGCAGGAAACGGGGCAACAGCATCAGTACAATGTCATACACTGTGGGGTGTGACTTGGTCAGAACCATGGAACACTAGGCAGCGATCACACTGTGTTGTGTCGTGGTCGGAATGCACAGTGCAACAATGCACCCAGCTCTACTGGTCAAGAGGAGAGAGAAACAGTTAAAACACAGCTGACAGTGCAAACCAAGAGTTGCCCCATGCTGGTCCGCGGTATCAGAGGTCCAAATATTGAGAAATGATTGGGGAAACCCAGGCTTCTCAGTCTGTAAAAGGAGGCTGAGAGATGCTGCCACAGACAGGTATAATACGATTAAACAGTGCACTGATTGGGAATATTTTAATTAAACTGAAATAAGAGAAGCGTACAGGTACAAGAGGTTGGCGAAGTGCAATTTGGGTGAGGCTGAGACGGGGAATATTGAATCCGCTGCCTGTTAGAAATCCTGTTCAATATTCAGTTCAAATGTCTTCTGTGAGACGGATTGTCAGAAAGCCGCATAGCTGGCAACAAGGGTGAAACCGTTGCTTTTTCAACTTTCCCGAATCCAACTAAGCCCGAGGTTCCATTAGGACCGACATAAAGAAAATTATTCCTTTCGTGAAAGAGTGTGAACACTGCCTCACGTTGGAGTAACACGGCAAAAAAAAAAACCCCTTGGGGTCCAGAGGACTCTGAAATTGGCCCCGCAGGTGGAGGAGGTGGTTAAGAAGGCGTATGGTGTGCTGGCCTTTATCAATCGAGGGATTGAGTTTAGGAGTCCGGGGATAATGATGCAGCTATATAAGACCCTCGTCAGACCCCACTTGGAGTACTGTGCTCCGTTCTGGTCGCCTCATTACAGGAAGGATGTGGAAAAGATTGAAAGGGTGCAGAGGAGATTTACAAGGATGTTGCCTGGATTGAGTGGCATGCCTTATGAGGATAGGCTGAGGGAGCTCGGCCTTTTCTCCTTGGAGAGACGTAGGATGAGAGGAGACCTAACAGAGGTATACAAGATGTTGAGAGGCATAGATCGGGTGGACTCTCAGAGGCTTTTTCCCAGGGTAGAAATGGCTGCTACGAGAGGACACAGGTTTAAGGTGCTGGGGGGTAGGTACAGGGGAAATGTTAGGGGGAAGTTTTTCACACAGAGGGTGGTGGGCGAGTGGAATCGGCTGCCGTCAGTGGTGGTGGAGGCAAACTCAATAGGGTCTTTTAAGAGACTCCTGGATGAGTACATGGGACTTAATAGGATGGAGGGTTATAGGTAGGCCTAAAAGGTAGGAATATGTTCGGCACAACTTGTGGGGCCGAAGGGCCTGTTTGTGCTGTAGTTTTTCTATGTTTCTATGAATCATTTAAGACAACCGGAAACTCTGGGGTTGGGGAGGTTGGGGGCAGACAACAGGATTTTTTCCCCTACAGTGCAGCGGGAGGCCATTAGCCCATCGAGCCTCCACCAACAACAATCGCTCCCCACCCGCCTCCTCCCATAACCCCATGTAATTACGCTGCTAATCCCCCTGACACTAAAGGGCAATTTAGCATGACTAATCCACCTAACCTGCACACCTTTGGAGCATGAGAGGAAATCCACACAGACACAGGGAGAACGTGCAAACTCCACACACTCACCCGAGGCCGAAATTGAACCTGGGTCCCTGGCGCTGTGAGGCAGCAGTGCTAACCACTAGGCCCCCGTGCCACCCAATTTACTGTTGCTGACTCCCTGCTGCACTCAGAGAGCCCCCCACTCCCCACAGCAAGTAAAGCCAGAGCATTAAACACATGGGACATCTTAGTCAAGCCATATCCTCCTTGGATATACTTCCAAACCCACAGACAACACCTCCTCCATGATCATCCTCAACACCAGTGCCCCACAAGACTGTGTTCTCAGCCCCCTACTATACTCCTTATACACCTATGACTGTGTGGCCAAATTCCCCTCCAATTTGATTTTCAAGTTTGTTGACGACACCACCCTAGTGGGTTGGATCCCAAACAATGACGAGACAGAGTGCAGGAATGAGATAGAGAATCTGGTGAACTGGTGCAGCAACAATAATCTCTCCCTCAATGTCAACAAAACGGAGGAGATGTCATCGACTTCAGGAAGGGTAAAGGAGAACATGCCCCTGTCTACATCAACGGGAACGAAGTAGAAAGGGTCGAGAGCTTCAGGTTTTTAGGTGTCCAGATCACCAACAACCTGTCCTGGTCCCCCCCATGCCGACACTATAGTTAAGAAAACCCACAAACACCTCTACTTTCTCAGAAGACTAAGGAAATTTGGCATGTCAGCTACGACTCTCACCAACATTTACAGATGCACCATAGAAAGCATTCTTTCTGGTTGTATCACAGCTTGGTATGGGCTCCTGCTCTGCCCAAGACCGCAAGGAACTACAAAAGGTCGTGAATGTAGCCCAATCCATCACGCAAACCAGCCTCCCATCCACTGACTCTGCCTACACTTCCCACTGCCTTGGCAAAGCAGCCAGCATAATTAAGGACCCCACACAACCCGGACATTCTCTCTTCCATCTTCTTCCATCGGGAAAAAGATACAACAATTTGAGGTCACGTACCAACCGACTCAAGAACAGCTCCTTCCCTGCTGCTGTCAGGCTTTTGAATGGACCTACCTTGCATTAAGTTGATCTTTCTTTGCACCCTAGCTATGACTGTAACACTACCCTCCGCACTCTCATTTCCTTCTCTATGAACGGTATGCTTTATCTGTACAGTGCGCAAGAAACAATAGTTTTCACTGTATGCTAATACATGTGACAATAATAAATCAAAACGAAATTTTTGATTTGGGGCGCGGAGTGGGGTTGTCTTTTCTGGCCAGTCCCCCAGCCCAGCCACAGAGGCACCACTTCAGCCAACCCAGGTGAGGGAGTCCAATGGAGCACAAACCTGGGACAGTCCCAGACTGGATTCCTGCCTAACCCGACTCAAGCCACCAGGAGAACAGCAATATTAAACATATCAACTGTCACCTCAGATTATTCCGAAGTGTTGTTGGGTGTGAGGACCCGGGAGAAATTCCCTCTCACGGGAAGTCTCATCCCTGATGTCTGACTCATCTTCCTGGGATTAGATGTGTGTCCGGACCATGACGGTGCAAACTGTGCGCTGAAGGCTGGCAGGTTTGAGTGCCTCATTATCTACTCCCGTGTAGATAGCGCGGCGTCAAAGCGCTGCCTGTGTGCTGGAGTGGATTGGGGGAGAAATCCAAACAATATTCCATAAATTTCCGTAAATAGGGAAAGGTGGGCGGGCGTCGTCTGGAAACAGAGCAGGGAGCTGCCGCCACAGGAGAGCTGCCAATGACAAAGGACCTCAGGGGGAAGGGGCTCCTCATTCCCACCGGGAGACTGTGCCTGTGTGTATATCTGTCTATGTGAGTGCATGTGTGTGTATATCTGTCTATGTGAGTGCATCTGCGTAGCTGTGTGTATCTGTGTGTATACCTGACTGTACATCTGTACATATCTGTGTACATCTGTATATCTGTGTGTGTATATTTGTATATCTGTGTGCATATCTGTGTCTGTATCTGTCGCTATGTACATCTGTATGTATCTGTCTGTCTCTGTATATATATCTGTGTATGTATCTGTGTATGTATCTGTGTCTCTATCTGTGTGTATATATATATATATATATGTGTCTGTCTGTGTGTGTGTTGGGGAGAGGGGAAGGGGGTACAGAGGCCCCAGAACCTTTATTTTTGGATAAGGCTTTCACCACCCTCACACCACCACAACAACACAAAAACAAGCCTTGTCATTTAAAAGTGACAGCGTACAGACTGAGGGGCAATGCCCAGTGGTGAATAAACCCTGAAGTGAGTGAAGCCTGCAGAAATGAATCTGTTGTTAAAGAAACCTCCCTCTTTGCCAGGTGGGGAGGGAGGGAGAGGGAGCATCACTTACCCCCGCGGTGGGAGATGTGCCGGCTCCTGAAGCGCTGCTTCTTCTTGCTGTGCAGGAGGCTCGGACACTTGAAGAGCAAAGCCGAGGAGAGCACGAAGCCGCCCAGACTGGAGAGGATATACATCGCGGCTGACATTTCCCCAGGTGGCAGCCTCTCCACTGGCCTTTCCCCTGCCCAAACAGTAATGATCAATAAATAGGAAGGTGTATTTAACGGGGCGGAGCGGAAGCCCTTAATGAATGAGGGGAGGACACTGCCTGTGCCTCTCTCTCTCACTGTGTCCTCCCCGGGGCTACTGCCGGCCGGGGAAAGAGTGCCGGCATCCGCGCCTGCGCCTCTCTGCCGGCCAGGGAGAGTGCCGGCACCCGCGCCTGCGCCCCCCCCGCGCACCCATTGGCTGTCTATTTTGTTACAATCGCCCATTGTTGCGCAGCCCGCCTGGCCCCGCCCCCTCTCCAATGTTGCAACAAAAAAGAGCGTCTGCGCCTGCGCGGCAACCTGTCTCTCCCAGGCACAGTAATCCATCCAACTGCTGTCAGCTATTGTCACAGAGAGAGAGAGCCTGGTCTGTGGGGGAGGAATCTTCAACAATTCACAGAATATTAGGGGGCGGGATCTTGAACAATTCCCAAAATTTATTAAGAGGGGAATCTTGATCAATTCCTAAAATATTGGCGGCGGGGGGGGGGGAAAGAATCTTGAACAATTCCCAAAATCTTGAGGGGGGAATCTTGAACAATTCCCAAAATCTTGAGGGGGGGAATCTTGACAATTCCCAAAATCTTGAGGGAGGAATCTTGAACAATTCTCAAAACATTAGGAGGGAATATAGAACAATTCCCAACATACTATATGTGGAATGGATCAAAAAAAAGTGCTGCTCCAGTTTTAGCAATAAGGAGAAATTGTCCCTTGATGTGTTAGCAATCGCTAGTGACAAAAGCAATTTCAGGTTAGGTTACCCCAACTGTTTGCAAGAAAATAATCTTATACCACACAGGTAATGGCAAAACTCCCAGTAATATATAGTCATACAGGACACAGACACTGCTTACAGACAAAAGTACTGTGAGCAATTTTGGGCCCCACACCTCAGGAAGGACATACTGGCACTGGAGCGGGTCCAGCGGAGATTCACACGGATGATCCCAGGAATGGTAGGCCTGACATACGATGAACGTCTGAGGATCGTGGGATTATATTCATTGGAGTGTAGGAGGTTGAGGGGAGATCTGATAGAAACTTACAAGATAATGAACGGCTTAGATAGGATGGACGTAGGGAAGTTGTTTCCATTAACAGGGGAGACTAGGACGCGGGGGCACAGCCTTAGAATAAAAGGGAGTCACTTTAGAACAGAGATGAGGAGAAATTTCTTCAGCCAGAGAGTGGTGGGTCTGTGGAATTCATTGCCACAGAGGGCTGTGGAGGCCGAGACGTTGAGCGTCTTCAAGACAGAAATTGATAAATTCTTGATTTCTCGCGGAATTAAGGGCTACGGGGAGAGAGCGGGTAAATGGAGTTGAAATCAACCATGATTGAATGGTGGAGTGGACTCGATGGGCCGAATGGCCTTACTTCCGCTCCTATGTCTTATGGTCTTAAAAGACTATAACCTAAACAGCAAAAATAAATTTATATGAAACTATAGAACAGGACGTAGGAACATAGGAATTGGGAGCACGAGGAGGCAATTCAGTGCTTTGAGCCCGCTCTGTTCTATATGATAGTAAGAAGTCTCACAACACCAGGTTAAAGTCCAACAGGTTTATTTGGTAGCAAATACCATAAGCTTTCGGAGCACTGCTCCTTCATCAGATGGAGTGGATATCTGCTCTCAAACAGTGCACAGACACAGAAATCAAGTTACAGAATACTAATTAGAATGCGAATCTCTACAACCAGCCAGGTCTTAAAGGTACAGACAATGTGGGTGGAGGGAGCATTCAACACAGGTTAAAGAGATGTGTATTGTCTCCAGACAGAACAGCTAGTGAGATTCTACAACCTCAGGAGGCAAGCTGTGGGGGTTACTGATAATGTGACATAAATCCAACATCCCGTTTAGGCCGTCCTCATGTGTGCGGAACTTGGCTATCAGTTTCTGCTCAGCGACTCTGCGCTGTCGTGTGTCGTGAAGGCCGCCTTGGAGAACGCTTACCTGAAGATCCAAGGCTTCTATATGATCACAGCTGATCTCCATCACATCCTAACTCCACTTCCCTGCCTTTTCCCCCATAGCCCTTTATCCTGCTAGTGATCAAATATACCATGGGCGGTACAGTGGCTAGCACTGCTGCCTCATAGCGCCAAGGATCCGGGTTCGATTCCTGGCTTGGGTCACTGTCTGCGTGGAGTCTGCACATTCTCCCCGTGTCTGCGTGGGTTTCCTCCGGGTGCTCCGGTTTCCTCCCACAGTCTGAAAGACGTGCTGGTTCGATGGATTGGCCATGGTAAATTTCCCTCAGTGTACCCGAACAGGCGCCCGAGTGTGGCGACTAGGGGATTTGCACAGTAACTTCATTGCAGTGTTAATGTAAGCCTTACTTGTGACACTAATAAATTAACTTTAAAATATTTATCTATCTCTTTCCTGAATCCGTTGATTGATTCTGCATCCACTGATTGACCCTGGCAATGCTTTTTTTCAGATTGCTGCACATCTTCCATGTATTCCAGTCATTTCTGGTCGTTTTAACTTCAAACTGGCAGCAGTTGCACTTTTATTTTTCGTTTAATATTTATGATTCTGAGCATGGCATTATATTTATTGTGAATGGTATTGGACAACTTTAAATTTAAACAGTGGAGAATAATACAAACCATTCTAACTAAGTCCAAGTACATATTCAGCAGGAATTTCATGCTGGGCCCCTCCGACCCCAAGACAAAACAATGCAAGCACTTTGCAATATGCTAATTTCCTTCTGCAAACATCAATTAAGTTGTTTGATCACAAGCCTCTGATTACTCACAGCCAGTGGCCCTGTGGCCTTAAAGAACCAAAGGTTTAAAAAATTACCCCACATGAGTGGCACTGTAACATTACAAAATGCCTTTCCTCCAACATTATTGCGAGGAACTCTAAGGAGACGATAATTATTTTTTAAAAAACGAGTGTATCGATCCCTTACCTTTCCAAAAAGCAATGCGAGATGTTTAACCACCTCATCATCCTTCCCCTGTGAGTCACTGGCATGAACATACACACAACCCACCAGGAAAGTACAGCTGGACATCCCAATTTAAACCAGAAAATGTTGGAAATACTCAGCAGAACTCTTGCTCAACGCCAGACCTGAAACATTAATTCTGTTTCTCTCCACAGTTCCTGCCCGACCAACTGAGCATTTCCTGCAGCGAAGTTATGCATGATGTTAATACTCAGAGGTATATATGTACAAAAATCTGCTTTGGAGCCATGAAAACACCGTCAGCCACTTAGCACTAAACTATCCCTTTTATGATGTTGATTCGCCCCACTGACAGCGTATTTCCAGCATCCTATTGCGAATTGGGAGTGTCCAGTACCCGGGTGTGTGAGCAGAGCTGTTATATTGTTCCAGTAGGAGTGGCAGCCCATTGGGCAATCCACAAGTCTGTTTCCAGGTGCAGTTTCCACATCCAACGACCTGGAGGTCACGGACGGAGCTGAAAATCTCAGAGATGTAACTGTAGCAAAGTGTTTCCCTCTCATAGTGGAAGGGAAAAAAAAATCAATGGCTTTTTCTGGCCACTGACAGGTAAAAGATCGACTAATCTCTTACCTTCAGATGGTACAGAAAGACAGACTTGTATTTATATAGAGCAATATAATTATATATTTCCCAACCAGCAGTGATTTACAGCCAATAAAGTAGTTTTGAAAGATACAAGCATCATTAGCACAGTTTCAATCAATGGGTGCGAATAAGAAAGCTTTCCAATTAAATCTGGAGTCAGGCAGGGCTGCCCTCTCTCTCTCTCCCGTCCTTTTTGTGTGTTGTATAGAACCTTTTGCCAAGTCCACCAGGAAGGATTTGGGCATGAGAGCTGTGTCGATCCCAGGCAGTGGAGGCACTCAGGTCAAAGTCTCCCTGTACATGGACAAAGTCAGGGTCTTCTGCTCAGATCCACCGTCGATGCACAGACTGTTCAACATCTGTGATCAGTTGGAACTAGCCTCGGGAGCCAAGGTGAATCGTGGCAAGAACGAGGCCAGGTTCTTTGGGAACTGGGCTGACAACCCTGTAGTATTGATTCTGTCTACACTTCCCGCTGCCTGGGCAAAGCAGCCAGCATAATTAAGGACCCCACGTCCTGAACATTCTCTCTTCCACCTTCTCCCGTCGGGAAAAAGATACAAAAGTCTGAGGTCAGGTACCAACCGACTCAAGAACAGTTTCTTCCCAGCTGCTGTCAGACTTCTGAATGGACTTACCTTGCATTGAGTTGATCTTTCTCTACACCCTAGCTATGACTGTAACACTACATCCTGCACTCTCTCCTTCTCTATGAACGGTATGCTTTATACAGCGCGCAAGAAACAATATGTTTCACTGTATGTTAATACATGTGACAATAATAAATCAAATCAAATGTTGTGCGCAGTTTTGATGTCCTTGTCTGAGGAAGGATGTCCTTACTACAGAGGGAGTACAGCGAAGGTTTACCAAGCTGATTCCTGGAATGGCAGGTCTGTCATATGAGGAGAGACTAAGTCAGTTAGGATTATATTCACTGGAGATAAGAAACTTATAAAATTCTAACAGGGTTAGACAGGGTAGATTCAAAGAATTTTCCCGATGGTGGGGAACAGAACTAGGGTCATAGCTTGAGGATAAGGAGTAAACCTTTTAGAACTGAGGTGAGGAGAAATTTCTTCACCCAGAGGGTGGTGAATGTGTGGAATTCACTCCCACAGAAAGTAGTTGAGGGCAAAACATTGTCTGATTTCAAGAAGAAATTAGATATAGCTCTTGGGGCTAAAGGGACATGGAGGAAGGGGGGGGGGGGGAAATCAGGATATTGAATTTGAATAGTGGAGCAGGCTTGAAGGGCCGAATGTCCTACTCCGCTTCTAGTTTCTATAATCCCTTGCCCCTTCACTATCAGGTCAGACAGCCTGAAGGTGCTGGGGATGTGGTTCAGAGGGGGACCAGGACATGCTTTCAAAAATGGAATGAGTGAGTCGATATCATAAAAGAAAAACTAGGCACCTGGGAGTGATGCTCCCTCTCCACTGCAGGTAAGAACCTAGTCATCAAGTGTTGTTGTGTGTGGTGCAGGCCTGGCCCATTCCTCACTCCTGCACTATGACAATCACCCGAGATATTTTCCACCATATCTGGGGGTCAAAAATAGACCACATTCACAGGTACAAACCTCTAGATAAAGGGGGGGGTAAAACACGTCCAACGTCGCTCTAATCCTGATCACCACCTTTGTGCATGGCTGCATCAAGCTGTGCATAGATCCTCGGAATGCAAACACCCAGTGTTACTAAGTGCTGAGGTTCTATCTGTCCACAGTGTTGTGAAGGATAGGTCTGGCCACACTGCTGTGGAACACTTCAAGTAGTTGGACCACCTGTCCCTCATGGAAAAATTTATGCAGAGGAACACTTTTGACCACAAGTCCCATCAGGCAGTGATTTGCACATAATGTCCTTGAGGCTCTACGGGAAAAGGAGTTGGTGGATCCTGTCGGGTGGTTCCCTGAGCAGACTGTTAGCGACATTTGGCAGAATGCCTGACCACCAGAACGTTCAAACAAGCACCAAGACTTGGCTGGTGGTGAGAAAGGCCCTCCCCCACAGATCCTTCCTACACACCCAGAGTTTCACCCCCTCCGCATGATGCCCTCGAGGTGGCTTTTGGATAAAGACACCCTTGTTGATCTCTTAATGGCTTGTGCCTCTGCAAAGCAGATCCGGAGAGAGACGTGGTAGTTTTTGTCGAGGTTAATCCCGAGCAGCTCTGCGACACAGGACTCTGTGCTCTATGGGCTACACACCCAGATAAACAACAATCCGGTGAAAGACATTCTTTGGTCTGCCTGAAGCTTTCTGGTCTTCCAGTGCAAAGCATTATCCTCCACCGTGTTGCAGACTGATACATTCCCAAGTCCATAACTACATTGACTTTCTCTACACTTGCCACTGCCTCGGAAAAGCAGCCAGCATAATCAAGGGCTCCACGCACTCTGGACATACTCTCTTCCACCTTCTTACATCAGGAAAAAGATACAAAAGTGTGAGGACACGCACCAACCAACTCAAGAACAGCTTCTTCCCTGCTGCCATCAGATTTTTGAATGGACCTACCTCGCACTAAGTTGATCTCTACACGCTAGCTACGACTGTAACTCTACATTCTCCACCCTCTCCTTTCCTTCTCTATGAATGGTATGCTTTGTATGTATAGGACGCAAGAAACAATACTTTTCACTGTACACTAATACGTGACGATAATAAATCAAATCAAACAGGCTCAGGGCAGCTGCCAGCAGCACAATGGTGAAAGATTGCTGTCGAAGGTCTTTCTACCACAGTACTCCAAGAGGCTGGAAAATTTGTACAACCCCTTCAGCTCTCTGCCTACCATCGAATATGAACATAAAAGTGATGAAATCTCATTGAGGGACATCAGAGAGGAACACGTTGTGTGGAGAAAGAAATGAATTCTAGCACAGTCTGTAAGCTTTCAATTTGAAATGTTTTTCCTTCAAGCTGTCTGCCTGATATGGAATGGAGATATCAAAATAATTCCAATTGTATAGAGGCACCTCAGAGTGGGACACACTGAATGGAGAGAGGTTGAGTTTTATAGCACTCAAGATGAAAGGTTTTGTAATATACTTTTACAAATTTTATGAATGAAATATATTTTTGGAGAAAAGGTTTGTGCAGACTCAGCTGTAATGTATGAATCATGGTAGCTAATTTTGTGCACAGTTAAGTCCCCAAATAACCACACAGTGGGTGTACCTACCCCACACTGTCAAATTATTGAAAAGAAAACACAGCAAGGTGACAATAACCCGGGGAGGCGATGGCCTAGTGGTATTATCACCAGACTATTAATCCAGAAACTTAGCTAATGTTCTGGGGATTCGGGTTCGAATCCCACCACGGCAAATGGGGGAATTTGAATTCAATAAGGAAAGAAATCTGGAATTAAGAATCTACAGACGACAATGAAACCATTGTCGATTGTCAGGAAAAAACCCATCGGTTCACTGATGTCCTTTAGGGAAGGAAATCTGCCTTCCTTACCTGGTCTGGCCTACATGTGACTCCAGTGCAAGGTGGTTGACTCTCAAATGCCCTGGGGCAATTAGGGATGGGCAATAAATGGTGGCCAGCCAGTGACGCCCATGTCCCATGAATGAATTTTTAAAAATCTATTTTATGTGACATTGATCGATTGAGAGATAAATATTGGCCAGGGCACTAGGGATAACTCTCCTACTTTTCTTCAAAATAGCGCCATGGGATCTGTTATATCATTCCAAACGGACACTGTTTAAACACTTCAACTGAAAGGCGGCACCTTCAACGGTGCAGTTATGCATAAGTACTGCACTGGAGACCACAGTGAGAGGAAAGGATTGTAGAGACATCTCCAGGAATTGACAAAAAAGACACCAATCATTTCACAATTTGCATTTTAAAAGCTCCAAAGTATTTTGCAGGTACGCAATCCAACCGAGTCAAAGAAGGAGCTACAAGGACAGATGTCCACACACCTGGTCAAAGAGGTAGGTTTTAAGGAGCATCATTAGAAGTGGTTAGAGATGGGTTGCTGAAGTTAAGGGAAGGAATTACACAGCTTAGGGCCTGTACAACTGAAGGCACAGCCTCCAACCAAAGGATACGACAATGGTCAGAATTTCAGGAACACAGTTCACCGAGGCCTGGAGGCGGTTACAGAGATAGGGAGGGGTGAGACCATTGAAAGATGGGAAAACAATTTTTGATGATAATTTTAAAATATAGATTTTTTACTAGATTGAAAACAAACATAAAGAACAAAGAACAAAGAACAATACAGCACAGGAACAGGCCCTTCGGCCCTCCAAGCCCGCGCCGCTCCCCGGTCCAGGATTGAATCCTGAATCCAGGATCCCCGCCCAATTTTCCAGCCTATCTACATACCAATATCCTATCCACCGAGCTGTCCCTCACAGCTACGATGTTTTGTTCATTACAACCTATTAACTTACCCCCACCCCCCCATTCCAGACCATGTGATCTCCAGGGAGAGGCGAAAACCCAGAGTGAAAAACCCCAGGGCCAATATGGGGAAAAAAAATCTGGGAAATTCCTCTCCGACCCCCTGAGGCGATCGAAACGAGTCCAGGAGATCACAATGGCCCCGATCGGAAAATGCTTCCCAACCCTAGTCATTTCCACTTCCACGAACACCATATGAATTCCCTGCCCCCGAGACAGGTTCCCAACTATCCGCAGTCTCACTCTGTACTGGCACCAGCAAGATGATCATAGAATGAAGCCTTGAAACGAGAAACCAGGAACAATTAGCCCGCGCCGCTCCCTGGTCCAAACTAGACCACTCTTTTGTATCCCTCCATTCCCACTCCGTTCATATAGCTGTCTAGATAAGTCTTAAGGTAAGTCTCATAGGCCAGAGAGCACAGGGATGATGGGTGCGAGTTAAGATACAAGTAGCACAGTGGAGTAGTGGTATTATCGCTGGACTCGTAATCCAGAGCCCAGGGTAATGCCCTGGGGAGCTGGTTTTTAAATCCCACCATGGTGAAATGTGAGTTGAATAAAAATCTGGAAAACGCTTAATGATGACCATGAAACATTGTCAATTGTCATAAAAACCCATCTGGTTCACTTTAGGGATGGAAATCTGCCATCCTTACCTGGTCTGGCTTACACATGTTGCTGATTTTTAAAGTGCCCCCTCAAGGGCAACTAGGGATGCACAATAAATGCTGACCCAGCCAGCGACACTTAACATCCTATATGAATGAATATTAAAAAAAGTTGTGGAGAATAGAAAATGAGAGACTGGGCGGCACAGTGGCAAGCACTGCTGCTCACAGCTCCAGAGGTCTGGGTTCGATTCCCGGCTTGGGTCACTGTCTGTGTGGAGTCTGCATGTTCTCCCCGTATCTGCACGGGTTTCCTCCAGGTGCTCCGGTTTCCTCTCAGTCCAAAGATGTGCGGGATAGGTGCATTGGCCATGTTAAATTGCCCCTTTGTGTTCCGGGATGCTTGGTTAGAAGGATTAGCAGAGTAAATGTGTGGGGTTAAGGAGATAGGGCCTGGGTGGGATTGTCATTGGTGCAGACTCGATGGGCCAAATGGCCTCCTTCTGCACTGTAGGGATTCTATGAGGAGAACATTGGAATAGGTATGTCTTTAAGTAATCGAAATCAGAGATGGCTGAGAAGGGCAGACACTAGGGATATTACGGAGGTTGGAGCGGGGAATCCTAATTATAATCCATATTGATAGTGAACTATATAATTTCAAAATGCTGAACAGTCCATTCCATAGCTGGATTATGTTGATGAATTTTCAACATTTACCACTCTCACTCTCACAAGGTTAGCCAATTTGGGCTAAAATGGGATTTTCTGATTTGTATGGATTCAGCACTTCACCCCACTGGGCGTTTCTCAGGAGACAATGCCAACTTCCATCACTGTGCGTTACATTGCACAGCAGCACCACCTCTCCTCCAAGTCACTCACCATTCTGACTTGGAAATAAATATATCGCCATGCCTTCACTGTCACGGATTCAAAATCCCTGGAACTCCCTCCCAAACTGCACGGTGGGTGTACCTACACCACATGGACTGCAGCGGTTCAAGGTGACTCATCAACTTCGCAACTTCAGGGCGGCACAGTGGCAAAGCACTGCTGCCTCACAGCCCCAGGGACCTGGGTTCGATTCCCAGCTTGGGTCACTGTCTGTGTAGAGTTTGCACGTTCTCCCCATGTCTGTGTGGGTTTCCTCTGGGTGCTCCAGTTTCCTCCAACAGCCCAAAAGACATGCTGGTGATGTGCATTGGCCGTGCTAAATTCTCCCTCAGTGTACCCAAACAGGCGCCAGTGTGTGGTGACTAGGGGATTTTCACAGTAACTTTATGGCAGCGTTAATGTTTAAAGTAAAAGTTTATTTATTAGTCACAAGTAGGCTTACATTCACACGGCAATGAAGGTACTTTGAAAATCCCCTAGTCGGCAATGCACCCAGCCAGCACGTCTTTGAACTGTAGGAGGAAACCGTAGCCTACTAATGTAAGCCTCCTTTTGACTACTAAATAAAAACTTTAAACTTTAGCAAGGGCAATTAAAGATGGGTAATAAATGCTGGCCCAGTCAATGATGTCTGCATTCCATGTACAAAAAAATACTCTTCATTCAATCTCAGGCTCAGCAACTGGTCAGTCTGATGAATCTGGAAGAAGATTAAATTGAAAAAAAAAGCCAACTGT
Source organism: Mustelus asterias (assembly GCF_964213995.1). Classification (NCBI taxonomy): domain Eukaryota; kingdom Metazoa; phylum Chordata; class Chondrichthyes; order Carcharhiniformes; family Triakidae; genus Mustelus; species Mustelus asterias. The sequence continues at coordinate 6,979,672 of NC_135812.1, forward strand.
ACTTGTAGATTTTTGCAATTATATTTTAATTTGGGGTTTTGTAAAGTGAGAATTGGTACCATAAGCCATGAGGTACATTTTACACCCATTAAGAGTTTATGTTTACATTAGATTTTCAACTCCAAGAACTTTGCACGTCTAACATGATCTCAGGCAGTGGTCAGCACTTCCAGCACCAAACACACCCAACACCCTCCCCGGCAGAGCAACTGCCTTCCACACACAACTGCTGCCAGATTCAGTCCTTCTCTCTCTCGGCCTCAAAAGCAAATCACTCGACTGAAATCCCCACCATAATCTCAAGGGTAAAACTCACTCCAAGCAGGTCTCTTTTGAGAGACAAGAGATAAACTTTGCCTCATAACTTAGCTGACAAACTTTAAGTTTAGACGCTGACTCCACTGTGAAAGGAGTGTCATGCTTGCTACACACCAGATTGGCCATTTTATCATCTTAAGCCCTAGGCCACCAAGGCTGGGCTTTGTAAATTAGGGACACTTTTTCCACAACAAGCTCCATCCACCTGCACAGAGAAGACTGGCTCTGAAATTCATGGCAGCTGTTAGTAAACGAGTTAGCGTTGCCCGTTGTGACTGAAGCAAGCACCTAAATGTTTCCCGTCCGACAGACTCCAATTCATTTCACTAATCAAATACCCCACCCAGAGCAAACATTCTGAGTTGCCGTTCTGCAGCTGTTGCCTGTCACAGCTTTATCTGGGGTGGGGGGAAAACTATCAGCCACGGTGGTGGAGCCAGTCACTGTCAACCTGAAGAACTCTGCCCCGAAGTACTCCGATTTCATGCAACTGAAGGAGGCGGCGTTACATTTTAGGAACACTTATACAAAAAAAAGAAATATCTAATTAACAATTTGAATATAGGCCTCTGCTGGGACTAATTCCAACTCAATTTCTCTCTTCCAATTTTATCCCTTCCTTTCCAAACTTGCGCTGGGATACTGCTCCACTGACAGAATTGCTCACGTAGTCACTGTTCATGTGTCAGGCCAGACAGTGAGGCTATTTGTCCATGGGGAGCAGCACAACCGAGGCCAATTCTATTCTCACTGCATTTTTCCAACACAACTGCAGATATCAGTCAAAAATGGGAACTCTGGCCTCCCACAACTTCCTCACTCAGCAGGGCAGAATGCAGTGTTTGCTGAATCGTTATTAACTCAACAAAGACCAAGAGGTTAAGCCTGAGACTTCCTGTCCTGGCTGATTTGGCACTAGACTGGGCTGCACTGTTAATCACCAGCCCATCAACACAACTCACCCGCTTTACTTTCACGAGATAGAACGGCAAACACTGCATCATCAGATTCTCCCAGCAACAGCTGGAAGCAAAGATACTCAAAACTCTGAGGGACAGATGTTTGCTGCTGGACTATTGAACTAACAGCTACCAGAGTGCAAACATTCAAACACCGTTTATTGTACCTATCTGAGCTAATATCCGCATAGACTCGGGTCCAAAACCAATACAAAAAAAAACACCGTAACAACACTTAACTCTTTCCTACCCAGCACTTCTTATCCAGTTAGGGCGCATCCGATCGGACTACAGGAGCCTGTGAGCTGACAAAACTGCTTCACGTTACTTTCAGCAGCACTTAGAGGCTACCAGACACGAGTTCAAGTATTCGCTGTCACCCAAACCCACCCAGGTTAAGGTTACTGAGAATCTAAAGGGTGATGGGGAGCCGTCACTGGAGGACAGAGTGCAGCTCAGTGTTTGGATGTGGTTACTCGGTGGTAGGACTGGTATGTAGGCATTGGAACCCTGAACTGAAACCACGAGCCTTCTTCTGAATCACCGAGGTATCCCTTCTGAGGCACAAACCCTTCACTGCATCAGCAACCACAGTGTCACAACAGGGATCCCGAGTGTTCACACGGCTTTACAAACACATGACAGGAAGAAGGCACTTGACTGGAAAAGCAAAAGAGTGTGGATTTCCCCTCCCCATGCAACTCGTGTGGAGGCGTGACGGAAACATTTCACCAGGATACACACTGTCAGAGAATGACGAATACTGTAATGGCAAGTGCCTATGGGCATGGAGTCAGTTTTGATTGGAGTCCTTAGCCCTCTCAATCAAAATGAAGCAAGTCTGCTTGTGGCTGACTGTTTCTGCAGGCACGCCTGGCCTGTTAGAGGCGAGGAGGGGATTCACGTCGCCGGGGGAACATCCAGAGCAACCCGAAATGTCGGTCAGTCTGACAATCGACCCTTCCTTCCCATCTCGTTCTGGCTTTAAAGGCGGAGGGGAGGGAGGATTCTTTTCCGGGAAACTGAGCATCGCGCAGTCGGGAAAGCAGCATCACTGCGGGATGGCCTTAAGGATCCCCCGCAGAACCCGGTAACTCATCAGCGGCTGGTTTTCCTTTGGGGGGAAGCAGGGTCCACGGTCTGTGACATAGGCATAGGGGAAGCGGAGCACCCAGAGGCCATCCGGTGGAACAGGTATTTCCTGCCTCTCGGGATAGAAGACGGGACAGGGTGGGGGCCCAGGCTGAACCTGCAAGGCAAAGAGAAATTCAAACTTAGACCAAAAAACACCATGTTCTTACACTTAAAAATAAACCACACACACTGCAAATGTTTCATAGGATGGGCACTCTGTAAAGCTATTCAACAGCAAATCCACAGCTCAGTGGGCAAACACCCTCAGAGAGGGGTGGCTTTCAAATCCCTACGCTGAGGCTTGAGCACATTATTCAGGCTGACATTCCCACTCTGGTGCCAAGGGAGCGCTACAAGTGGAGGTACAGCCCTTTTGATTTGATTTATTATTGTCACGTGTATTAACATACAGTGAAAAGTATTGTTTCTTGCGTGCTATACAGACAAACATACCGTTCATAGAGATGGAAACGAGAGAGTGCAGAATGTAGTGTTACAGTCATAGCTAGGGTGTAGAGAAAGATCAACTTAATGCAAAGTAAGTCCATTCAAAAGTCTGACAGCAGCAGGGAAGAAGCGGTTCTTGAGTCGGTTGGTACGTGACCTCAGACTTTTGTACCTTTTTCCCGAAGGAAGAAGGTGGAAGAGAGAATGTCCGAGGCAGCGGGAAGTGTAGACAGAGTCAATGGATGGGAGGCTGGTTTGCGTGATGGATTGGGCTACGTTCACGACCTTTTGTAGTTCCTTGCGGTCTTGGGCAGAGCAGGAGCCCATACCAAGCTGTGATACAACCAGAAAGAATGCTTTCTATGGTGCATTTGTAAAAGTTGGTGAGAGTCGTAGCGGACATGCCAAATTTCCTTAGTCTTCTGAGAAAGTAGAGGCGTTGGTGGGCTGTTTTTGAAGGACACAATGAATCATGGACCCCTATTTGCCCTCTCAGACGGTGGCGAAAAGCTTTGTACAGTAGAGGAGGAGGCCATTTGACCCGTCAATGGCTGTGCCAGCCCCCCACTCTCCTGCCAACCTTTTAAGTATTGTGAGTAGGTATCCAATTCCCTTTTGATTGGTATCATTGAATCTGCTTCCAATGCCCTTTCATGCAGCCCCAGGTTTTGGAGCATGGGGGAGGGGGGTACGACACTGGATGAGGGATCTCACCTCTCTCCAAACCTCTTTCTCTTCATCTAATTCAGCCACCACCCTCCACCCATCAGGATGAATGTGCTTTAATTCACAAATGTTTCCACAGCCACCACTAACATGATACATCTGGTCAAAGTCTCCTCAGGTTTTCCCTCTGATGCCGTTAAGACTGGCATTCATCCATCAGCCAATTTATACACCGCAAGGTCCCACAGTTTGTGTGGTTAGTTGGATAAATATTGGGCTAGAACACTGGCTAAAACTCCCCAGCCCCTCCTCAAATATGGGATCTTTTGTAAGTGGGTTCTTTTAGCCCGAGGGGGAAGATGGAGCCTTTGGATTAAATGCCCCATCTAAAAGCCAGCACCTCTGACAGTGCAGATCACCCTCAGTCCTGCGCTCGAGCATCAGCCCAGATTATGGCCTCAAGTCTTGGGAGTGGGCCTGGACTGTACAGTGCACTGACTCAGAGGTGAGAACCACCCCCCGCCCCACCACTAGCTCAGGGACAACTCTTCCCCCCCCCCCTCTTGAGTCAGAGGAGACAAAATAGAGAACTGACTTTCCGAAAGATTAAATTCTAAAGGGATGGCCACTCTAAGCAAAGCTGATGTACACTAATAAAGACACTAAATGTCCAAAGATGTGCGGGTTAGGTTGATTGGCCAGGTTAAAAATTGCCCCTTAGAGTCCTGAGATGTGTAGGTTAGCGGGATTAGCGGGTAAAATATGTGGGGGTAGGGCCTGGGTGGGATTGTGGTCGGTGTAGACTCGATGGGCCGAATGGCCTCCTTCTGCACTGTAGGGTTTCTATGATTTCTAAATGAACAAAGAAAGAAAACACTTTCTTAAGTGGGAAACTGTCTAATTCTGATCAGGTTTCCCCACAGACAATTTTAAAGGGGGTACAAATGAGAACATAGGAAATAGGAGCTGGAATAGACCAGCTCTGTCATTCCACTAGATCCTGTACCTCAGTGCCATTCCCCACAGTATCCACATATCCCTTGATACATTTAATATCTAGAAATCTATCAATCTTTATCTTAACACACTCAATGACTGAGCTTCCACTGCCCTTTGGGACAGAGAATTCCAAGGATTCACCACCATGAGTGAGGAAATTCCTCCTGATCTGAACCCTAAACGGCCTACCTCTCATTCTGTCGGAGACTCTTTCTCCTGCTTATAGACCTCGGACATTCTCTCTTCCACCTTCTTCCGTCGGGAAAAAGATACAAAAGTCTGAGGTCACGCAGCAACCGACTCAAGAACAGCTTCTTCCCTGCTGCTGTCAGACCTTTGAATGGACCTACCTTGCATTAAGTTGATCTTTCTCTACACCCTAGCTATGACTATAACACTACATTTTGCACTCCTTTCCTTCTCTATGTACGGTATGCTTTGTCTGCGTAGCACGGAAGAAACAATACTTTTCAGTGGATACTAATACATGTGACAATAAAAAAATCAAATCAAAATATGCTTCCTGCATCTACCCTGTCGAGAATTTTGTATGTTTTGAATAATATCAATGTGGGTCATTTAATCAACTGCAGATTATTTCACAATAAACATGCTGCAACAATTTCACAAACGTTAATCCCTTTTGGCAGAGAATTAATGATTTCATTATAGTCACAGCTCTTATTTCTACCGCCTCGCTAGGATGTTAAAAGCCCTCGCTGTGATTTTAAAGTAATAGTGGCCATTACTTTCAAACATTTTAAAACCTTCATTCATCCACATTTCTTCATAATGTACCTCAAATGTCACCAGCAAATACATTTTACATGTTTTACGAATGACCCCCTAATGAAGAAATTACCAACAAGGTTCCACTTATTTACAGCTTAACAATCGGACCCAATGCAAAGTAAACATGAATTGACAGGCAAATAGAGGGGCACGGTGATTAGTGCTGCTGCCTCACAGTGCCAGGGACCCAGGTTCGATTCCAGTCTTGGGTGACTTTGTGGAGTTCTCCCTGTGCCTGCATGGGTATCGTCCGGGTGCTCCAGTTTCTTCCCACACTCCAAAGATATGCACATTAGGTTGATTGGCCATGGGAAATTGCCCCTTAGTGTCCCAGGATGTGTAGGTTAGGGGGATTAGCGGGATAAATGCATGGTGTAGGGGGATGGAGACTGGGTGAGATGCTCTGTCGGGGAGTCAGTGCAGACCCGATGGGCCGAAAGGCCTCCTCCTGCACTGTAGGGATTCTAGGAAATGAAACTTCAAATAAAAAGGTAAATTCCACATTAGTCAATACGACAAAGATACATCTTACACAAGCACAAGATCCGACATCATTCGCCGCAAACACGCGGCACCACATACAGTCCCAAAGTTTGCTAACCCGGCCTCTGGTATGCAGGATCGCTCACTTCCCCACTCAAATCATTCAGCCTTCAAGGCTTGTTTACTGGCAGCCTTCTTGGATCCAAGGGCTTCAGAGATGGTCATCCCCTCGAAGGGCACACTGCTGCAGAACCTCCTTAGCTCGGCTCACAACAGCCTGGACGGCTCAGGTTCCCCAGAAACTCCTTTACCCAACCCCTTTAATAAACCCTGTTAAGCGCTCTGGTCGGCTCTGGCAAAACCAAGCAGCAGTTAAATTGCCCAGTCCACAATCATGGCCCAAGCACTTCCCTTTGGCTTTCCGTCCTGTATAACTGTATTACATACACACTTGTAAATGTGCCTTCCCTGTTCTCTCCTCTGCTGCAGCCTTCCTTTGTGACTGGCCGCATGGCCTTTAGTCCCAGTTTACTTCCTGCTTGTACTGCTAGGTCACATGGACCAGTATATCTTATAATCCAAGAAAATTTCAATCGATCCCTTCACAATCTTAATGCAAACTCTTAAAAAGTCTTTTTTCGAACACTATGAAAAAAAAATTAAGAATCCATAGACTTTTTAAACAAATAACAAAAATGTTAGTCACAGTACTGTTTCTGGGTCACAGGTCATCACAACGTTATTAAACATTGTATGCAGCACATGCACAACCTGTTATCACAAATCTTGGTCATGTTTTTGTGCCAGCATTTATGTTGATAATTGCTATTTTAACATTTCCATTTAAGTATTTGCAGTTGGAAACTCTGGGCATAAGGTACATCTACAGCATGAATCAAATTTCGCTCCCAATTCTATCGCCATATACATTTTAAAACAATGATGTTCATCAACTTACTGTTGGCAGTTTAATAGTGCTATAACTATGGCATTTAAGTCAATACTTCTGTCCATATATTTCTCGTGTGGCACTCTTAAAACATCAGCTCAAATCATGGCACGGTGGCTCAGTGGTTAGCACTGCAGCCTCACAGCGCCAGGGACCCGGGTTCGATTCCCGGCTTGGGTCACTGTCTGTGCGGAGTTTGCACGTTCTCCCCGTGTCTGCGTGGGTTTCCTCCGGGTGCTCCGGTTTCCTCCCACACTCCAAAAGACATGCTGGTTAGGTGCATTGACCATGCTAAATTCTCCCTCAGTGTACCCGAACAGGCGCCGAAGTGTGGTGACTCGAGGATTTTCACAGGAACCTAATTGCAGTGTAAGCCTACTTGTAACAATAAATAAATAAACTTAAAAAACACAGCGTCCCCATCTTTACATGTAGGCGACATGCTTTCACAACAACTTTACGGTTGCATATTGTACAAAATCCTCTCTACAGGGAAAATGCAGGTTTAGAAGGTCACATCTGACAACTCCTGCTGGGTGTATTTGACAGCTGAAATGGACACACATATGTAAATTTCACACAATCAACATGATGCCCTTTTGAAAGCCCAGCAACGAGTGATGATACTGTCATAGAGGTTTACAGCATGGAAACAGGCTCTTCGGCCCAACTTGTCCATGCCACCCTTTTTTTAAAACTCCTAAGCTAGTCCCAATTGCCCACATTTGGCCCATATCCCTCTCTACCCATCTTACCCATGTAACTGTCTAAATGCTTTTTAAAAGACAAAATTGTACCCGCCTCTACTACTGCCTCTGGCAGCTTGTTCCAGACACTCACCGCCCTCCGAGTGAAAGAAGTTGCCCCTCTGCACCCTTTTGTATCTCTCCCCTCACACCTTAAACCCATGTCCTCCAGTTTTAGACTCTCCTACCTTTGGGAAAAGATATTGACTATCTAGCTAATCTATGCCCCTCATTATTTTATAGACCTCTATAAGGTCACCCCTCAGCCTCCTACGCTCCAGAGAAAAAAGTCCCAGTCTATCCAGCCTGTGTCTGCAGTTTATTATGTTCCCCATCAGAAACAATAAAAATAAACCAAGGACAAAAGGGCCACCAAGTGTCTGCACTGACAACAGCACAAAAACTGAAACAAAGAGAGGTTAGAAACAGAACAGGGAGTGGTTTCAACTGATCTAACTCTTCAACAAAGCAAAATTCCATTTTCATGACTCAATAGATCAAATCAAGCCCGTCAATTGAATTTACTCCTTCAAATCACTTTGCTGTTTTTATTACTCTGGATTATAGATCGAGATTGCTGCTTTGACGAGCCTGGAGGACAAACATTGTTGGCGCTGGAATCTTACCTGTGGTGTGAGGACGATCTGTAACGGGGCATCAGGAGCCACAATAAACAGCCTTGTGAGCTGGGCGTAGTGCGGCTTCAGGCCCCGGCCTTGGGACGGCGACAGGATGTACAGGGGCATGTCAGAGGAGAGGGCTTTGATGGCAGACTCTTTTGGCCCGCTTCCCATTATCTTCATGATCTTCTCTGGCCCCGAGCACATGAACCGGCGGCCCCGCGAATCCTCATATTCAAAACCAACGAAGGCCCGTGCGATGTCATCCCGCCGCCTCCCTCGGCCAATCACCGTGCCGGCCCGCTTGGTCGGCACGGATTTGTTGGGAGCCGGCCAGGAGTTACTGTCCATGTCCACTTCGTCCTCAGACCTGGTCTTGATGACTATGTCCCAGGGCATCAGGTAGTTGGTCCCGGGAATGAAGCCGCTCTGGTCCAGGCCCCTGTGAAAGTTATAGGCTTTAGAAGGCCCCAGTTTGACAAAGGACCAACTGGAAAATTTGGGCAGAAGTCCCTTCGGACAGCTGGAGTTTAACATGCCGGGAAGGTATTCCACCGTTGACACTTGCCGATCCACCAGGCTGGGCCTCTTTTCCGGTTTCGCGTCTCCTCCCTGGCCGTGGGCGTCCGGATTGTCTCCCCCTGCGTGGGGGTCAGGGGGAAATGTACCCAGGCTGTCCGTGGACTGTCCAAGACTGAGTGCCAGACTGAGACTGGTGCTTTCCCCCTGGGTCTGGGCCTCTTTATCTTTCATTTTCTCTCCTTCGCCCTCCTGCGGGGGCAGTGACGATACGATCGAATCGTTCTTGGCAGGAGCCGGGTCTGGAGTGCTCGGTTGGAACACGGGGAAAAAGAAGTGCTCAAGCTTCCCACAGCATTTCTCCTCTTGAAGCTGCAAAAATATATTAAAACAGAAAGTCAGATGATGCAATTTACAACTTTCCCACATCAAGTATCGGTGTAATGCTTTCATCCAAATCTCTGCCGCCCATGTCCTAATTCGCTCCAACTCTTGTTCACTCTTCCCTCTGCTCGCTGATCTCTGCTGGTTTGCATTCTGGCAATGCCTCAAATTTAAAATTCTCATCCTTGCTTTCAAATCCCTCCATGGCCTCATCCCTTCCTGATTCTGTCGCCTCCTCTAACCCCACAGCCCTCAGAGACCTCTGTGCTCCGCCAATTCTAAAGTTTAAAGTTTATTTATTAGTGTCACAAGCAGGCTTACATTAACACTGCAATGAAGTTACTGTGAAATTCCCCTAGTCGCCACACTCCGGCGACTGTTCGGGTACACTGAGGGAGAATTTAGCACGGCCAATGCACCCTAACCAGCACGTCTTTCGGAATGTGGGAGGAAACCGGAGCACTCGGAGGAAACCCACGCAGACACGGGGAGAATGTGCAGACTCCACACACAGAGTGACCTGAGCCAGGAATCGAACATGGGTCCCTGGCACTGTGAGGCAGCAATGCTAACCACTGTGCTGCCATGCCACCCTTTGGCCTCTTGTGCACCCCCAATTTTAACTGATCCATCATTGGTGGTTGTCCTGTCAGCTGACTGGGATCCAAGCTCCAGAGTTCCCTCCCTACACCTCTGGCCTCCTTTAATACGCTCCTTGAAAGCGACCTCTTTGATCAAGCTTTTGATCACCTGTCCAAATATCTCGGTCGCTGTCTGTGTGGAATTTGCACGTTCTCGTATCTGCGTGGGTTTCCTCCGGGTGCTCCGGTTTCCTCTCTCAGTCCAAAGATGTGCAGGTCAGGTGCGCTGGCCATGGTAACTTGCCCTTTAGTGTCCCAGGATGTGTAGGTTAGAGGAATTAGCGGTGTAAATGTATGGGGTTACGGGGGTAAGGCCTAGGTGGGATTGTTGTCGGTGCAGACTCGATGGGCTGAATGGCCTCCTTCTGCACTGTAGGGTTTCTATGGTGAAGATCGCATCGGGCTCGAACAGAGTTTGTACTGTGATATGTTAAAGCCGCTACATAAGTGCAAGTTACATAGAACATAGAACAGTACAGCACAGAACAGGCCCTTCGGCCCACGATGTTGTGCCGCGCTTTATCTGAAACCAAGATCAAGCTATCCCACTCCCTATCATCCTGGTGTGCTCCATGTGCCTATCCAATAACCGCTTAAATGTTCCTAAAGTGTCTGACTCCACTATCACTGCAGGCAGTCCATTCCACACCCCAACCACTCTCTGCGTAAAGAACCTACCTCGGGCATCCTTCCTATTTCTCCCACCATGAACCCTATAGTTATGCCCCCTTGTAATAGCTCCATCCACCCGAGGAAATAGTCTTTGAACGTTCACTCTATCTATCAGATAGCACTGAGGGGGGATCTTATAGAGACCAACAAGATAATGAAGGGGTTGGATAGGGTAGAGATGGAGAGACTCCCTCCACCCAGAAAGGAAACCAGAACCAGAGGGCACAACCCCAAAATAAAGGGGGGTCAGTTTAGGACAGAGTTGAGAAGGAACTTCTTCTCTCAGAGGGTGGCGAATCTCCGGAACTCTCCGCCCACCGAAGCGGCGGAGGCCACCCCGCCGAACATGTCCAAATCACAGATAGATGGATTCCCGATCGGCAAGGCAATCAGGGGCCATAGGGATTAGGGATCAGGCAGGTAAGTTGTAGTGGATATAATAATCATATAGAGAAAAATTAAGATTGAATCCTGTAGATTCCAGCTGGATAATAACAGGGACATGAAGCGATAGTTGGGAGCAACTGGAGATATTGGGACTGTTTGCACCAGAGCAGAAAAGGCAAAGGGATTTAACAGAGGTTTTGAAAAATGATCTTCTCCATCCCAGAAAGCAGTTTAGAGACTTTTTTCTCAGTGAAGAATGTAAATTAACTTTCTCTCTATGGTACATGTTCTGTATGACTCAAATGTGACATGTTTTCAGGAAAAACTCTTACATTTTTAGAACAGCTTATTGTAACTCTCAGCAGAATGCTTCACGTTGAGATAAGCGCATTGTGCAAGTTACTCAGAGTAAATGTGACCATTGCACACACAGACAATGAGATGATGGTCATTAAAAACAGGAGCGAAAGTAGGCCATTCAGCCCTTTGAACCCCCTCGCATTCAACAAGATCACTCCTGATCCTTAACCTCAACTTTCCTTCCCTTATGTCCTTTAGGGAAGGAAATCGGTTGTCCATACCCGGTCTGGCCTACATGTGACTCCAGAACCACACAGCAATGTAAATCATAGAAAACCTACAGTGCAGAAGGAGGCCATTCGGCCCATTGAGTCTGCACCGACCACAATCTCACCCATGCCCTATTCCTGTAACCCTCATATTTACCCTGCTAATCCCCCTGACACCATTTTAGAATGGCCAATCAACTTAACCTGCACATCTTTGAGAGGAAACCGGAGCACCCGGAGGAAACCCACGCAGACACGGGAGAATGTGCGAACTCTACACAGACAGTGATTCGAGGCCGGAATTGAACCCGGGTCCCTGGTGCTATGAGGCAGCAGCACTAACTACTGCGCCGCGTATTGAGAGCGGTTGACTCTCAACTGAGGGCAACTAGGAATGGGTAATAAATGCTGGCCAGCCAGCGACGCCCATGTCCCACTTATGAAAAAAGTACTTCACTTTCACCTTTGCTCCCGAATATTAATTGCATATCAATCATATTCAGGTAGTGGGTATTACTGGGGATTCAATTAGACTTCCATATAAGGAAGATTGAAACTATGTTTGTTGGGTTTGGAGGTACAGTGCGGCCCTGTTAAAACGTGATGGTTGGGGTCCATAAAATGTTGTGAAAAAAGCGGGGTCACGCAAAATCGGGGTCACGCTAACTTTGCCAATTTTTGGTGGGAAAAAAAGGGTTCAATGATTCATCGCGTTATATCCGAATTCACGCTAAATCGGGGCGCATTAAATCGGGGTTCCACTGTACATGGTTGTAAAGTGTACTACCTGTAAATACAAGCTTATAAGTGTGAAAGGATTAGGCTCCAGTTCTATTCTTCGCCGCCTGGCTATCTGGAACAGAAACCCATTGCCCTTCATTCCCTTAGTGCAAAACATTTGATTGATCTAATCCTTGAACATAGAACATAGAACATAGAACAGTACAGCACAGAACAGGCCCTTCGGCCCACGATGTTGTGCCGAGCTTTATCTGAAACCAAGATCAAGCTATCCCACTCCCTATCATCCTGGTGTGCTCCATGTGCCTATCCAATAACCGCTTAAATGTTTCTAAAGTGTCTGACTCCACTATCACTGCAGGCAGTCCATTCCACACCCCAACCACTCTCTGCGTAAAGAACCTACCTCTGATATCCGTCCTGTATCTCCCACCACGAACCCTATAGTTATGCCCCCTTGTAATAGCTCCATCCACCCGAGGAAATAGTCTTTGAACGTTCACTCTATCTATCCCCTTCATCATTTTATACACCTCTATTAAGTCTCCCCTCAGCCTCCTCCGCTCCAGAGAGAACAGCCCTAGCTCCCTCAACATTTCCTCATATGACCTACCCTCCAAACCAGGCAGCATCCTGGTAAATCTCCTCTGCACTCTTTCCAGCGCTTCCACATCCTTCTTATAGTGAGGTGACCAGAACTGCACACAATATTCCAAATGTGGTCTCACCAAGGTCCTGTACAGTTGCAGCATAACCCCACGGCTCTTAAACTCCAACCCCCTGTTAATAAAAGCTAACACACTATAGGCCTTCTTCACAGCTCTATCCACTTGACTGGCAACCTTTAGAGATCTGTGGATATGGACCCCAAGATCTCTCTGTTCCTCCACAGTCTTCAGAACCCTACCTTTGACCCTGTAATCCACATTTAAATTTGTCCTACCAAAATGAATCACCTCACATTTATCAGGGTTAAACTCCATTTGCCATTTTTCAGCCCAGCTTTGCATCCTATCTATGTCTCTTTGCAGCCTACAACAGCCCTCCACCTCATCCACTACTCCACCAATCTTGGTGTCATCAGCAAATTTACTGATCCACCCTTCAGCCCCCTCCTCTAAGTCATTAATAAAAATCACAAAGAGCAGAGGACCAAGCACTGATCCCTGCGGCACACCGCTAGCAACCTGCCTCCAATCCGAAAATTTTCCATCGACCACCACCCTCTGTCTTCGGTCAGACAGCCAGTTACCTATCCAATCGGCCAACATTCCCTCTATCCCACACCTCCTCACTTTCATCATAAGCCGACCATGGGGACCTTATCAAACGCCTTACTAAAATCCATGTATATGACATCAACTGCCCTACCTTCATCAACACACTTAGTTACCTCCTCAAAAAATTCTATCAAATTTGTGAGGCACGACTTGCCCTTCACGAATCCGTGCTGACTATCTCGGATTAATCCGCATCTTTCTAAATGGTCGTAAATCCCATCCCTAAGGACCCTTTCCATCAATTTACCAACCACCGAAGTAAGACTAACCGGTCTATAATTACCAGGGTCATTTCTATTCCCTTTCTTAAACAGAGGAACAACATTCGCCATTCTCCAGTCCTCTGGCACCATCCCCGTGGACAGCGAGGACCCAAAGATCAACGCCAAAGGCTCTGCAATCTCATCCCTTGCCTCCCACAGAATCCTAGGATACATTTCATCAGGCCCAGGGGACTTATCGACCTTCAGTTTATTCAAAACTGCCAAGACATCCTCCCTCCGAACATCTATTTCCTCCAGCCTATTAGCCTGTAACACCTTCTCTTCCTCAAAAACATGGCCCCTCTCCTTGGTGAACACTGAAGAAAAGTATTCATTCATCACCTCGCCTATCTCTACTGACTCCATACACAAGTTCCCACTACTGTCCTTGACCGGCCCTAACCTCACCCTGGTCATTCTTTTATTCCTCACATAAGAGTAAAAAGCCTTGGGGTTTTCCTTGATCTGACCCGCCAAGTACTTCTCATGTCCCCTCCTAGCTCTCCTAGGCCCCTTTTTCAGCTCATTCCTTGCTAACTTGTAACCCTCAATCGAGCCATCTGAACCTTGTTTCCTCATCCCTACATAAGCTTTCCTCTTCCTTTTCACAAGACATTCCACCTCTTTTGTGAACCATGGTTCCCTCACTTGGCCATTTCCTCCCTGCCTGACAGGAACATACCTATCAAGGACATCCAGTATTTGTTCCTTGAAAAAGTTCCACTTTTCATTAGTTCCTTTCTCTGACAGTTTCTGTTCCCAACTTATGCCCCCTAATTCTTGCCTAATCGCATCATAATTACCCCTCCCCCAATTGTAAACCTTGCCCTGCCGTACGGCCCTATCCCTCTCCATTGCAATAACAAAAGACACCGAATTGTGGTCACTATCTCCAAATTGCTCTCCCACAACCAAATCTAACACTTGGCCCGGTTCATTTCCCAGTACCAAATCCAATGTGGCCTCACCTCTAGTTGGCCCATCCACATATTGTGTCAGGAAACCCTCCCGCACACACTGCACAAAAACTGCCCCATCCAAACTATTTGACCTACAAAGGTTCCAATCAATATTTGGAAAGTTAAAGTCCCCCATGACAACTACCCTGTGACCCCCACACATATCCATAATCTGCTTAGCAATTTCTTCCTCCACATCTCTATTACTATTTGGGGGCCTATAGTAAACTCCTAGCAACGTGACCGCTCCTTTCCTATTTCTAACTTCAGCCCATATTACCTCAGTGTGCAGATCCCCCACGAAGTGCCTTTCCGCAGCCGTTAAACTATCCTTGATTAACAATGCCACTCCTCCACCTCTTTTACCAGCTTCCCTACACTTAGTGAAACATCTATACCCCGGAACGTCCAACAACCATTCCTGTCCTTGTTCTACCCACGTCTCCGTAATGGCCACAACATCGTAGTCCCAAGTACCAATCCAAGCCCCAAGTTCATCTACCTTGTTCCGGATGCTCCTTGCATTGAAGTAGACACACTTCAACCCACCTTCCTGTCTACCAGTACCCACCCTTGACCCTGATACCTTCCCCAATACCTCACCACCCTCACTGACTTCTGGACAACAACTCCCTTTCCCACTCCCCTGACAAATTAGTTTAAACCCCCCTGAAGAGCCGTAACAAATTTCCCTCCGAGGATATTGGTGCCCCTCTGGTTCAGGTGCACCCCGTCCTGTTTGTACAGGTCCCACCTTCCCCAGAACGTGTTCCAATTATCCACGTATCTGAAACCCTCCCTCCTACACCATCCCTGCAACCACATATTTAACTGCACTCTCTCCCTGTTCCTCAACTCGCTATCACGTGGTACCGGCAACGAACCAGAGATGACCACATGTTTCGTCTTGGCTCTCAGCTTCCAGCCCAGCTCCAGAAATTCCTGCTTTAAATCCCCGTCCCTTCTCTTACCTATGTCATTGGTACCAATGTGCACCACGACTTGTGACTGTTTCCCCTCCCCCTTCAGAATCTGGAAAACACGGTCTGAGACATCACGGACCTTGGCATCCGGTAGGCAACATACCATCCGTGAGTCTCTTTTGCTGCCACAGAACCTCCTATCTATCCCTCTAACTAACGAGTCCCCAATAACTATCGCCCTCCCGCTCTCCCCCTTTCCCTCCCGAGCCACAGAGACGGACACAGTGCTGGAGATCCTCTCACTGCGGCTCCCCACTGGTATGTCATCCCCCTCAACCGTATCCAAAGCGGAATACTTGTTGCTAAGGGGAACGACCACCGGGGATCCCTGCACGGACTGCTTCCTCCCAGCCCCTCTCACCGTCACCCATCTGTTTTCAATCCTCGGAGTAACTGTATTCCTAAAGCTTGTGTCTATGGCCATCTCTGCGTCCCTGATGATCCTAAGTTCATCCAACTCCAGCTCCAGTTCCCTAACACGGTTTTGGAGGAGCTGCAGATGGGTGCACTTCCCACAGGTGTAATCAGTAGGGACACTGTCGTCGTCCCTCACCTCAAACATAGTGCAAGAGGAACATTGCACTGCCTGCACACCCATCCCCTCTAGATACCTTGCCAGTACCAGGTAGAAAGTGCAAAAAGGAATTCAACTCACCCCTGCTCGCCCTTTCAGCCTAAGCCCTGTGAGCCAAAGTCTTATAGCTCACACTCTGCTTCCCACACACACCACTGCCCGCTCCCGACGCTGCCCGCTGTATACTGCAGCCTACCTTTTATAATTCACGCGCTTAAAAAACCCTTCCCAGACTCCTTTGCTGCCCACTTCTAGTTTTCAATCACTGAGTGACCACCGGTCTCGAGGGTATAAAACTGCAAACATTCACAATGCCCAAAACGGCTGGCCCTTATCCTGAGACTTTCCTTTGTAGAGACTGCCTTGAGCTTGGTGAAGACAGCCTCTCAGTACCTAACCTCTCAGAATCTTATGTGCTTCAAGGTAAGGGTGGCATGGTGGCACAGTGCTGCACAGCGCCAGGGACCCGGGTTCACTTTGGCCTTGGGTCACTGTCTGTGTGGTGTCTGCACGTTCTCCCCGTGTCTGCATGGATTTCCTCCGGGTGCTCCGATTTCCTCCCTCAGCCCAAAGATGTGCAGGTTAGGTGGATTGGGCATGCTGAATTGCCCCTTAGTGTCCCAAGGCTGATACGCTAGGGGGATTATCAGGGTAAATATGAGGGATTACAGGGATAGAGCGTGGGTAAGCATCAATGCCGACTCAATGAGATGAATGGCCTCCTTCTATGATGGGGAAATAAATGATGGCTGAGGGTACACTTCTTTGCAGATTGCCACAAGATCTTTAACATTCAACTAAGCTCTCTGAGCAGGGAGAAGGGGCCTTGCCATAAGATCTCTGGCAATCAGCGGCTTAGACAATGCAGCACCCTCAGTACTGCATGCAGATGTCAGCCACGATCAAGGTATCATCCTTGGTGCAATGATGGTCAACTTGCCTGCCGCTGAGTCAGAAGATCATGGGTTCAAGATGCGCTCCAGAACCTGAGCACATAATTCCGGCTATATTCCACTGCAGTCCTGAGAGAGTGCTGCACTGTCACAGGTTCCATCTTTCGAATAAGCTGGATGTAAAAGACTGGCATTGTTCAAAGAGGAGCTCTCCCCAGTGACTTGGCCAATATTCATCCCTCAACCAACAGCCCTCAAAAAACACATTACACATGAATTTGTCGCTGTTTGCGGGACTTTACTGTGCGTGAATAGAGTCAAGAGGTTTACAGCATGAAAACAGGCCCTTCAGCCCAACTTGTCCATGCCGCCCCTTTTTTTAAACCACTAAGCTAGTCCCAATTGCCCACGTTTGGCCCATATCCCTCTATACCCATCTTACCCACGTAACCGTCTAAATGCTTTTTAAAAGACAAAATTGTACCCGCCTCTACTACTATCTCTGGCAGCTTGTTCCAGACACTCACCACCCTTTTTTAGTGCAGAAGGAGGCCATTCAGCCCATCGAGTCTGCACTGACCGCAATCCCACCCAGACCCTATTCCCATAACTCCATGTATTTACCCTAGCTAGCCCCCTGGCACTAAGGGGCAATTTAGCATGGCCAATCCACCTAACCCACACATCTTTATACTGTGGGAGGAAACCGGAGCACCCGGAGGAAACCCACGCAGACACGGGGAGAACGTGCAGACTCCGCACAGACAGTGACCCAAGCCGGGAATTGAACACGGGTCCCTGGCGCTGTGAGGCAGCAGTGCTAACCACGGTGCAACCGTGCCACCCGAATGAAGCAAAAAAAGAGAATGGCTGTAGTGTTTCCTGCGTTAAAACACTGGCGTCACTTCAAAAGTACTTTGCTGGCAATTAAACAAGTTGGGATGTCCTGAGGTTGTAAAAAGCCATCGTACAAATACAAGACTCTCTTTCACTTATCTTGCCTTTCTGTAGCAAGTACACGTCAAGCATGAAGCACAGCTCAAAAACAGCAGCCCCAGTCACCAAAACGTCCCCCCATTCAATTCCAATCACTGCAACCGCGAAGAAAATGATGGAGACACTGAATTAGTAATTGCAAAGAAATTGCCACTTTGTCCATATTTGGGTCTACCTGCAACACGTACAACTACCTGCCATACCTGATAGAAGTCGTAATTGCCGGACTTGATGTCGAAAGGATCATCTCGAGGGGCTTGCCTGCGACCACAGTTACAGGAGCTGGTGGAGCGAGCGCGGCTGTTGTGATACAGCACAGGTGGGTTCCGGTCAGGTTCTGGTTTTTCTCCTGCAAAGAGAGAGGCAGACGCACAGACACACACAAAATGAAGGTGCATTCAAGTACCATTAGATATTTCATTATTGCTACAATGCAATCCACAGGTCCATAAAAGGGAGAAGGAGATATGCAACCAGGCTCGGTTAATGAACAGAGTTAACTAACGTTGCGCCACACCAAGTCAAAATGTCTCAAAAGGCTTTGAAGAGAATTACTTTCAAGGAGCAAAAACTACAATGTCAGCAAATGTCAATCCCCCTCAGAGCCAGCAACATCCTGGACACTGCAACGAAAAGGTACTAGAACTGGGGCTGCGGGGGGCTTCAGTTATGTGGAGAGACGGCAAAAACTGGGTTCGTTCACCTTAGAGCAGAGAAGGTTAAGGGGAGATTTAACTGAGGACGATTCGGAGTCACAAAGGGCTGAGAAACTTCCTGGTGGCAGCAGGTCCGGAGAGCACAGATTAAAGGCAAAAGAACCAGGGGAGACATGAAGAAACCTCTCTTTAAACACAGCAGGTGAGAGAGATGTGGAAAGTGTTGTCTGAAAGGGCGGAGGCAGCAGGTCCAACAGAATTCAAAGAGGAATTGGATAAATATTTGAAGGAAAATAATTTACTGGGATAGCTATAGAGAGTGCAATTAATTGGATACCCTATCAAGGAAGCAGCCACAGGTACAATGGGCTGAATGGCCTCCTTCTGTGCTGCATTATCCTAGGATTCTATGATATCATAGAAATCATAGAAACCCTACAGTGCAGAAGGAGGCCATTCGGCCCATCGAGTCTGCACCGACCACAATCCCACCCAGGCCCTACCCCCACATATTTTACCCGCTAATCCCTCTAACCTACACATCCCAGGACTCTAAGGGGCAATTTTTTTAACCTGGCCAATCAACCTAACCCGCACATCTTTGGACTGTGGGAGGAAACCGGAGCACCCGGAGGAAACCCACGCAGACACGAGGAGAATGTGCAAACTCCACACAGACAGTGACCCGAGCCGGGAATTGAACCCGGGACCCTGGAGCTGTGAAGCAGCAGTGCTAACCACTGTGCTACCGTGCGGGCAAACTGGCAAACTGCTTTGTTTGTTGGTAACATTGTCTAGGTTAATGGATTTGGACTTGGGCTGGACTAAGCCACTGTTCTTTAAATTGTTCCCTAACTTTGATGATTGCTCCTCTGAAGAGCCTTGGGGCTTTTTCCAACGTTAAAGGTGATATATAAATGCACGTTCTTGCTAAGGGCGGCACAGTGGCAGTGGTTAACACTGCTGCTTCACAGCGCTAGGGACCCAGGTTCAATTCCCGGCTTGGGTGACTGTCTATGTGGAGTCTGCACGTTCTCCCCGTGTCTGCATGGGTTTCCTCCGGGTGCTCCAGTTTCCTCCCACAGTCCAAAGATGTGCAGGTTAGATTGATTGGCCATGCTAAATTGCCCCTTAGTGTCAGGGGTACTAGCTAGGGGGATAGGGCCTGGGTGGGATTGTGGTCGGTGCAGACCTGATGGGCCAAATGGCCTCCTTCTGCACTGCAGGGATTCTATGATTCAATCTAAGATTCTAATACTCTCCGGAATCACTGGGAGCAGAAAATGGGGCTTGTGGAACATCTGGAAGTTCCATGCTGAACAGGCAGCCTATAATGTTGGTTCACCATCAACCCTTGGACAATGAGAGGATTTCTCCTGGTCTCTCACCAACAGGGTAACAAGTTTTTATAGGGAGGGAATAAAACAAATTGCCAGCAGAGACTCACCACTGTTCTGATGAAAGCTCATTGACCGGAAATATTAACTCTGTTCCTCTCTCCACAGGTGCTGCCGACATGCTGAGTACAGTTCAGATTTCCAGCAATATTCTGCTATTGCACCACTGGGTGAGCAGTTTTCAAATAGATTTGCCAGTGTTATTCAGCTAATAAGTGGTGCAAGCAAGTGGTACAGAAGGACCATCCACCTTGTCCTCAAGGGGATGTCCATGGTTCTTAATCCTCAACTCTCTGTGACTAAGATTGGTGACTCACTCGTTCAGGGAATCACTGCCTGGACTGTGATGCAAGATGTCAGCACTGCAACGTTTTACTCTATAGCTCTGCCCTCCCAAATCCCTCAAAAGGTTCATTAAAAACATTTTTTGTGAGAAATACCTGGTATAAAGGAAGCAGGCGAGAGTTTCTGGGACTTCCCCTTTGTGGACGGGTGGTCTCCTGGGTCTCAGCCTTTCTAAGGTCCTAGTTTTGCTGCCAATCTGATATAGCTCTGGTGCTTCTTCTTATTCCTGTACTGTTCATTTGTCTTCAACTTCTACTGGTCAATCCCTATGCTCAGTCTTCTATCGCTCAGGATTAATGACTAGATGAGCGTTCAGCCTCTCCCCTCCCAGTCAACCGGAGGCTCACAAAACTTCCACGATTCTGGAAATTGGTCTCCCTTGTATGGATGATGAGATATCAACACCTTCTACTCTATAATTAATGTTAATAATAATGCATACATGACTCGGCTGACTCCTGAACCATATAAATATTAAATAACATCAGGAATGCTATGTTCAATGCTTAAATATTATACATAACCGCTGTATTTTTCTGTTGAATGCTGCCAAACCTTTATTTCTGCCTATCCCTAAATGTTGCAGCGTGTGAGGCCAAGCAGTGGATTTTAAGATGCATGATATTGCAGCAACGTAAAGGGCGGACAGGTGGGGGAGCAGAGCAAGTTCTGTTCCTTGAAAGATGTTAACAGTTGGGTGTTAGGGACAAAATGCCAGTTTTATGCTTATTTTCTTTCCGGGCATGAGCCCACAAATAACCAGAATTGTTAAATTCAGTGTTACTCCTTGTAATTCATTCATTGCTAATCCTGTGCTAGAACCCCTGCTATAGAAATACTAAAAAAAGAATAGTCTTCTTATTTAAGTAAAACTTGGTTAAACATATTGGATATAATACACCACATTCCACAGTGCACAAAACACTTTAATAATGGTGTGGTATATTGTTATCCATCTCTCCACTGCTGCAATTGAAAGTCAAGATTCTTGCTGATTCGGGCTGTCTTATTCCTAAAGTTATATAAAAGAAGCAAAGCCAATTTATAGCAATGATAGAGTTATTTCACTTCAATGAGAATTTCTAAATTCTCAGCATGAAGCTGACTCAATATACGAAGTATTTGACCGTAAGGTCCTTACTATAGTTGCCACGAATCCCAACATCAATTTAAAAAAATCAGATTATGGTTTCCTGCTGTATGCAAACTTCTTTTGACTCTCATAAATATGAGTATAAACATTACAGGGTAATGCCAGGCCTATCACTCTGCCACAACCAGGTGGGTTGTTTTGTATTAATTGGATTTTCTAGCCTCTTCCCTCCCACTCCCAAGATGAAAGTTTCTACTCACCTGGTTTAGGCAGCAGATGGAATTTGTGAACGCAGTGTTGATCCGTTAAGCTCCTCTCTTCACACAACTGGTGCCCGTTACTCCAGAACTTGTAGCAATCTTCATGCAGCTGCATGGCATACTTCTGGAAGGCTGGCCCACGGGCGTGCTGACTGTAGACACGCAGGGCCTGTGCCAACTGGTTCTTGTGAACAGTCGTGGTGTAATGGTGAGGCAGATTGGACTGGTAGGCGCTGTGAGCCAGAGGCAGGGCCTTTTGGCAACGGTTTTCTGAAAACTTATTATCTGCGTCCAAAAATCCTTCCAGCCCTTTCAGCTGAACCTGTATCTTGGAGGAGAGATCCCCAGCAAGAAATCCGAGGTCTTCATCCTTCCCGCTTATCATCACGTCGTAGAGTTTTGAGGCCACTGTGAGCCAGTTTTTATAGGCTGGAAGTTCAAAGTGTGATGGCTGTGGGTTCCTCCCTACACTATCCTCGAATCCTTTTTTGGTCAGAACCAGCTCCACATGTTGCCACAGGAACTCCTTCATGGTGCAATCCACCAGCTGGCCACTGGAACTGTTGACGCTGCTTTCCAGTATGAAGGATGGCTGGCGGACATGTCTCATCATCTGATAGCGCCGTGACCCCGGCAGCGGGAGGGACTCATGCTCCCGGATGGCACAGGTGTTTTTCAGCTGCCCGATCAGCATACTGATCGGATCGTCCCCCTGCCCTGCCAGCACGTAAACAAATGCCTGGTTGGCAGGGACAGTGAACAGACAGTTAATACTCTGGTTTGTCAATACCCTGCTCTTCCTGAAAATCCTGTAGATTTGATCCTCCAGGGCGTGTTGGAGCCTCCTTTTAGGGGAATGCTTCTTGGGCTTATCCAGATTTGAGGGATCGAGACACTTGGGCTCAACTTTCAAGGCTCCATTCAGCTGGAAAATAAAGAGGAGTCTTGGGGGACAGGGTCTACAGTTCAATCTCCACTCCTTGCCTACCGGGCAATCCTTAATCGCGTTCTTCAGGTAGGGCAGGACCTTTTGCCGGAGGGTGTCCAGGGCTCTGAAGAGACGGTCGTAAGTGATATCGAAGGAGCAGGTGGGGTGGACCAGCAGGAGGATGTGGGAGACGGAGAACAGGTACAGGAGGTGGATGCAGTGGAGCTTCTCCTCCCTCTTCCAGAACTCATGAGCCTCGGCGTGGGAAACATCGTCAGCCAAGGCCCTGCAGGCCTGCAGCAGCTGCTGGTTGTCGCAGACGGCGGTGAGGAGCAGGTAGAGGACTTTGCTGTCCTGGTTGTAGTAACACTGCAGCAGGTTGTTGCCCTGCTGATGGCCGCCGGCCTGCAGCCCCGGGTACAAGGGGAAGACCGGCTTGTCGCACAGCGTGTTGACGATGGCGTGTTTCTGGGCGCTCAGCTCCGAGGTCTTGCCGAAAATGCCCACCACGCACATCTCCTCGTCCTTCCAGGCCGCTTCCTCCCCGTCCGAGGCCAACACAGCCCTCAGCGCCCTGGCCGCCGCCATCTTGCTCGCCGTCCCGTCCTCAATCCCGTCCGGCGGAGAACTCGCTGCGCCCACAACCGTTCCTGGCAGCGAGTCCGGCCATTCATCTCGTCCGGCCGGAAACCAAAAGCACCAGTTTGAATGAAAACCCAGAACTTTAAATCTGCTTTGGAAATTGCAGAATAAAAGTTAAACCGTCGCTTCCCTTCCTTTCTGTAATAATCGTGCTTCCAGCTCCCTCGGCACCAAACTACAAAATGCTTTTGCCAACTGAAACATTTTTAATATATATATATTTTTAAATTACAGGGACATCCCTGGCAAAGTCAAGCATTGGGCGTGAAATTACTCATAATAACTGGGTCCCAAACGTCACTATCCCTGATCACAAGTCTTACTCTTAACATCTCCCCCAGTGTTAACAGATCTGTTAAAAGTCTTAAATAAAAATTCCCTGCACCCTGTAAGAGGATTCTCTTAAAATGGAAATCATTGAAAGTCAACTCCACTTCGTCCCATTCTCTTGTTCCCTTTATTTTTTTTGTAGAGGGTCGTTAGCCAGAAACAATGGTCGAAGCAAAATCCACACTTAACCAGAAAAGGCAAGTGGATACGTAAAACCTTCCAGCACCAGCCTTACTGGCTGGGGGGGGGGGGGGGGGGGTGGGGGGGGTGGGGTGGGGGGATGGGGAAGAAATTACAATTCGAGAGGAAAAGAGGGCAGCTAAAATGTCACATCTTTGTAGAGTGATGGTTGGAAAGCTGGCTGATTACCATATCTATAATAGACGCTATGA
The DNA here is from genome assembly GCF_964213995.1 of Mustelus asterias. NCBI lineage: Eukaryota > Metazoa > Chordata > Chondrichthyes > Carcharhiniformes > Triakidae > Mustelus > Mustelus asterias. Next base: position 7,003,689 of record NC_135812.1, read on the forward strand.
ACATGAATTATTCATGTGCAAAAGCTCTTCAAGGCTGTGTTGCAAAGTGCAGCTCCTTTGGAACGAACGCAATTAGCATATTGCATAATTTCGATTCAAGCATTATTATTTAGGTTAGAAACCCAATTATACAAACCTTTACAAATATTCCCCAGAAAACTAATAGAAGATTCCCCAGAGAGGAACGGAACAAAACAAGGGTGTAAGTATGCATTTTCTTTTGTCGCTTATCTCCCCTCACCCCACTCCTGCTGCCATCTATTTCTGCTGGGTATGGTTCTACAGTCACTGACCGTACTCCGCGATTTCACCTTTGGCCATTCTTTGTATATGCTACTTTGTTTTTTTTTAAACTGAATTGCGGGAAAACCCAAATGTCTGCAAAATCAACAGATTAACTGCACGTACCATTCAATTATTTACAAGCATCTTATTTTCGTTGCTATATACTGACAACATCTTCGAACCATAGAATCCAACATCACAATGAGACCATTCTGCCCTTTGCGCCAGCTTTTTGACGGATCTCGCCCTGGCTTAGACTGATAGTGAAGCTGGAGGGAGGGTGGAGGATTAAACCATCCGTCTTTAGAGTCACCTTGATTTGCCACTTGTTGCTTCAAATCACCAATGTATCCTTGACCTGATTGCAATTCCCAACCTTGTTGAAGTACCCGGTGAGGAAGGTAAGCATAACCAGGACAGGAAATTGGGGATTTGTAGAGCTGTATGACCCATTTCCACTGTGATGGCAAAATAAACAAGTAGTTTTGCTGTGAGGATTCACAGCCATGGTTTCTCCTCCTCAAATACCTTGAGAAATTTCATGCATGCGGCAACATTTAAGAGCCAACAACATTACTATGGACTCAGAATCCTACAGTGCAGAAAGAGGCCATTAAGCCCATCGAGTTTATACTGACCACAATCCCCCCCCAGGCCCTTTCCCCATGCCAGTACCCGTGACACTCAGGGGCAATTTTAGAATCATAGAATCCCTACAGTGCAGAAGGAGGCCTTGACAAGGGTCAAGTTAGCATAGTCAATTCACCTAACCCACACATCTTTGGAGGAAACCAGAGCACCCGGAGAAAACCCACGCAGACACGGGGAGAATGTGCAGACTCCACAGAGTGACCCAAGCCGGGAATTGAACCTGGGTCCCTGGCACTGTGGAGGCAGCAGTGATAACCACTGTGCCGCCCCCATGGAATCGCATATAGGCCAGACAAGGATGGTAGGTTTCCTTCTCTAATGGACAGGTAGTTTTATGGTCACTATTACACTTGCAATTCAAAAATGTTATTGATTGAATTTAAATTCCAGCAGCTGCCATGGGATTTGAATGCAGGGCTCCAGAATATGAGGCTGGGACTCGGGGGTGACCACCATTTTCTCCCAAAGCAACTGCAATTGCAGCATTGTTCAATTCAATGAGTCCAGAACAAATAATGAAGACAAGGCAGTACTATTGAAAGGATAATGGAAACAGGAGTCCTTGTTCAATCTGTAAACCTGCCAGAAACCAGGATGATCACCACCTTTATGTTCATGTTCCCATGTCATAGGTCCTTAGTCGGGGTTCAGAGAGTAAAAAACATTTAACTAATTGATGCTTCCTCCATTGACTATATTGTGGTTTCCTTTCAAAACTGGTGATAAAAACATTAGCTCTACATTTATCAAGAACAGATTTACAATACAAGTGTTTATTTGACTGTTTATTAAATAAAAACATATAAAAGCATTTAATGCACTGGAACGGTACAGCCAAGACTCAGAATGCACCTTCACAGAAAGGAATAAAAAAAGACAGTCAACACAAAGTATTTTACAAAAGTTAAAAATTGATTTAAAAACTTGACATTATGAACTATGGGACTAGTGCAAACTTCAAAACTTCATTTCACTTGGTTAATTTTGCAATAACTTTATTGATGCCCAAAAGCTCCACATTTATATAGACAAATTGCTAAATTTAGTCAAAGTCATTTGCAAAATCATTTTTTGTACGTCTTCCTTAAGGATCTTTGTTCAAAATGCCCCATTATATAATTTTAAAAAGTACAGCATTTTGGCTCGACTGTCTCTTGCTCTTCTCCCTACAATGTGGCATCTACAGGTCAGTAGTCAAACCCTCCCACTGTTTTCAGTTAACTGACACCCACGATACACAGGGTTGCACCCATCCATTGATCAAAGAGTGAAGGGTTGAATCCAATGTCCTCACACTCAACTGAGATTAGAGAAAAAAAAAGATTTCCCCCATTGTAAGGAGTGTTTTGAATAAATTAAATACCCTGAAGTTCCTTTATATTTAGTGGCACTCAATAGATTTGAGACTTAAGTAATGAAATCCCCAGGAATTCTTCCAAAATGTTCTATCTTCATGGCCACACAGTTAAGGATCTCAGATGGTGATGAAACAGAATCTTTTGTTTGCCAGTTGAAGATATTTTGTTCAGTAGCTAAGCAAGCAATATAAACAAATAAAACACCGGTTTCATGGTATCAGATAGAAACACAATTTCAATATTAATGTGGGCAGAGAGGTTTTCACATAATGAGCTTTTTTTCAGTTTTCCAAGCAGCTCTCAGAATATACTCCTGTAAAATGCAAGGCAAGTCGGAGGCAATTGATATCTGGAAACAACACATTGGTCGTTTCCCCAGCCTTCACAACCCTCTGGTTCAGCCCTTGCACAGCACTTGTCTGGAGATGGGCTTGCATGTAATGCTTAATGTTTATAGGATGACTGGATTATGGCAAGCACCCACCCTTGAACCGGATGTGCGCAGATCAAGGACTTGTTCAGATTCCCAATTTGTAGCCATTTTGTCGTGCAATAAAAGAACAATGTCCACCCAGACAGCCAAATCATACATTTCCCAGCACTGGGAAAGGCAGTAGTAGTCATAACATATAATACAGTTAAGAAATCATTTAACGCTATCCTGACTACTACCTTGGAATAGCGATAATTTACCCCACCCGTTAAAAAAACACAATGATAAAAGTGAACACAGTGAGAAGGTTTGTAAACAGTATTCGCTTTTCTAAAAAGCACATTCATAGCTGCCTATAGCAGCTCAGAACTGCTTCACACAAGTAGACAACTTGCATCAGAAAGAGGTCACCAGGGAAGTGAACATTCCGTCCCCAAGTGGAGGTTACATTTCGACAGGAGTATTTTTTGAAATAGAAGTACAGATTTCCACCAGTTGTAAACCATAGCAACTTGACAAGTCAGGGCAGGATTGTGCAGAGAGCAGAAAGATAGTGAGAGATAGTAAAAGAGAGAATCCCTGCATGTCCATATTACGTCCCAATGTTAAATATTTTGGGTATGTTTGTTTTTCATCGACTGAAGAGAGTAAAGCTGCAAATCCAGATCTTCCAATTGCATCAGGTAAATAGTTTGGTTACTGTAAACATGCTATAAACATACTGTGTACAAAGGTGAAGTGCAGAGAGACCAATGGTAGCAATATATTTATGATAGAGATTGTTTTTATATTATAGTAAATGTAAAATGCTCTCTCTAAATGTGTTGCAATTAGCCCTGAACTAGTAACTAATAAAAAATTATGATCCAGATTTCATCCCCACCACATAAGAGGTGACAAAACAACTCATTAGCTGCCAGTGCAAGTCATGAAGATTTTTACAACACCTGCAGTGTTGTAAAACACCATTCATAAGAGGATTTGGAGTTTATATTCAGTTGGTTTATTGATAATCTGTACTGCTGTGCCCCAATCAGGTTTCGACCAAGCAGCACAATTTTATCAGCTCCAATAAATTGCACAAATCAAACTTGAGGGAAACAGACTACAGCTGAGATCAGTCATTTCCAGAATGACATCTCCTATGCCCCCTCCCACCCTAAAATGATCATGGGAATGAGTTTAATATTGAATAAATGTAGGGACTTGTTAATTTAAAAACAGAGAAAACACGTAGCTCGAGAAAATGGGTACAAGAGAGCTATTTTTGCATTCTTAAACTGCAATTTAAAAAGTCAAAACAGCCGTGTAAACAGTATCACAAGTCAGGCAATTAATTGCTACAGTATAAATGTAGATTCAATGCTGAAATAGAGCTATTTACCACAAAGAAATAATGGAAGCACTTGACTATTTGCCTTGTGGTTTAAGTTGGCTTAATCCTTTTTCCCTGTCTTGAGCTTGCAAAGTCACACTCTGACGAGTGCACACAATGCAATTAGGTTAACAGCACCAGTTCGAGTCCAACAACATTACATATCCCAGCTATATTGGCCAAACGTGAAAAGTGACGGAATAGAATGGAAAGCACAGTATATTCACCTTCAGCCAGGACTCATTCATCCACAAACAAAAACATTAACACTCTTTGCAATTTTAAAGCTCCAAACATATTGCTGAAAGAGAATTAGTTTGCAACTTGATCATCAAAGCTGGTGTTCGGAGAGAGGCAGCAAGGAGGACTTTTGGGATGAGCCATCTGAAATAGAGTAGAAAACTCCAATTGAAAAGCAGATATTTCAAAGCATCTGTTAGAAACAGCATCACTTTCTACCTTTCTTTTAGTCTCGATCAGAAGTTTCCAAACTTTTTTTTTGCTCAAGAGATGAGTGGAAACCCTCAAATGCTGACAGTTTTTGAATTCTTTCATGGGATGTGGGCTTCGCTGGCTAACCCAGCATTTTTTTTAATTCATGGGGTGTGGGCACTGCTGGCTATTCCTAATAGCCCTGTCACAATACTGTGCCTTTAAGAATTGTATTTGCATTATATTTCTTCCAAAGGGACAGTCTTATGCTGACAACAATGCTGAATTGTCTACAGCCAGCAGTCCATCTGCTGATTCTGCAGAAGGTTAATCGCTCCTAATTATTGGAGTGTTTATTTTAATTTGGGCTAATGCATTAATGTTAGGGTTGTCCCCTGGGGTTTTCAGAGTAAGGTTTGATTAGGTTTATCTCTGTGGGGATATTGCTCAAATATTAGCAGTTAAGAATTATACCTTGTCATGTTTAAGTATTTCAATTGGTAAAAGTTATGCAAATTCTTTTTGTTATAATTTTAACTGTGTTGTTAAATAAAGTTTGTTTTAATAAAAGCTTCCGAGTGAGTCAATAGAATCACATCTGCAGCAAAACACCTTATGCTCGCACTAACGCCAAAATCAAAAAGAGTTGGGGCTCTAGGCTAACTTCATAAGAGAAGTGTGTGTGGGTGGAGCTAGGCTTACAGAGAGAGAGAAAAAGCAGGTAGCTGCAGTTTGAATCTGAAAAGAGCAGTAGCTTTTTCTATCGCTCTTTTTCTGGAAATTGAAGTCTGGGCTAGAAAATAGCTCTCCCTCCAGAGGTCTGCAAAAGAAAAGAGGTATTTTCTCCCTCTCACTGGAGTTCTGCTGTGGGAAGACAGGTTTTCCTCTGGAGTCAACTGTCTGAGAGCCAGAAGACAGGTGTCTCTCTGTCCATAGATGTTAAAAGGCTGGAGGACAGGGAATTCACACAAGCCTTTGTGTCTTGCTAACTGATTCTGAAGAGGAATTTATGTCTATGGGGATATTGCTTAAATTGGAATCAATAGAAATTAGCAGTTAAGAATTATACCTTGTCATGTTTAAGTATTTCAATTGGTAAAAGCTATGCTACTTCTTTTTGTTATAATTTTAAATGTGTTGTTAAATAAAGTTTGTTTTAATAAAAGTTTCCTAGTGGGTCAATAGAATCACATCTGGAGCAAAACACCTTATGCTCACACTAATGCCAAAATCAAAAATAGTTGGGGGTCTAGGCTAACTTCATAATATACCCTGGAGTTTCAATTCTGATCCTTAACACTTGCTATTTCGGAGGGCTTTTAAGTGTCCATAGGCCAGACGAGGCAAGGATGGCAGATTTTCTTCCCTAAAGGTTATTAGTGAACCAGATAGATTTTTACGACAATCAACAATGATTTCATAGTCATTGTTGGAATTTAATTCCAGATTTTCATTGAATTCAAATTTCAACATCTGCCATGGTGGGATTTGAAACCGGGTCCCTAGAATGACCTTGGTTACTAGATTATTAGTCCAGTGATAATACCACAATGCCATTCCCTCCATCATCCTGAATTGCCCTCTAGAAGGTGCTGAGCTGCCTTCTTGATCCTCTTTTCAGTCCATGTGGTACGTACCCCAGTATATTGTTAGGGAGGAAGTTATTTGATTGTTTTTCAATTTACTGCCACACAAGCAGCAAAACAGATTCCTAGAAGAGCAAAATTAATTTTCCAGAAAAGGGCAGAAGGCTGAGCAAAGTACTTTTGAAAGGAAGTTTATTTATCTCTACTCCTGTGAGCATCAGGGCACCCAGGGCTTCAAGCAGATTTCACTGCAGGGACAAAACAAAAGGGCAATCCACAGTGCTGCAGAGCTTGGGGCAAAGAACCTTTAACAGATCTTTAGGCAGAGTTGCGGGGTGGATTGAGATAAGGCAACAACTTGCTTCCACTATTTCTCTACGGCAGCACGGACTCCAAAGGGTCATGAACACTTTCCAAAAAAAAAGATTTACACTGCACAGGGGTACACAAATGTGGGAAATAGCTTTCTTTCTATAAACTGAAAATTAAATGTTTAAATGTTTTGTAAACTGGGTATGTAGCAGTTTGAATAAGGTGGAATCAGCCTGAAAAACTTGCAAGCAGTGCTACAGCGCCACCAGTGGAGAAAGTACATCTTGCACATCTTACTCAGAAACATCCAATGAACTCTCTACGTGCAAGCCTATTCTCCCAACAACCCCCCTAGTTTGGAGACGTTTGGTTGAGCTAGATGGGGCATTGAAAGCTGAGCCACACAGACAAAGGCTTCTGAGTAAGTAGATTCCAACCATTCTTTTCCTTAAATTTAGTATTTTCTGTGGCAGATCAATTATGCTGATGCTGGACAAACTAAAGAGTCTGGTCAGTGACCAGCAACACCTGGTTAAGTGAAGAAGTGGTCTTGTATTTGGCTCATCTCAGATGCCTCAGTGCGAGACCCACTAGCCTTGTACACAAGCATTGCTACTTGGGAGGAGAATAGCGAGCAATCATGGAACTCTATCCCAAGATTTAATCCCACAGCTGAAAGGAAAAGCAAATACTTTTCTCTATTCTGGGGAGAAAGAACATTTTGCAATGGTTAAGTATTGCAAAGTAACTTGTCCAAGGGGCTAGAGAAGGAACATTACAAACCAGTTGATTGCCTCCAGCTAAAGTACCTCAAATTTCCGTTTTAGCGCTTGTGTCATAACTGGTGTCAGTCCTGCGCCAGTGTCTCTGTTTTCCTTATAGAGAGGTGTTCCACCAGGGCTCCTGCATTCAAATATTTCATAGGGTAAGCAATTGTATTCAATACCGTCCCAAAATACAAGCTATTAGCCCTCAACAGAAAAGCTACTTCTGTCATCAAGGTTCAAATTAATCCCAGGCTTCGAACAACAGTTTTAATAAATGATTCATTCTCTGTAGCAATATAAATGTACAGCATAATCCTTTGCTTCTGGTTTAGCCACTAGAAAATGCTGAGTGAAGCTTGCCTTCTTCAGCCTGAGCAAGACTTGATCCTTCCAAGACAAATTGGATTGGCATCTTATTGTCACTTGGGAAGGATGGTTTGGGCGGGGCGGGGCGGGGCGGGGCGGGGCGGGGGGGGGGGGGGGGGGGGGGGGGACACACACGACAGAAAAGAGAAATAGAAGGGAAAATTTGCCTAGAGGGTTGAAAATAACTGCAGGTAAGGGGAGACCTCATGTGAAAGCGCTTCCCAATGGTTCAAGCAGTAAAAAAATGTGTGGGGATGCCGGAGACAAAGAATCCCATGTTATATGGGATGGTCAGAATGGCCTCCTTCTGCACTGTAGGATTCTATGATTCTATAAGTGGGCCAGCTGATTCAAGCAAGAATGCTAGATGTTTTCTGGTGGAGGTAGAATTCTCTCCTTAAATAAAAGAATCAAGCAAGTTTCCCCTCAATAATTACCAGTGACACCCAATTGGAAAGTACTCCTGTAGCATTTCAGGGTAAGCAAATTCAGACTGGACAGCGATGTTTAACTGCAGTCTAACAGCTCGACAACATGCACCATCTCAAATCACGTGAAGTAATGTGGGCATAATACAGGATGATGGTTAATTGGAACTTTACTCCAAGGAGGAGTAAACATCTCAGGGATGAGGAGAAAAGAAAGGGAAGGTAATATTCCAAGATATTAATCAACTCCACAGAGCAGTGCATTAGGGTACTCTGGCACCAAATCATTGCAGCCCCTTCTGCTGAGTCCGTGAGGTGTACTTAGAACAAATGGAACAGAAGTCACTCCATTACTCTACTAATGAAGTTAGATGTGACAGATTGAAATGGATATGGCTCATTATAAAACAATTAGTATTTAATTATGCAAATTACCTCCATTTGTTAATATTACCTTTCTATTGCTACTTTCTTTAGACGCTGCTGAAGGTTCACCACAGGTTTATTTGGAGTGGTTCTAAAAGCAAAAGCCAAGTTACAGTTAGCTATTTCTCCAGTTAGGTACCACCTTCACATTTGGTACCTTAAGCTTTGTGCATTATGCAGACACCATAATTAGACAGCTAGCATTTTCAGAAACACAAATAGGACATTCCACATTCCGCTGCTAAGATTTGGATCAATAATGTCTTGGCTGCCAATCTGATTCCTAATCAGCAGCAACTGCAGAAAAGTTCAAATCTTCAAAAGGGAGACCACGAATAGTGTTCACCTTATTTACTTTGAAAAATGGAAATGGATTTTAATTGGACCATTAGATAAAAGCATTGTTATAGTTAGTGCAAATGGAGGAAAGGTTACAAGAGACAGGTTGTCTTGGAGGTTTTAAGATATGAAAGGATAGAGGTGTTAGGTTTGTGCATTCGTAACAAGATGCAATATTGTGTAGGTTTGAGGTGTAAGTAAATGGGATGGATTTGATATTTACATTTTAGATAAGTTGAATTTGTTTTAAAATCCAAGGGAACATGAAACATTTTGCATCTTATAGGATTTCCATGGGTAAATAAAAGAGGCTACATTACATTTTTTGCCAAAGTAGAAAGATGAAAGGCTTTCAGTTTCAAATAGGTGCGAGAACAATGGAACCCAAGATGAAAGGGGGAACAGAATGGTACTTTGGAGTTACTGTGGAAAGCTTAAGGGTTGACTGCGTGAGGAAAATCTTCTGGAATAGCTGGGCTGGGAGAAAGTGTAGTTTGAATTCACCATTCAGTCAAGCCAGAAAAACTTTGGGCTGCAAAAAGCAGTCTGGTTTCTGAAGGTTTCTTGGATTTCCACAGCGGAGTGGAAGTTAGTTTGAGAGGATGTGGTATACCCTTACTAAAGTGACAGCAGCTTTGTCGGAGGTAATATTACTGGATTTTTATGGTTAAATTTCTATTAAGGGAGTGTTTTCCTAGAAGACTTGTGGATCTGACCAAGTAGGACTGTTTTGTAAGACTAATTTTAACTGTAGTATTGTGCATTTAAGTTTTCTTTCCCTCTTGTTAATCCACCTTTTACTTTTAATTTTTGAAATGTCAAAGTGTGACTGGGTTTCTCCCGAGTGAGTTTTCGGAATACAAAAAGTGGCAAGATAAGTTTCCCACTGGGATTTGGTTTGCTCAGAAATTAACATCCGCCGTGCTTGGAATAAATCTGGGGGCTCTTAGTGGCATTATTAAAATCCCTCAATCGGTTTGGAGTTTGTGAATCCCAGGGACGAGCATGAGAAGAATGCTGAACTTGGGAGTTTTGTGTCGAGGGATTTTAAAGTGTTTGGACTGCAAACGGCTTTTGCAATTGCCAAGATCTTTCTGGGAGTGGAAAATATGACTATGGAGTATTTGAAATCTTAATTATAATGAAGTTGAGAGAGTTAGTAGATAAACTGCAGGTGGAAATAAAAAGTGGAATTTCGTGACAAGATGCAATATTGTGTAGGTTTGAGGTGCAATGGAATGCTTAAAATCCATGCCCAGCATTTAAATTTGGAAGGGTCATAGAATCCCTGCAGTGCAGAAAGAGGCCATTTGGCCCATCGAGCCTGCACCGAAAACAATCTTACCGAGGCCCCAACCCCACCTATTTACCCTAGCTAGTCCCTCTGACATTAGGGCCAATTTAGCATGGCCAATCCACCTATCCCACACATCTTTGGACTGTGGGGGGAAATCGGAGCACCCGGAGGCAACTCACGCAGATAAGGGGAGAACGTGCAGACTCCACACAGACAGTGACTCAAGTTGGGAATCAAACCCAGGTCCCTGGTGCTGTGAGGCAGCAGTGCTAACCACTGTGCCACCCCACTGAAACTAGTGTAGCTCATTTGAAAAGATATAGCTATGAAATTGAATTGGCCCAGAGATGCTTGGGCTCTCATGTTACCAAGTGTTTTGTCAGGTACTGCAATGAATGTGTATGCAAGCCGATCAGAGGATTGCATACACATCCTCTGATGTGCAGATTACAAGACAGTAAAGGAGACAATATTAAATGCTTAATTAAGCAATATTAAATGCTTAATAATATTTCCACCTGCAGTTTATCTACTAACTCTCTCAACTTCATTATAATTAAGATTTCAAGTACTCCATAGTCATATTTTCCACTCCCAGAAAGATCTTAGCAATTGCAAAAGCCGTTTGCAGTCCAAACACTTTAAAATCCCTCGACACAAAACTCAAAGTTTAGGACTATAAGGACTCAAGCTTTTTGTAGAGTTTGCAAGAGAAAAAGTAATCTAGGATCAATGTTTCAGGGCATTGAAATTCAACTTGAAAATACAACAGGTTATGATTATGGAGGAATTTAGAAATAGCTCTCCAGTAAACATTAAGACATAATTAGATGAAAGACAAAGTAAAAAGATTGGGGAAGCTGCTGTTTTAGCTGATGCACACGATATTTCACATGAATGGTTGAGTGTAGGAAAAGGGTAATTTGGAAATCAGCAAGGAAATTGCTGATATAGAAAACCTAATGATAGTAAAAGTGTTAGGAATAAGGAGCAGGCTGAAGGTCACCAGACTACTACAGATGGAAAGGTGGAAAGTAGAGTTGAAGGAAGGAACTGATATGTTACCATTGTAACAAGGCTGGACATACCATTTCAAATTGTTGGAAGTTAATGGAAGATGGATTGCAATGATAGGAACTCAAGAGTTCTGTAAGTAAGAGTACTGTGGGCTCGGAGATCCAGATGCAAGAGAGACCACTAACTTTTGTACAGGCAGAGCAGGAAGAATCTGTGTTAGCTCGAGAAGTGGGAATGTGTTCACAACTAATCCAAGGAATTCTGATTGGGCAGGTTACAGAGATGTTTTGAGATTCTATGTGCAGAGGGAATGTATATCGTGTTTACATGGAAGAGGGAAAAATATGCAAAGATCTTAAGGGGCACAGGGGCTAGCCAGTCCTTAATTCTTTGGAATGGTGCCATCTATTGTCCAGAAGGGTTATTGCAAGAGAGAGTGTTAATTAGTGGGATTCATGAGGAATCAAGCCTATTTCATTGGATAAAGTAAATGTTAAAAGTGATTTGAAAACGTGTGATTGTGGAGGCAGTCGAGCAATTGCCCATTGCGGGGGCTCAAATTTATTCTAGGGAATGATATATTGAATATGCCTACTGCAGTGGAGGAGCATGTTGAGACAGAGGTTTTACAGAAAGCACATCCTGGATTGTTTCCAGATTGTGTGAGGTCACAGATGCACATGTTTAAACAGGAAGAGGAAGAATTTAAAAGATAGGGGGAAGGATGCTGAAATTAGTTGGCAGGATATAATTTTTGGGAAAACTATTCAGAAGGTTGAAGAGGATGAAGCACTTGGTTAATTGAAGTTAGTGGATTTATAGCAGCAGAAGCCTGAAGCAGATTACATTCCAGAATGCTGTAACATTAAGAATAATGTGTTAATGAGGAAATGGAGATCACTTCATGTTCTGGCAGATGAAAAGTACACCAAGAAGTAATACTATTTGCATACCAAAATGAATTTGAGAATGGCTCAAAATTTCAATGGGAATTTGGGAATTAGGAAAAGTCAAACTAGGATACAAAAACACTTCTATTGCTCTGGACTACATAAATATGTAATCAAACTCTAACAAACATGTCAGGTGATATCCTCAAGCAGTAATTAAACCTGCACCTTTAAAGTTTATTCATTAGTGTCACATATAGGCTTACATTAACACTGCAATGAAGTTACTGTGAAAATCCCCTGGTCGCCACACTCCGGCACCTGTTCGGGTACACGGAGGGAGAATTTAACATGGCTAATGCACCTAACCAGCACATCTTTCAGACTGTGGGAGGAATCCGGAGCAAACCCAGGCAGATACAGGGAGAACATGCAAATGCCACACAGACAGTCACCCAGGCTAAGAATCGCACCCGGGTTCCTGGCGCTGTGAGGCAGCAGTGCTAGCCACTGTCACCATGCTGCCCAATTCCAGCATTTTAAGAACCTTTTAACAAAGAGAACAAAGAACAATACAGCACAGGAACAGGCCCTTTAGCCCACCAAGCCTGTGCCGACATATGACACCTTTCTAAAGGCCTTTGCCTCTAAGTGGTCCGTATCCTCCTATTCATGTATCTGTCAAGATGCCAATTAAACGTTCCTATTGTATCTGCTTCTACCACCTCCTCCAGCAGCGCATTGCAGGCACTTACCATCCTCTGTAAAAAAAAAAAAATCCCTCCAAACCAAGCAACATCCTGGTAAACCTTTTCTGTACCCTCTCCAAAGTCTCCACATTCTTCTGATAGTGTGGGGACCAGAACTGTACACAATATTCCAAATGTGGCCACTGTATGTTAATGCTTCTAAGGGTTCTGCCATTAACTGTACACTTTCCTCTTGTATCAGACCTTCTAAAATGCATCACCTCACATTTGTCCACCCAAATCTCCAGCCAATCTATATTCTGCTGTATCCTCTGGCAATCCTCCTCACCATCTGCAGCTCTCCCCAATCATAGAAACATAGAAATACTACAGCACAAACAGGCCCTTCGGCCCACAAGTTGTGCCGAACACAACCCTACCTTTTAGGCCTACCTATAACCCTCCATCCTATTAAGCTCCATGTACTCATCCAGGAGTCTCTTAAAAGTATAATCATAATCAGTATTCTGTAACTTGATTTTTTGTGTCTCTGTGCACTGTTTGAGAGCACATTTCCACTCCATCTGACGAAGGAGCAGCGCTCCAAAAGCTTATGGTATTTGCTACCAAATAAACCTGTTGGACTTTAACCTGGTGTTGTGAGACTTCTTACTGTGTTCACCCCAGTCCAACGACGGCATCTCCACATCATTACTGCATCTCTCCAGGATCTGTTTCCCTATCTGCTCCTCCACCTCCCTGTTACTATTGGGCGGCCTATAGAAAACTCCCAGCAAAGTGACCGGCCCCTTCGCACTCTGAACTTCCACCCACAGAGACTCGGTGGACAATCCCTCCACAGCATACACCTTCTCTACAGCTGTGACACTATCCCCGATCAGCAGTGCCACTCCACCCCCTCTCTTGCCTCCCTCCCTGCCCTTCCTGAAACATCTGAATCCCGGCATCTGGAGTATCCAGTCCTGTCCCTGAGACATCCAAGTATCCGTAATGGCCACCACATCATACTTCCAGGCATCGATCCACGCTCTGAGCTCATCCCCTTTATTCACTATACTCCTGGCATTAAATTAAACACATCTCAATCCTTTGGTCTGAGCTCTCCCCTTCTCTATTCCCTGTCCATCCGCCCTCTTGCACTGCCTATAACCCTTCTCTGTTTGCGAGCTACCTTCCTCACTCTCAGTCACCTCATTTTGATCCCCTCCCCCCAACCTATCTAGTTTAAACTCTCCCCAGTAGCCTTAGCCAACCTTCCTGCCAGGAAGGTATCATCTGCAAATTCTTGTATCATCTGCAAACTTACTAATCAGATCACTTACATTCTTCTCCAAATCATTTATACCTATTACAAACAGGGGTCCAAGCACTGATCCCTGAGGAACACCACCGATCCCTGAGGAACACCACTGATCACAGATCTCCAGTCAGAAAAACACTCTTCCACCGCTACTCTGTCTTCTATGACTAAGCCAGTTCTATATCCATCTTACCAGCTCACCGCAGATCCCATGTGACTTCACCTTCTGTATCAGCCTGCCATGACGGACCAAGTCAAAGGTCTTGCTCAAGGCAATGTAGACAACATTCACCACCCTGTCCTCAATCATCTTTGTCGCTTCCTCAAAAACTCATCAAGTTTGAGAGATACGACCTCCACCTCCCCATAAATCCATGCTGTCTATCGCTAATAAGTCCATATTTTTCAAAACGTGAGTAAATTCTGTTGCTAAGAATCTTCTCCAAGGACTACTCTTATCTATAAGTAACTTAAAATTTATGGAATTATGGTCCCTGTTCCCGAAATGCTCCCACACTGAAACTTCGATCATCTGTCTGGGCTCATTCCCCAAAGCCAGGTCTAGTTTGGCCCCTTCCCCAGTTAGACTATGTTTACTTCAATAAACCCTTCTGGATGCACCTAATAAATTCCCCCCCCAATCCAAGCCCCTGGCACTAAAGGAAGTCCCAGTCAACAAAGAGGAAGTTAAAAATCACCCACCACAACAACCCTATTGTTTTTACATTTTTACATAATCTGTCCACATAACTGTTCCTCTTTCTCCTGCTGGCTGTTGGGAAGTCTGTAGTACAACTCCATAAAAATTGCACCCTTCTTATTCCCGAGCTCTACCCATATGGCCCTCCAAGGTGTCCTTCCTCAGTACAGTGTGATATTCTCCTTAATCAGTGACGCAACTCCCTCACCTCTTTTACATCCCTATCTATCACACCTGAAACATCTAAATCCTGGACATTAAGCTACCAGTCTTGACCATCTCTCAAATAAATCTCTGTAATAGCTACAACATCATGATTATATGCACTTATCCAAGCTCTTAAATTCACCTGCCTTACCTGTCACATTCGTCATGTTAAACAAATACACTTCAAACTGCCAGTCCTCCCATGTTCCGTCACCTCCCCCTGTCTGTTCTTCCTCTTCGCCTTACAACTCCTCCTCGGTCGTTTCTCTTGCTGACCTACTGCGCTGGTTCCCACCTCCCTGCCACACTAGTTTAAACCCTCCTGAGCAACACTAGCAAACTTTCTACCAGTTATTGGTGCCCCTTCAGTTTAGGTGTAACCCCTCCTTCTTGTACAGGTCCCATCTGTCCTGGAAGACATCCCAATGATCCACATATCTGAAGCCCTCCCTCCTACACCAGTTCTTTAGCCACATATTTAACTGTATTATTTTCCACTTCTAGCCTCACTGGCACATGGCACAGGGAGTAAACCTGAGATTACAACCGAGAGGTCCTGCTTTTCAACTTACTACCTAACTTTCTGAACTCCTTTTGGAGGACCTCGTCACTTTTCCTGCCTGTCATTAATACCAACATGTACCATGACCTCTGGCTGCTCACCCTCCCTTTTGAGAATGTCCCATGCCTGCTCAGAGACATCCTTGACCCTGGAACCAGGGAGGCAACACAACATCCTGGAATCTCTTTTGCAGCCATAGAAACTCCTATCTGTGCCGCTGACTATAGAGTCCTCTATTATTACTGCTCTAATGCACTTTGACCCTCCCTGTTTATAACATCTAAAAGGAACTGTACAGAATTTAAAAGGAATTTCTGATCAACTGAAGGAAGCCAATTTGGTTGTAAATTTAGCTAAACTGAATTGGTGAAAGTTATAAAATTAGGCCACATTGTTGGACATGGTCAAACGGCCCCACTGGATGCAAAATGAGTTCTCAGTACCTACAACAAACACTATGTACAGTTAAAAATCAATCTGCAATATATTTATTTCAACATGCTGTTTAGAGTTTACATGATCATAGTTAAGAACCTCAGACTTACATAATTCTTGTTGGTCTCGACAGTTGGTTAGCTTTTGCCCGCAAATTAAAGGCTTGAAGATCAGAGACTGTGATTAAAGGACGCCTTTTTTTCTCTGGTGTAGTCATCTGTGAATAAAATATAAATCACAGTAATTTGGTCAATAATAGTTAAGAATGACACTAATGTCAACACAACTGAATTTGCAGATATGTATGGTTGGTAATATCTGTAGCCTATTACATACTTCCATTTGTTCTTTCATGGGTTGTGGGTGTTGCTGACTACGTCAGCATTTATTGCCTGTTGCTAATTGTCTTTGAGAAGGTGGTGAGCTGTTTTTCTTGAGCCACTGCAATCCAAGCAGTGTAGGTACACCCACCATGCTATTCGAAAGAGTGTTCCAGGATTTTGACCCTCCATTGAAAGAACAGCGATATTGTTCCAAGCCAGGATGTTGAATGCCTTGGAAGGGAAACCTCCAAGTGGTGATGTCCCCCATGCATCCGCTACCCTTGTTCTTTGAGGTGGTAGAGATCACAGGTTTGGATGGTGTTGTCAAAGGAGCCTTGGTGAATTGCTGCCACTGTACATCAGTGGTGGAGGAAATGAATGGGCTGAAAAATCAATGGGCTGTTTTGTTCTGAATGGTGTTAAGCTTAGAATGACTTATAAAATTCTAACAGGTCTAGACAGGATAGATACAGGGAGGATGTTCCCGATGGTGGAGGAGTCCAGAACCAGGGGTCACAGTCTGAGGATTCAGAGTAGACCATTTAGGATGGAGGTGAGGAGATATTTTTTCACCCAAAGAGTGGTGAGCCTGTGGAATTCATTACCACAGGAAGTAGTTGATGCCAAAACATTAAATGCATTCAAGAGGCGGCTGGATATAGCACTTGGGGCGAATGGGATCAAAGGTTATGGGAAGAAAGCAGGATTAGGCTACTGAGTTGGATGATCAGCCATGATCTTAATGAATGGCGGAGCAGGCTCGAAGGGCCAAATGGTCTCCTCTTGCTCCTATCTTCTATGTTTCTATGTTGTTGGGGGTGCACTCATCCAGGCAAGAGGAGAGTAGTCCCTCACACTCCTGACTTGTGGATAGCTTTTGGGGAGTCAGGTGGGGAGTTACTTGCCACAGAATTCCCATCTGACCTGTTCCTGTACCCATAGAATTTGAATGGCTAGTCCAATTCATTTTCTGGTCAATGTTAACCCTCAGGATGTTGATTGTGTAACAGTTTAACAATAAAAGAGAGACAACACAATTCTGAAGTGAAAAGATTTGTCAAATTAAATAACATTCTTTTTATGACATGGCTAACTAAGAGATCAATGTTATTATCTGTTCATATTTGTGGTTTAAAACTATTAGTTAGAACTCATGAATATTGTGTGTGTGTTTGTTTGATACGAGCAATGCAACAATGAGACTAATTCACTCATGACAACTTTCCCGTTCCTTCAAATGTTTATTTGAGAATTCAAGAAAGATTTGCTTGAAATAAAAGGTGTGTATAGTGCTCACCTCTGGTTCTTCGAATTTGTTCTGGGTCTTTCTCAGTTTCACCTTAAGTAAATCCTTTACCGTCACAGGTAATGGTCCATCCATCTTCTCAGGAACTGCCTATGAATGCCAGAGAATGTTACAAAGCACAGTCTGTACTAATAAAACAAATAGCCTTATATTAATAACACTAACCTTTCTTATTTCAAATCTGTCTGCAGTCTTCTTCAGTTTTACTTTAAGTAAATCTTTCATAGTTATGGATGGCAGCTTGCCAGTTTCCTCGGAGAGAGTCTGTGAATGAAATAAGAGCCAGCAATAAAGTGTCTGTAATTTATATCATTATTTTATTCAGAAATGATTAAAATTCTGCCCAAGATTAACACCGTCATGGAGAAAGCTTACAGAAATCAGAAAATGATACTTATTGGCTAGAGAACTAGTAGTGGACAAGATTGAATGGCTGAATGGTCTACTCCAGCTCCTCTGTCTATGCTGGAGTAAATTTTAGCTTTGGTGAATAATAATGACAATCACAAGTAGATGAATTGGGTCCCATGCCCAACCATCTCCAGCCCCTTCATCAATGACTTTCCTTCGCTGATGATGGCACAATATTCAGCACCATTCACGATTCCACAGATACTGAAGCAGTCCATGTCCAAATGCAGCAAGACCTGGACAATAGATAGAAAGCCACAGCACAAACAGGCCCTTCGGCCCACAAGTTGCGCTGATCATATCCCTACCTCTAGGCCTATCTATAGCCCTCAATCCCATTAAATCCCATGTACTCATCCAGAAGTCTCTTAAAAGATCCCAACGAGTTTGCCTCCACCACCACTGACGTCAGCCGATTCCACTCACCCACCACCCTCTGAGTGAAAAACTTACCCCTGACATCTCCTCTGTACCTACCCCCCAGCACCTTAAACCTGTGTCCTCTCGTAGCAACCATTTCAGCCCTTGGAAATAGCCTCTGAGAGTCTACCCTATCCAGACCTCTCAACATCTTGTAAACCTCTATCAGGTCACCTCTCATCCTTCGTCTCTCCAGGGAGAAGAGACCAAGCTCCCTCAACCTATCCTCAGAAGGCATGCCCCCCAATCCAGGCAACATCCTTGTAAATCTCCTCTGCACCCTTTCAATGGCTTCAACATCTTTCCTGTAATGAGGTGACCAGAACTGCGCGCAGTACTCCAAGTGGGGTCTAACCAGGGTCCTATAAAGCTGCAGCATTATCTCCCGACTCCTAAACTCAATCCCTCGATTAATGAAGGCTAGTACGCCGTACGCCTTCTTGACCGCATCCTCCACCTGCGAGGCCGATTTAAGAGTCCTATGGACCCGGACCCCAAGGTCCTTCTGATCCTCTACACTGCTAAGAATGGTACCCTTCATATTATACTGCTGCTTCATCCCATTGGATCTGCCAAAATGGATCACTACACACTTATCCGGGTTGAAGTCCATTTATCCGGGTTGAAGTCCAGGCTTGGGCTGACAAGTAATGTTCATGCCACACATGTGCCAAGCAATGGCCATCTCCAACAGGAGAGAATCTAACACATCATCCCTTGGCATTACCATCACTGACTCCCCACATCAAAATCCTAGGGGTTACCATTGACCAGAAACTAAATTGGACCAGCCATATTAGGATTAGGCTATTGAGTTGGACGATCAGCTATGATCGTGATGAATGGTGGAGCAGGCTTGAAAGGCTGAATGGCCTCCTCCTATCTTCTATGTTTCTATATAAATACTGTGGCTACAAGAGCAGGTCCCGACTTTCCAAAGCCTGTCCACCATCTACAAGGCACAAGCGTGATGGAATACTGTCCACTTGCCTCCACAACACCCATGAAGCTCGACACCATCCAGGACAAAGCAGCCCACTTGATTGGCACCCCATTCACAATTAGTCACTGCCTTCATTACTGCAGCAGTGACAGCAGTGTGCATCAGCTACAAGCTGCACTGCAGGAACTCAACAAACCTTCCAAACCCATGACTACCACCAAAAAGGACAAGGAAAGCAGATATCTGGGAACAGCCCCACCTGACATTCCCCTCCAAGCCACCCGCCATCCTGACTTGGTAATGCCGTTCCTTCACTCACTGGGGCAAAATGCTGGAACTCCCTCCCTAACAGCACTGCGGGTGTACCTACACCACAGGGACTCCAACAGTTCAAGAAAGCAGCTCACCGCCACCTTCTCAAGAGCAATAAATGCTGGCCTAGCCAGTGAAGTCCACTCCCATGAATGGTGTACAAGAAAAATGACCTTTTTTTTAGGATGAAGCAAGTGAAGGCAGAAATTGAACTTTTCCTTTGAAAACTGCCCACACCACACAATATCTGCAGTGACAAATTACTAAGGACAAGCAACCCATAATTCCCTGAAGCTCTGAGTTAGTCTCCCAAATGTTAGTTCTTCCATCCTGGCTCCTATTTTGTGATGACTCTGCTGCACAGTGCATCAGCAGGGAATGGCATGCCTAATCTGCCCCAGAGAAACTTTCCAGGATTCTTCCTGGAAAAGCTGATGAGAAATGCTATCTCCTACTTTTTTCATTTCATCCAACTTTGGTCGGGAATGGAACAAGATTTTTAAAAATTCGTTCATGGGCGTCGCTGGCTGGCCAGCATTTATTGCCCATCCCTAGTTGCCCTTGAGAAGGTGGTGGTGAGCTGCCTTCTTGAAACGCTGCAGTCCATGTTCTGACCCACAATGCCGCTAGGAGGGAATTCTAGGATTTTGACCCAGCGACTGCAAAGGAACGGTGATATATTTCCAAGTCAGGATGTTGAGTGGCTTGGAGGGGAACTTGCAGGTGGTGGTGTTCCAATGTATCTGCTGCCCTTGTCCTTCACTTGAACGTGGATGAACATTGGCCAGGAAATGATGCCATTGGGTACTTTGCAGATGGATAGGGCCTCAGCTCAATATCTCATCCATGAGATAAACCATCTAATATTAATACTCCCTTTGTTACTGCTCCGAACAGTCATCCGGAGGTTCGGACCCACAAACAGACTCAAAAATACCAACAATGGAGTCAACGTTAACACTCTGCAGATATGAATTTATCAGAGTTCAAGCATCGGGGAGACTGTCTCCCCATCCTGCATGTGTGGTTTCATTCACGTATTTAATTTATGCAGTCATCTAAATCCATTGAGATCCGCCCCAAAGATTTAGAGTAAATAAGCCTCAAGTCTCTCACATATTAGTTGTACGAGTATTGTAGAATAATTTGAAAACAAAATTGACATTTCTTGACAATTGTAAACGTACATTAACAAGAGTGCAAATTACATCCTATGTTTTTTTAAAAAACTAACATTCCACATCTTGGCATGCACTTACTTGCAAAGAGTTTTCACTCTTAGTCCTTCGCTGAATCTGCAGAGGTTTCTGTACAAACACAGAGGGAGGAGGCAATGGAGGAGGGGGTGGTGGAGGCAGGGGAGGAAGGGCCTCAAATTGTTCCAGCAGCGTTGGACGACTAATAATTGGCTGCACTGGCCATACTGGTATTTTTGCGGGGCTTGGGGAGAAGTCAATATACTTTCGACAGGAACACGCGTCAGCAGCTTTTACATTATTAGACTCCTGTAAAAAGAGAATTCAAGAACAGTGGATGAAATTTAAAATAACCAACAGAAATTCCCATTAATACACAAGAATACAAAAAGTTAAGCTCTACTGTGTAAAGCAGTGAATTCGTCCATCTTGTGTGCAATTATAGCTCTATCAAATTTACATATTTGGTGCAGATAATTCCTAAACAGATGAAGGATTTTTTCTATTGTGCAAACTGGAATCCACACAAGACTATCATGGAGAAAGGGAAGCTTACAGTTTGGAGAACTAAGTCATGGTGCCACTTTTGCAGTGATGTGCATCCCAAATCTCTTTGGATTCAATGTTGATTTGAGTTCACAATCCTGCCTGAGATATATATACATGTTTGTCATTGACTCTGCAAGTGTCACTATAATTAGTGTAATCGACCCACTCATTCCACAGAACTCCATCTTTTTGCATCCCATCCCCCCTCAGAAGTCAGGTTGAATGTACCTAATAACTCATTTACAGTTGAGGTGGTCACAGGGAATCTGTGATAATCCCATCCAACAATTACCTTAAGTTATGACAATGGATATGTAATTCCTGAGTTTGACTACTATATTTTTTGAATAATAACACCCAGATCATCGATTACAGATCGTGAAGAAGTGCGATACTCCTCCAGTCTTCCAGAGCTTTCCACCAGTCCATGGGAACAATCACAAACTCTAATGAGTAGTTAAATATATTACCAAGATGCTTACACTGCAGGCTCCCTTTCTTTGTATTTATCCAAGGTAACTCAGTCAGGACCAGTTTTGAGAACCCCTTACTCCAGCCTGTATTGTGTCAGTATTCACTTCAATTCTACCATCAACCTTACTAAGTGGATCAATAACTTAGCATCACGTTCTGTAGGGAATACTGATGCAAAGTAACTAATTCAAATCCAAGTCATCTCCTGAGCGTTTACCCGCACCTGTTCTAATGAATCATTCAATGGCCTTGTGCAATCCCAGTTATGGAGAGTTCAGAACATTATCCAACATCTATAAACCAATAACGTAAAACATTTACTTCAAAAGGCAAGATCATTCTCTTCACTAGATATGGGTTGGCCACATGTCGGTTAGAGGAGAAATTAGACAACCTCATAACAGGTAAATTTTCAAACAGTGTTTACTCCACTAGGTGGTGGTCTACTCCAGAATCAACGGTTGAGGATAAAGGGTGCAGCTAAGCCAGAGGTCTAGTTCACACATTCTGGTTATTTCATCTTGTCCATTTCCTAAAAAGTGGATCACATTCTCTTAAAAAAATATTTATCCCTTAAATTGTGATAGATTAAACTCATTATCACCTCCCTCCAGATTCTTCCTGCTGCCTGTATCTTTTCACAAGCACAGATACAACTGAAAAGAATATTACTTATCTCCCCAAATCATCTTGCATCCACTTTCACGCTGGTATCCTTGTATTTTTTGGCATTTGGATCTAATTTGCAATTCATGTTCCCACTTTCTCAAGTCTTTGCATTCAATTAAAAACTATTCGATTCTAATAAAAACGTTCCTTTCTCATTTAATTTGGCCCATCTGCTAACAAACTGTATTTTCAATAATCTTTAAGGCAGATCATTTATACACAAATATTGTACAAGAACAGCAAATATCTGCGACTGCTCACATGTCCAATTAGACCTACCTACCTGGTCTGGTTTCCGATTATGTAACTAATTATATTGCCCAGTTTCCTGGTCCGAGAACATTGAATGTGCCCAATTATTATTCATCGGAAAAATACATTTCTAATGTATTTCTAATAAGCCCCTAATAGTAGTAATCACATTTCTTGACAATTTTAAAAATGAGCTGCCAAGAACTTTCAATCACAATTTCCTTGAAAATAGTTTTTGGTCCTGTTGACATCGGAAGATTTTGTGAAGCGCATTTCCGATTCTTTACTCCATGTTACTGGTTTCTATAGCAAAAGCTATTCTGTGGCCACCTGATGTTCTCAATATTTGCAGCCATCGATTATTTAGCACAGAAGTACTGGCAATCCTATTTGCGGAAATTTTCTACTCAGTCCAATAAATTTAGATGGTGCCCGTCAAAGCATCCATGTCATTTTGCCTAACGTAAGAATTCCAACATGTAGCAAATAAGCATTTTATACTGTTTTGACCATGGCTACAGTACGCAAAAGAAACACGTCTTGATTGAGGTAATCTATTTACCAGGTTTACATTGAAGATTTTACGCAGTTGTGTTAGTTCCATCTCAAATCTTTCAATTTGTTGCCGCAGTGCATTCAGCTCCTTCAAGTAAACACGAGAAGGAAATAGCATGTCCTTCACTGCTTCGAAACCCTGCAAACAGAAAATAAAATCATTGGTAAAGCAATAAAATTCGATTGCCTGAGTTTTCTGGTTCATTTCATAAAGGCAGCAGACAGCAGAGCAACAGATCAAAAGGGTGCAGAGTTAGTCTCCAAACATATTACAACCAAGTGGTGGAGGGGGCAATACACAAGGCTCATTGTTGTAATTTGGGGGTGGGGGGGCTGGGGTGTGTGGCCGGGGTGTGGGGGGGGGGGTTGGCAAGGTGAGGTGAACAAATATAGCCTGGATTACTGATGTGTACGTGTGTGTACATATGTATGTATGCATGCATGCATGTACGTGTGTGTGCATACGCACGTGTGACAACATTCATCACTGCACATCAAAAATTAGTACAAGGTACTCAAATCGGCAGAACCTTAACCTGACAAAAGTCAGGGAGGTGGGGATGGTGGAAGAAAGCAAAAAAAAAAAGAGACAATGAGGAATTTATTACTGCCATCATAGTTTCATAAGCATCTTAGAATAAAACTGATTAAATTCCTCTTCTGTAAAGGAGTGGATTGAGATTTAGGAGTGGATTGAATCTTAGCCAAGTGAGTTCAGAAGGATGAGGAACTTGGCTGCAATCCAAGAAAACATTTTTTGGATGGGTTGAATGAGGAAAGGTATATCTCACCTACAAATGATTAAACGAGGACAAATTGATTGCCCAATATGTTTCTTGTTATTTGTGATTAAAAAATAAATATAGGTGTTGCATGGAGTGCGTCTCCTCTTATTGAACCAGTTATCTAACACGCCTCTTCCATCCCTACTCCCACTCACATGCATTTTCAAACTCTCTACCCGCCTCCTGTATCTTTGTGCAACTTTAAAATAAAGACTAGAATGTACAAGATTCAAAATGTACCTGCTTGGATGTAAGAGAAACAATTTTGAGAGGTGTGTACTCTGCATATTTAAAAAGAAACTGGGGTTTGGAAAGCAGAGGGGAGATGGAAGAAGTTTTTAAAAAATGTTTATTTGTCACAAGTAGGCTCACATTAACACTGCAATGAAGTTACTGTGAAAATCCCCTCGTCACCACAATCCGACGCCTGTTAGGGTACACTGAGGGAGAATTTAGCATGGCCAATGCACCTAACCAGCACGTCTTTCGGATTGTGTGAGGAAACCCATGCAGTCATGGTGAGAACGTGCAGACTTCGCACAGACAATGACTCAAGCCGGGATTGAACCCAAGTCCCTGGTGCTGTGAGGCAGCAGTGCTAACCAATGTCCCACCGTGCCGCCCCACAGGAAGGAGCGGTGTGGTGTCAGAATCAAGCCTTGGAGAAACTTTTACTTATTCACCAACAGTGGATTTGGTACTGGCTCACACATGAATGATAGAAGTCAAAGTCTTCATTAGAAATCAGGGTCCTGGTTAGCAAGCCATGGAGACTGAACAGCACCGAAGTCGGGCAGGAATAGGCAGAGGCTCAAACCTGGAGATGAACAAATTGGTGAATCTGTGTTTTAGCACATTCTTCCCCCGGAGTCAAACAGTCTGTTTACACTCACTGTTAACGTGTACATCAAAAGCCACTTGGGAGAGAGAGGTAGCTGAAGGTACCCTTCAAAATGAGCAATGAGTAATTTTGAAGCAGAATGTTAGCAATAATTCTTTTACTCCCAGATTCTAGTGTACCAGGAGACAAAAAGCTGGCTGAACATTTCTAAAATGGGAATTTGATAAATTTGACAAAGGTGAGAATTATAGTTGATACTTTCAATTTTGTTGGATAAAAGGCAATTACACAACTGGCTGTAGAAAATCAAATCATCTTTTAGCATGTGAATCGAGAAGATCTGACTTGCAATAATACCTGTCCAATGCTGTTCAGCCACCAGCTGTACAAGGAGGAAATTGCAGCCTTAAGAGGATTTAGCATGTTCTTCACATTCACTAAAGCAGTGGGTCTGATGGGAACGGAGTCATGCTGGGAGGAGGTGCTAACAGACACTGGTGTTTCCTTCTTCCTGGATGTCAGACAAAAAGAAATGTAAGCAAATTTGAATCCTCCAAATGATCTATGAAGCAGGAACAAACATTTAATGTTAAATAATTTTTTTGTATTTAATAGCAGGCTAGTCTTGTGAAATGCTGCATACTGTCAGACAAAATTCAGTGACATTAGGACAGAATGAACCCAAAACAAATGATGTACATTGTCACTGTTGTAATATAGGAAATGCAGTAGCCAATTGGCGCACAGAAGGAGGCAAGAAAGAGTAACAAGGTGAATGATCAGAATTTATTTTTAGTGATGTTCATCGAGGGACAGATGATAGCCAGAATACTGGGAGAATTTCCCTGCTGTTCTTTAAATTGTGCCATGGGATCATCTTTAACATCCAATCGAGGGTCAAATGGGAATTGGATTGGTGCCTCATCCAACAGTGCAGTCATTGACAAAAAGGAATGAAACCAGATGGATCACCCGGCATCTACCTAGGCACTGGAAACGGCAACAGCAAACCCAACCCTGTCAACCCTGCAAAGTCCTTCTTACTAACGTCTGGGGGCTTGTGCCAAAATTGGAAGAGTTGTCCCACTGGCGAAGCAACAGCCTGACAGTCATACTCAGGGAATCATACCTTACAATGTTTCGGATACCACCATTACTGGATATGTCCTGCCCCACCAACAGGTCAGACACACCAGAGGTGGTGGCACGGTGGTATACAGTTGGGAGAGAGGTGGCCTGGGAGCCCTCAAAATTGACGCTGGACCCCATAAAGTCTTAGGGCACCAGGTCAAATATGGGCAAGGAAACCTCCTGCTGGTTACCATCTACCAGGCATACTTATAAATAAGGTATCAACCTGGTGAAGCTACAATACAGGATTACTTGCATGCTTAAGAGCAAAAGCAGCAAGCCAAAGGTGGAGTTAAGCAATCCCACAATCAATGGATCTCATCCAAGGTCATGTCCTGCTACAACCATTCATGACAATTAAACAACAGACATCTCCATCCTCAACGACAGGGGAGCCCAGTACATCACTGCAAACAAAAGGCTGAAGCATTTGCAACCATTTACAGCCTGAACTGCCGGGTGGAAGATCCATCTCGGCCTCCTCCAGAGGTTCCCAGCATCACAGATATCAGTCAGCAGCCAATTCGATTCACTCCACATGATAGCAAGAAACTGAAGGCACTGGATACTGCAAAGGCTATGGGCCCTGACAACATTCCAGCAATAATACTGAAGACTTGTGGTCCACAACCAGCTGCAGTACATCTCTGAAGAGCCAAGCTGTTTCAGTGTAGCCACAACACCAGCATCTACCCAGCATGGTGGAGAACTGCCCAGATATGTTTCATTCACAGAAAGCAGGACAAATCCAACCTGGTCAATTGCTGCTCCATCAGTCTACTCTCAATCATCAGCAAAATGATTGAATGCGTCATTGACAATACTATCAGGCAGCATTTGCTTAGCAATAATCTGCTCAGTGACACTCAGTGGTTTTTCAAACCAATTCAATTCTTCACATTTCTTTTGGGGTAGGGGAGTGGGCAGGAAAAAGATTAATCTCCTTTACTTATAGTATGATGTTTAAATTATCCACACCACCTTCACAATCAAGACTTGCTCATTAAGACCAGTCACAGAACTGCTCACCCTGCTGTTTCAGCAATAATTGGCTTTGCCTTGCACACATTCCTTTTGCTTTTTGCCAGCGTGCGTCGCTTCCTATTGTTCCACTCCCTTTCCATTGCTTGCCGTTTTTTCATGATCTTCCATTTCCTGCGACGTTGACTCAACATGGGCATAGCTGCTGGAGAGAAGTTATAGGATGCTTTGATTTATTGTCGCGTGTATTGGGATAGTGAAAAGTATTGTTTCTTGTGCGCTGTGCAGACAAAGCATACTGTTCATAGAGAACAAAGGGGAGAAGGAAAGGAGAGGGTGCAGAATGCAGTGTTATCGTCATTTTTAAAAATTCATTCGTGGGACATGGGTGTCACTGGCTAGCCAGTATTTATTGCCCATCCCTAGTTGCTCTTGAAGGGCAGTTGAGCGTCAACCACATCCCTGTAGCTCTGGAGTCACATGTAGGCCAGACCAGGTAAGGATGGCAGATTTCCTTCCCTAAAGGACATTAGTGAACCAGATGGGTTTTCCCCAACAATCAACAATGGTTTCATGGTCATCAGGAGATTCTTAATTCCAGATTTTTAAAATTGAATTCAAGTCCCACCTTCTGTGGTGGCGGGATTCAAACTCAGGTCCCCAGAACATTTAGATCAGTGGGGTTCTGGATTAGTGGTCTAGCGATAATACCACAAGGCCATTGCCTTCCCTAGCTAAGGTGTAGAGAAAGATCAGCTTAATATAGAGTAGGCCTATTCAAAAGTCTGATGGCAGCAGGGAAGAAGCTGTTCTTGAGTGCTAACTGGCACTGTAAATGTTAAATGATTTACACAGAAAAAAAAGAATCAAACATCCCAAAACTGAATGTTGTTTCACAGCACTGATCAGTGCTGGTTGATGAACAATGTGGTGCTGGGATGTTCAATTTACTGGAAAGATTCTAGCAGGATTTGTAATTCTATCACAATACTGCACTACTCTATTTGGGATTGAAATATCTTTCCTCTTCACAACATCTACAACCACTGTCATGGTGTGTTGAAACAGGCCATCAGGAACTGCACAGGAGTGACAGGCCACGTCAGTGGGATTATGTTGTTCTATCCCCAAATTATTTTAAAAAGTGTCGTGACTAATACTCAACTCACACTTAAAACATGATGTGGAGATGCTGGCATTGGACTGGGGTGGACTAGAGAGAGCGAGAGGCAGAGGGATTTGGGAAGGAATTCCAGAGTTCAGGGCCGAGTGTCAGAAAGCTTTATTTTTAAAAAGGCTGCAGAGGCTTTTTAATAAAATTTGCCCAACATTAAAACCATTGGGAGATGCAAAATGAAAATGCAGCATTTATAAACCTAATACTGGTCTCTGGTAGAATGTATAATTTGCACATGCATATATTGAATTTAGGTATCAAAAGAAAAAAACAAAATAAAAGTAGACCTAACTTTGAATTGTAACATGTTTTGACTTTTTAAAACTATGAATTTGTCAATAAAATAACCTTATAAACAAGCTTAAAAGAATTAAGAATGTTATTAGCTATTGATTGTGGTGACAGAAAATTACCTACCAATAGTATATTCTAAATAATTTGTCTCAGTAAGCTCACACAACTAGCAATATGCTAATGACTAATTAATCAGATATTAATTGAAGGATGCTAGGTCAGTGGTAACATCCCTATCTCTGGGGCAGAGGCTACAGGTTCAGTGAAAGGCGTGTTCATTGCCAAGGAGATGGATTCTCAGCCCATAAACCCTCCCAATACATGAATGGCAAGTAAGTAGTAGGAATGGGAGAGTTTCCTGGTCAGCCATACTGCAGAAGGCAACAGCAAACAGGGGCGGCACAGTGCTTAACACTACTGCCTCACAGCACCAGGGACCCTGGTTGAATTCCTGGCTTAGGTCACTGTCTGTGAGGAGTCTGCATGTTCTCCCCATGTCTGCATGGGTTTCCTCCAGGTGCTCCGGTTTCCGCCAACAGTCCAGAAGACACGCTGGTGAGGTCTATCAGCTATGCTAAATTCTCACTGTGTACCCGAACAGGTGCCAGAGTGTGGTAACTTCACTGTAGTGTTAGTATAAGCCTACAAGTGACAAATTACCACAACATTTGGTCAAGCTTAAATGATGGACCAATCCAATGGATGTCCATGGCTGCCAACGCCCTCTTGGGCACGGCACCCAAAAGAGTAGTTGAGGGATAAATACTGTCCGGGGCCCTGGAGTTGAACTCCCATGTTAGTCTTCAAAATAATGCCAGGGGATGCAGCATATATACCTGAAAAGAACTTGGTTTAACTCCTTATATGGTAGGGAGCACCTCTGACCACGCTGCACACCCTCAGTGCTGTACTGGGACATCAACCTAGATTGATTATGTGTTCAATTCTCTAGACTTGAATTCGCAACCCTATAACATGAAAGGCAAGATAAAGAGAGTGCTAAGCCCCATTTAGCTGACAGACGGGTGCAGCCAAAGATGTCCTTATGGTGCAGCAGATGAAGATGGTCAGGAGCAAACTGACAGCAACTTGGGATGGTTAGCAATCTGTTGCTCAAAAGATATTGATGCTAAAGCATTTTCTTTGCAAAGAAGCGACTGGATGCTGGACATTAATGAACCTACCTCAGCTGCTGCGGCCTGACTGAGTGATGGCGCTCTAACGGCGGCGAGATTTAAATTTAAAAAGCTCGCTCGCGCTGCTCAATTGGCGCGCTGGGCTGGCACTCTCCACCAATCGTGTTGGGCCTCCTGACGTCAGGTCCGTTGGAACCAATCAGGGGCCGCACTCAACTCGCTGGCAGCCAATCACGGGCCACATTCTGCCCGCTGACAGCCAATCACTGGCCGTACTTTGCCCGCTGCGCTAACAGCCAATCACTGAGCCTGCTGCGCTAAGAGCCAATCACGGGCCGCACTCTGCCCGCTGGCAGCCAACCCCTGGCTTCATTGAGCCCGCTGTGCTGACAGCCAATCCGAGGCCGCGCCTCCGCCCTGTTTAGTCCAATGGGACGTCGCCCGTATTCCTACTGTCCAATCAAACGGCGGCCGTGCGTGCCGCTGCCGTCCAATCGGATGCTCCCTGACAAACAGCCGCGAAGGGCGGACGGTTGATCCAATCAGAGGGAGACCCGCCACCCGTTCCAATGGGAACGCCGATCCCATGCGGCGAGCGTCCAATCAGCGCCGCTGTCTCATCCTAGGGCAGGGGCCTTTATCGGTTTGCCTTCGGAATGTAAACTATTCAATATGGAGGCCGCGGTCAACAAGCTGGAAGCGATGGTAAGAGGTTTTTTAAAAAAAATAAAAAAAATTATTTGACGGCGGGGACGGGTTTGCAGGGGGAGAAACCTATCGCATTGGGTAGAGTAAAACCTGGTGGTCGCGGGAAAAAAGTTTAAAAAATGCCGCGCGCGCGCGATCGGCGGTTTTTTTCGGTTAAAACTTTAATTTGTTTGAAAGCCCCGTCCTGATTTGCATCCGGGTAACTGGCTGCGAAAATGGCGGGAGCGGGGATTTTTTCTTCTCCCTCCCCAGCACCGCCGGAGAGCGGCAGCTTCGAGCTTCCCTGTCTCCTTTATCGAGCGGAATACTCTCTCTGTCTGAGGTGGGGAGGGGGGAGTTTGATTGCGGGTTCGGGTGCGATTCTGAGGTGAATGGTGCGGGTGGGGGGAGGGGGCGGCTGGGGCGTTCCCGGCGCTGATCGATGCTCGCGCCCGTCTCTTTCGCTCGCCGCCGCCTCCGTCGCGCGGGGGCGCGCACGCACCTGGCCGTGAGGGGGAAGCAGCTGCTTGTGGGCGCCGGGAGGGTGGGGCCACGTCGCGCCGTGCGCGCCCCCGGCCCATCCCCAGCGCGCGCTCCCCCGCTAACCGCCAATCGCCTCCAGTTGACAGCTTTCGCCTCACAATCCCAGATTCTCCAGCATTTTCTGTCACAATCCCCGCCGCCTGCATTTAAAATGTCCACCACATTAATCATTTCCTCAGCTTGCCTCTTTTCCCCCCTTTTTTTGGGGGGGGGTTTGCTACACTTTTTATTTTTCATTTTTTTTTGTTCACCAAACTGATTAAAGAAAGAGTGACCAAAATAGGAAAATGCTGGAAAAAAATCTCAACAAGTCTGGCAGCGTCTTTTTAAAAAATGTTTTAAAATCAGTGTCACAAGTAGGCTTACATTCACACTGCAATGAGGTCACTGTGAAAATCCCCTAGTCGCCACACTCTGACGCCTGTTCGGGTACACTGAGAGAGAATTTAGCACGGTCAATGCACCCTAACCAGCACGTCTTTCGGACTGTGGGAGGAAACCGGAGCACCCGGAGGGAACCCACAGAGACATGGGGAGAATGTGTAAATTCCGCACAGACAGTGACCCAAGCGGGGAATTGAACCCAGGTCCCTGGCGCAGTGCTAACCGCTGCGTGGAGAAAGAACAGAGCCAATGTTTCAAGTCTTGGCTCTAGTGAAGGGTCATCCCGACTCGAAACGTTGGCTCTATTCTCTCTCCACAGATGCTGTCAGACCTGCTGAGATTTTCCAGCATTTTCTGTTTCAGATTCCAGCGTCCGCAGTATTTTGCTTTTATATTAACAAAAGAGTGTGTGTCTTATTGGTCCGACAGCAATTCTCCTCCTTCACCCCCTCCCCATAGTGTGTGTGCACCCCCCTGAGGCCAGATTGTAGTGCTTGTGTGATTTAAACGGCATTTCACTGTCTGCAACTTTTTTTTCCCCCTTCCATTGAATCAATTGTACCCATCCCTCTGAACTGCACCAACGATTCGCCATTTTCTTCACCCAGTTACCCATCCCTCCGGAACTGCCCCAATAACTGAACATTTTTTTCAGCCAGTTACCCATCCCCCTGCACTGCACCAACAATTCAGCCATTTTCTTCACCCAGTTACATGAGGCGTGAAGCATTTGAACTTCAGGAGTTTGAATGGAGCCATCAGTTTTGGACAAATGCAATGTTGGCTCGTCTTGTCCTCTTCGGCTTCACAATTCACAAAACAACACCAGCAGGAGTTTGGGGACAAGGGTTGAAGCGGGAGGGGGTATACCTGACTTGTAAGGTAAGGCAGATGCTGACATTTAGACCCACTGCCAACATTGCCCGAACTATACAGCATGTCCTATCCAGGTATCCACACCAAGTGTGATCGTGTTCCTTGTCAAACATTTTTCAGTTGTGCAGTACTCAGACCGGTGATTCCGTTTGGTTCTACACTCAAGTCTGTTGGGTCTCATATATATAAATATATGCCATGTTCAACAGCTGTCTTGGGCAGAGCTGAAACTGGGACATCTTGGACATTAATTTTGCAATTGAGGATGAAGTTATGAGGTCTGTGGTTCTTTATTCGCTTTTTTTATCAGTACTGTTGAACTCAAATTGTGCGTTCGGCGGGGGAAGAGGAAAGGGTACAAGTAAGAGCCACTGTCCGTTGTACGGGGTGGGGGGGGAGGTGCGGGTTTGGACGCATGTTGCTACCATTTAAGTTATTTGTTGAGGAAAACTTGCATGTTTTGCAAAAATTAATATTAACACAACTGTAGTTTCAAGGTTAAAAATGGCTGTACATAAATGCATGATGCTTTTGCAGGTTGACAATATCTAGCTAGGGTGATATGCTTGTTTTGAAGAAGTGCTACTTGTAGAAATGGATGAGCATGCACTTTGACTCCTCCCTTTCTAGATTATCACAACAGCTTGTGCCTTTAGTGTAATGTTCTACGATGCCTCACGGGAGCATTATAAGTCAGAATTTGACACTGAACCATGTACGGCAGTTTTAGAGTAAAGGACCAAAAGCTTGATCAACGAGGTACGTTTTAAAGAGAGTCTTAAAGGAGGGAGAGACAGGTGGAGAGGTATAGCGAAGAGATTCTGGGGCTTGGGGCCTAGGCAGCTGAAGGCATTGATACAAATTAGAAATAAAATCAGGGATGTCCAAGATTAGACGAGTGCAGTTATGCATCTTTTCGGCGAGATATTAAATCAAGGTGTGGAGGTGTTGGACTGGGATGAACAAGATCAGAGGTCACACAACACCAGGTTATAGTCCAACAGGTTTATTTGAAATCACAAGTTTTTGGAGCGCTGCTCCTTCGTCAGGTTCATTAGGTCCTTCGCTCTCCTTCACCTGACAAAGGAGCAGCGCTCCGAAAGCTTGTGATTTCAAATAAACCTGTTGGACTATAACCTGGTGTCGTGTGACACCTCATCTTGAAAAAGAGTGGGGACTTATTCCTGATTTTGTGATCAATATTTATTTCTCAATCAACGTTAGCAAAACATCTTAACTGGTCATCACCGCATTGCTGTTTGTGGGACCTTGCTGTGCAAAAATGCTATTTGGCTGTAAATATGCTTTTGAGGCATCTGGTCGGTGTGAACTATGCTATATAAGAACAAGGCGTTCTTGAGGTGATTACAGATAGGAAATGCGGAGGTCATGTAGGATTTTGAAAATAAGGATGAACATTTTAAAATTGAAATATGGCTTAAACGAGAACCAATGTGAATCAGCACACAGTGGGTTTGTTGGGTGAATGGGACTTAGTGTGATCAGGACCAGAAGTTTGCGTAACCTTGAGTTTGAGGGTAGAATGTGGTAGGCCAACCAGGAGTGTGCTGGAATAGTCCATTCTCAAGGTTAATAAAAGGCACCGAAGATGATTTCAATAGTTGGTGAGCTAAGGCGGGTTAGTCAGGAGGCTCAGGTAAAAATGGGCAGTCCGAATGCTGACACTAGAACAAAGGGTACAGTCTGGTTCGCCCTCCAAGTTGTCAGGAAGGGGTCATAGTTTGTGGCAGGGACCAAAAACAATGGCTTCAATCTTTCCGATAATTAAGTGGTGGAAATATCTAGTCATCCAATACTGGATGTTCTATAAACAATCTGATATTTGGAGACAGTGGAGAAGTCGAGAATAGTGGTGGTGATGTAGAACATCGTCAGCGTGCTTGTGAAAGCTGATGTTGGGCTTTTGGATGCCATCACTGAGGTTTGCAGCATGTAGATGAGAAATAGGGGGGGGGGACCAAGAATCAATCCTGGAACACAGGTAACCGTGCTGGAGAGGAAAATAAGCCAATGCACAGCTCCTGATATCCATTCCTTGCCTTCATGGGGCAATTACCTACAGACTTCTGTCTTTTTAATTAATACCAATAAAGCACTTGCAGAACTGGTGTGTTTTTGAAAATGCATTTGTATAAGTCTGAAATGTTGTTTCATTAAATTTTGGAAGCATGGATTTGCAATATTGTAGTGTTGTATTAAGTTTTTTTTGGAGCATGCATTTCAACAGGGAAACTCTTGATTATTTTAACTGAAACGGAATTTCTATTTTAGTTATTCATTGACAAAATATTGCAAGTGCTTTAAGTTGTTAGGACATTGTTTTATTAAAAACTGCCCTGTAAAGTGCTTTAATGAATTTAATAAATGAAAACTGTAATGAGAAATGGCTATAAAATTTAATTGTTGCTTCAGCAGCTTTGTCGAACATTTCTTGATTTTGAGGAAAATCTTATTTAAAAATACACACCCATTGCAATAGATGTCAGGACCCAGGAGCAAAATGCCCTCTAACACTGCAACCAATCATTTCCATTTGAAACTGTTCACTCTCTAGATAGGAAAAGTCCATTGCTTGATTTGTATGTAGGAAGAGCAGTAGGATCTTTGGATGCGCAGCATGGGTGAGAATGATAATTTGTAACCTGAACCTCAACTGTAGTTACGTGAGGTGAGATTAAAAGGAAAAATTAAAAAAACATGCAGATCAGTGTGAGACCAAGATTCTTGCTCTTAAAGCAACAGCCTAAGATCAATTTAAAAATAAGATGACCTTTTCCTTTTGTTAATCCTGTTGAATCTATTTGAAATGGTACAATCCTCCCCTTAATGCTAATGTCTTGAGAGACAATTGTATTTCCATTCTAATATTGCTTTGTAAAGAACAAGCTTTCCAATGACTTTTGGGTTGAAAGACAGAGTGAGACCTTTCATGTTTTCAGTGTAAACACAACTTTGGCTAAAGGCCACTGAATTCTTTAGAATTCTGAAAACAGTAAATAATGCCAAGATTTTGATTATTGATACTTTCATCAGAAATTGATACATCCAGTGTTGACTTGCTAATTGTTTGGCTGTGGCCTTGTTGCCTTGTGGCAAAAGCTCCCAGGGAACTATTCAGTGAGCGGGAGAGTTCTACCCACGTACTGGCCTATATCCCTAGATCAATGTGTTTTTTTAAACAGGCTTTTTATAAAGAAATGTATCGCTGAGTCATGATCAGTGAAGCATTAATAGACCACCTGTTTTGGATCACTGGGTCGAAGTTAATGATGAATTCTGCTGCCATTGTTAAAATATACATTGGACCGTATGCTGTGTGGAAAGGGTAAATGGTTTTCCATGGCCTTTTTTAAATCGTGTGCTATACTTGCGGTTTTCCCTCTACATTCTAATACAAGATTGTAGGTGTATTATGTAACATTACTTAATGGATTTAATTCATTGAGAGTATAATACGCACAAAAAAAGTACAAATGCTGTAAGATTTGTGATTATAACGAAGGAACAATGTAATGCCTCAATATATTTGTCAAGATGTCCAAAATATTTATCTCCATTAATGATTTGGCTAGTCTGTCCAAACAAGGAGCTGAGCCAGGCATGGAGTCTTCCTGGTGTGTTTGTGCTGAGTTACCTTGTTACAGCTGAGATAGCTATGGAGGTTGCTGCAGAAGATTCAGAGACTCTAGACCAGGACCAGGCCATGTGGGAGGGTGGAACGGTGCTCCCTCTAGTCATGTAGCCTGCTGATGGTTGCTGTCAAACAAGTAATAGGCAATATGAATGAGAGGCATGCCTATGAAACTGAGCACCTTTAAGAAGTTAAAGATAAAGTTTAAGATACAGTCAGAAGAGCATTTTATTAAATTTGCATGTGCTAACTTCATGTATAGTGTTTTTTTTGGTATGCCTAGTTTTTTTTTGGTCTTCTGTCTTGGTTTGTGTGTGTGCTTTTCAAAATTGAAAATAAGTTCTTCCAACACAAGTAGGGGATGCATATAGAGTACTGTGAAGGGGGCTGCAATTGTGGTTCTGTTCTATAGTGCTTCGCTGACACTTGAAGATAGCTCAAAAGGTTTTGCTCCCCCATCCCGGATGGCTGAAGGTTTTACCAGGTTAAAGTCGATTTATTTTCCAGCTTTGATGTTTGTGATGTCCAGTGGAAATTCTCCCCCGTCGAACCTGATGCCCTTTGTCCGTTCGTCCAGTGCCCTTTTTATGTTGTACTACTAGTGATAACAGAAAAAAAGCAGTGCAATATTAAAAGGGCATTGGCTGGCGACCAGTTCAATGTTGCAGATAGGGGGGCTACAGTTTGGTGCATCTTTCCCGCCCCACCCAAAAGGACTTGCTTGCGGAAGAGCAGGTGATTCACCACTGGAAATGTTTTTGGTGGGTAAGTTGGAACTAATGAATATTGGTACCATTTTCATGGTGAAATAGTTTTAGGAAAAAATTCTGGTGCTAGAAATCAATTATTAATCTACGTTTTTATAACTTCACCGATTTAGTTTTTATTTTTAAAAAAATGTTTGAATGTGTGATGCTATGGATTATTGAGAATGAAAACCCTTGCAAGAAATCAAGGCATTGCTCTGAGGGCGGTACGGTGGTGCAGTGGTTAGCACTGCTGTCGCTTGGTGCCAGGGACCCGGGTTCAATTTTGGCCTTGGATGTCTGTGTGGAGTTTGTACGTTCTCCCTGTGTCTGTGTGACTTTCCTCCGGGTGCTCCGGTTTCCTCCCACAGTCCAAAGATGTACAGGTTAGGTGGATTGGCCATGCTAAATTGCCCCTTAATGTGGTTAGGGGGTTAGCGAAGTTGGGTTATGGGGATAGGGTCGGATGGGATGATCTGTCGGCGGGATGGCGCAGACCTGATGGGCTGAATGGCCTGCTTCTGCACTATAGGGGTTCTGTTTTTTAATTCATACATGGGACATGGGCGTCATTGGCTGATCAGCATTTATTGCCCATCCCTAGTTGGCAGTCAACCACTTCCCAGACCTGGTAAGGATGGCAGTTTTCCTTCCTTAAAGGACATTAGTGAACCAGATAGATTTTTCCGATAATTGACAATGGTTTCATGGTCATCAGTGGATTCTTAGTTCCAGATTTTTTTATTGAATCCAAATTCCACCACCTGCCGTGGTGGGATTCGAACCCAGGTCCCCAGAACATTAGCTGAGTTTCTGGATTAATAGTCTAGTGATAATACTGGTCATCGCTTCCCCTTGTTTAGGAAGATTAACTGCAATTCAGCACAACAAAAATTACACCACAACAGTATCCTTTTTTCTAAGCGGTTTCCCAGTGTATTGAAGTTTTGTGTTATAAAACTGAACTTGGGCCCAGTCCGGCAAATGTGAATCCCCGGATTTATAGTATGTCATAATTCTAGACAGTATGTTCAATTTGGGCCACAAGTCCCTTTTTGTGGCGTACTGAAACATCAGCTATCCACTGATGGGTTGGATTTGTGTTCAGAGCATTGTCCAGCTGATTTTGCACAGGGGGTTACAAGCCGGGAGCAGGATGTTCTTGGTTTGGATCTGCCTAAAAGTCTAGTGGAAGTAGCTTCAATCAAGGCTTTCAGAAGGACATTTTACTGACAAGGAAGAATGTGCAGGATTACTGGGATAAGCTGGGCAAATGGCACTAGGTAAGTAGCTCATTCAGAGAGCCAGGTGAAGGTGTTGGGGCTGAAAGGCAGTCTCCTGGGCTGTAACAATTGTGATTCTGAAAACATCTTCACTCGTGAAAGATATTTGCAGTTTAGTTTGAAATGCAAAAGTATGGTGTAAAGTTTCATCCAGTTTAATGGAACAAAACACAAAGTAAAAAGCTGGTATGAAACATTTTCCTACTTTTAAGTAGTAAAACTTGACTGTTGGGTGTATAGCATAGAAAAGGAATTGGGATGACTCGGATCAGAACACCAGTGGGAGCTGATGTGGAAGCCCTCAGCTATACATTTTGCTACTGGAACAATATATAAGTCAGTCATTTTGTGCATTTAGCTGGCAACTGAGGTTATACTGTTCTTAATCTTGTTCAGCAGCTGAGGAGAAATTCGTTATGTGAGACAGAAGGTAATGGCCCTTAGTTACTTCATGTTGATGGTAATCTAATTCATAAATTTAAATTTCTGTTTTTGTCAAGTGGTACATGAACAGCTAAAGTATATAATTAGTCTTGGATTAATTTGCAACAGCAAAAAGCTTTCCTTTCTCGACTTGAATGTCTAATTAGATCCTTTCTAGAAATCTTAACTATCTGATGTCCACCTCCCAACACATAGGATGTTCGAGATATTCTAGCAATGAGCAGTAATTTTGAGATTTGAATTATGCTTCGCAGTGAAGATTATTTTAAAGTACACAACGCTACTTTTAAACTAGATACTTAAAACTTAACTCCAGGAAGAATGATCAGAACTGAGTGATTATCATGTTTTAAATGTCAAAGAAATCATATCTAAAAATAATACTTTTTGTCAATGAAGGTACTTGAGGTCGTTATTATATGTGAAATGATTTAGCATTTTAAGGTTGTTTGCTTTGCAGGTCAATTCATTGGGGTAGGGAAAGTTCTGCAGACATTTTCAGGCTTGCTACTGATGGATGCTCTGACTTTATTGCACTACTGTGTTTCACAGCTAGCAGTGCAATAGTATTGTCAAAGCATCTGAAGGTAGTTCAGATCACCCACTGGCCGAGGATTTGAAGTCGTCAACTGGTCATGAGCAGCACCATGGATAATTTACTAGTCGAGGTTTTGTGTTTTTATGAAAATTATGTAATCTGGGACCAAGTGTTGTCACTCATTTTGCTAAAGGTAGGAATGTGGAAAAACAACAGGAGTGCTATTTTTGATTTTGTTTCTGTCTTTCAAATACTGGGAAGAGCACTTGGAATTCTGCATGGTTAGGTGCAGAAATGGAACAGTGTGAACTTTATTAAAAATGCTATGCAAAAAGTAGATCTCTGTTAAAACTTAATGGCTATTGAGTGCCTTTTCTTCCAGAGTGCAGTGATATGAATACCATAAGGAAACATGCACCTGTGATAAGTGTGTAAAATAAGTCATTGGCCAAATTGTACTGTATGTTGCACTGGTAAATAATGGTGGGGTGGTAATCTTTTTGATTCTTTAAGTTTTTTTAAATCATTTTATAATAACATTGAGATGGGTTTCTTCTTTGTGGGGGAGAGAATCAGTTTTTAAAATTTGTACACTTTGTATGTGCTAAATGGTAAAGTTACCTACCTGGTGCTTTGACTGCAGCTGAAGTGTACAGGAAAGTTTTGGGTGCCTTTCCATCTGTAATTGTAGTGAAGCCGTAACATTTGTGTAGCAGCGAGTCTTTCTGATGTAACTAAATCTGTGATTTCCAACAATTTAATTGGATTTAATGGGTATTTGCAGTTCTGAG
Source organism: Mustelus asterias (assembly GCF_964213995.1). Classification (NCBI taxonomy): domain Eukaryota; kingdom Metazoa; phylum Chordata; class Chondrichthyes; order Carcharhiniformes; family Triakidae; genus Mustelus; species Mustelus asterias. The sequence goes on from NC_135812.1 coordinate 7,043,264, forward strand.
CAGAAATGGGTTCAATACCTTTTAAGTGATCAGTGAAAAATAATTTCATAACAGGTGGGATTCCTGACCAGAAGTTGAGCTGTTGCTTTTGCAAATGTTTTTCTACCTGTTTTAATACCCGAGATCTGGATTTCCATCTGATGTATTTCTTTGATCACAGAAACACTGGGTGGGGTTCTTTGGTCTCATCCGTGGCGTGACCCATTGTGAGAATAAATGGACAATTTGGTGTTCCAGCCAAAACTCCATTCACTCTCGGCGGCATTGGAACATTCTAGCCGCAAGGGGGGGCGGAAGATTTCGGCACTGTTTGGCTGTTCAAGACTTGCTCAAACCAGAGATATGTTCCTCAGTAATTAATTAGTGCATGAAAGGGTCGAACATACTGATTGGCTGGCTGGTGAATGAAAATTTAATTGTATCATTCAAAAAGAGAATTTTGATTTTAAAAGTGTGAAGGGGTGAAATTTACTGGGCTAAGGAAAGAACAGCAGAGTGGGATTCATTAACCAAAGGCATGATGGGCTGATTGGCCTCGTGCACTGTTCATTCTATGATTCTCTAGAATTAGTTACATGTTTGTATTTGTCACTTTGAGACTGCTATTCTCTTCACAGGATTCAGCAACTGAAGATAATCCAATGGTTAGTCTCACCTGCATCACTTTTTTAAAAAAATAAATAAAACTTGCTCATGATCTTATTGCTATTTGTGGAATTTTCTGTCCGTAAATTGACTGATGCCCTTCCTATTTACAACTGTGACTGCACTTCAAAAATTGGCTGAAAGATGTTTTGAGATGTCCTGAAATGTGCTGTAGAAATGCCTTGGCAGGTTTGAGTATAGCACAGCCAGCTACAGTTCCCTCCTCTCTGCCAACATTGTGCTCTGTCTCTTCAGAAGAACGTGCTTATAAATCTAACTTCCTATATCAGCCTTATGCTCACTTTCAGAGCAAAATTATTCTGAATTATCAGCAGTTGCTCAAACCTAGCTTTCTGCCCTTTAATGAAGAATGGGGGGTTGATAAAGAGAAATGTTGCAATCTTTTAATGTGTTTACTGAGATAGTTGCTACATAACTATAGGGTACACATGTACTGAAAAGGTCCAAATTTTATGAAATAGCATTTCCTTGCCTATAAAGGCCTGTACAAATATTTAAAGAAAGTTTAAACATTGTGGCATATAAACTCCAGGATGCTGTTTTCAACCATAGATGAAATTGCTGTTTTGTTTGTAATTGGATAGCAGTATTCTATATCCATTATTGTTTAAAGGGACACTGGAACAATATTTTCAGCAAGTTTTTTATTTATTTTTTTATTGTCCAAAAGGTTGGTTTCTAATGTCACTTTTGGTAAAACATTCCATATCCTAATAACCATTTTGTGAAAAATATTTCTATCCTTCTTAATCTGCGTGATCAGTCCTAAGTTTAATGCACCCATGACGTATTCACTAAACACAAGTATCAAACCTGTGCGTAATGTTTCTATTTGGTTCCCCCGCCTAACCTTGTTTATTGCAATAAATAAACTTATGTGTTTTTACCCTTTTCTTGGTGGTGAAATCATATCTGTTTCCACAAAAGCTTGTTCTGTGTTTCAGATTCCTTTTTTAATAGATATGTTTTGTGGCATTTTGCAGTCTGTTTATTTGAGCGAATGCTGATTGATGTAAAGGTTGCACTCTGCACCTTTTCTCTCTGAGACTAGTTAGGCTTATCAGCTGACCTATTTCATACATTTCTTTGGGTCAAAAAATATTTGTCTGTATCCATTGACCCAATCTCCTGTGTGTCCCATTTAATTTAATAAAAATTCTCTTCTCTCCGGATATCACTGTATAACTGGTTAAAATCAGAAACTCAAAAGATTTCTGACTGGATTCTTCAAATTTAACACCGTGGCTACCCATGCTATTGCAGTTATCCTGTAACACACCTATTTCCATAAGGCAGTTTGAGCTGATGCACTAAATGTCATGCATGCTTCCTGTACACAATAGCTCACTGCGCCATCATTTTGGTGTTCATTGTTGCAACCTAGATCACCAAATACAGCTACAATCTGATAGCTTTGTTCTTCATTTGGATTTTTGAGGGAATCTTTGACACTGGTTTAGTTCAGTGTTTTCCTTTTTACGAAGGGGCAGTGATTTTTATTCAGATCTGTAATGTGTACTTTAGTGAAGTGACCTGCACGTAAAGGACATGTAATGGCTAAATCTGTGTAATGTCTTTTTTTTCTGGCTCTTTTCTCTCCGGTTAGCTAGACTGTCACTCTAGAGATAAAAACATAATACTGCTGTTCTTGAAACAAAAGTGTTTAATGCTTTTGGTATCTTCTCATCAATATAGCTTGCAGCCTTTATATAATTTTAAGACTACCATACGGTAACAGATTGCTCTGCTTAAATATAAGCAACAGAGCAAGATTGAGCAATGGGTAATCTTTGCAGCGGCAAATTTGCTAGTCTGTCTGCTAGTAAGAGTGGACAATCTGTACTGGACCATGAACTATACTCTTTTGTGTCATTATAGCAACTAGTTCAGAGGATTTTGAGAATGATGTCAAAGACCTATACTTTGTGCCTCTACCGTGTTGACCAGAATAAGAACAGTCTGCTCTGCCTATGATTAAGATGGCGGTTGATCGGATTGTGGCCTTAACTCCACTTTTCTGCCTGTCCCCATTACCCTTAGCCCCTACTGATGAAAAATCGGTCTAGCTCAGCCTTGAATATATTCAATGTTCCATCCTCCACTGCTCTCTGGAATAGAGAATTTCAAAGACTCATGACACTCTGAAGAAATTCCTCCTCCACTGTTTCCATGGGGAGTTTTTTTTAAAGCAAGTTCTAGATTTCCCTTGTGAGAGGAAACATCCTCCAATCTACCCTGTCGAACCCCCTCAATTTTGTATGTTTCAATAATTCTTGTAATATAGGCCCAATCTGTTCAACCTTTCCTTATAAGAAAAGCTGTTTGTCTTGAGAATCAACCTAGTGAAGCTTCTCTGAACTGCTTCCAATGCAAGTATATCCCTCAAGGATATCAAACTGTACACAGTACTCTGGGTGTGTGGCCTCAACAATGCCCTGTACAGCTGTAGCAAGACTTCAATACTTTTATACTTCACCCCTTGCAAAGAGGCCAATATTTCATTTGCCTCCTAATTACTTGTGATGTGGAGATGCCGGCGTTGGACTGGGGTAAACACAGTAAGAAGTTTAACAACACCAGGTTAAAGTCCAACAGGTTTATTTGGTAGCAAAAGCCACACAAGCTTTCGGAGCTCTAAGCCCCTTCTTCAGGTGAGTGGGAATTCTGTTCACAAACAGAGCTTATAAAGACACAGACTCAATTTACATGAATAATGGTTGGAATGCGAATACTTACAACTAATCAAGTCTTTAAGAAACAAAACAATGTGAGTGGAGAGAGCATCAAGACAGGCTAAAAAGATGTGTATTGTCTCCAGACAAGACAGCCAGTGAAACTCTGCAGGTCCACGCAACTGTGGGAGTTACAAATAGTGTGACATGAACCCAATATCCCGGTTGAGGCCGTCCTCGTGTGTGCGGAACTTGGCTATCAGTTTCTGCTCAGCGACTCTGCGCTGTCGTGTGTCGCGAAGGCCGCCTTGGAGAACGCTTACCCGAATATCAGAGGCCGAATGCCCGTGACCGCTGAAGTGCTCCCCAACAGGAAGAGAACAGTCTTGCCTGGTGATTGTCGAGCGGTGTTCATTCATCCGTTGTCGCAGCGTCTGCATAGTTTCCCCAATGTACCATGCCTCGGGACATCCTTTCTTGCAGCGTATCAGGTAGACAACGTTGGCCGAATTGCAAGAGTATGTACCGTGTACCTGGTGGATGGTGTTCTCACGTGAGATGAGATGCCATCATCTCATCTCACAGATGCCATCATCTCACGTGAGAACACCATCCACCAGGTACACGGTACATACTCTTGCAATTCGGCCAACGTTGTCTACCTGATACGCTGCAAGAAAGGATGTCCCGAGGCATGGTACATTGGGGAAACTATGCAGACGCTGCGACAACGGATGAATGAACACCGCTCGACAATCACCAGGCAAAACTGTTCTCTTCCTGTTGGGGAGCACTTCAGCGGTCACGGGCATTCGGCCTCTGATATTCGGGTAAGCGTTCTCCAAGGTGGCCTTCGTGACACACGACAGCGCAGAGTCGCTGAGCAGAAACTGATAGCCAAGTTCCGCACACACGAGGACGGCCTCAACCGGGATATTGGGTTCATGTCACACTATTTGTAACTCCCACAGTTGCGTGGACCTGCAGAGTTTCACTGGCTGTCTTGTCTGGAGACAATACACATCTTTTTAGCCTGTCTTAATGCTCTCTCCACTCTCATTGTTTTGTTTCTTAAAGACTTGATTAGTTGTAAGTATTCGCATTCCAACCATTATTCATGTAAATTGAGTCTGTGTCTTTATAAGCTCTGTTTGTGAACAGAATTCCCACTCACCTGAAGAAGGGGCTTAGAGCTCCGAACGCTTGTGTGGCTTTTGCTACCAAATAAACCTGTTGGACTTTAACCTGGTGTTGTTAAACTTCTTCCTAATTACTTGCCATACATACATGCTAACTTGTGATTCATTTGCAAAGTCACAGAGATTCCTTTACTGCAGTGTCTTGATTTAAATAATATTCTGATTTTTTTATTCTTCCAGCCAAAGTGGACAAGTTCACATTTTCCCACATTGTACTCAATTTACAAATTTTTTTGCTCACTCACTTGTCTACATCACTTTGTAGACTCTTTGTATCCTCCTGCTACCTGTTATTGGCAAATGTTACTGCACTACAGTCTTCCCTCCATCCCAGTGATTAATATAGATCATAGTTAAGCACCAAACCCTGAGGCATCACACTGGTTACAGTTTACTCACTTGAAAATGACCCATTTATCTTTCCTCTTTGTTAGTCAATCCTTTATCCGTGCTCATATATCACCCCTTGTGCAATAATCTTGTATGTGGCACCTTATTAAATGCCTTTTGGGAACTCAAATGCACTACAGAACTGGTTCCTCGTTATGCATCCATCTTTAAACAACTCTAGTACATTTTTCAAACATTATTTCCCTTTTCACACCACCATGTTGACTCTTTCTGATTATATCATAAGTTTTAAAAATGTCCTAATACTTATCTCCTCAGTTGTGGATTCTATGATTTTCCCAATGACAGATGTTAAGCTAACTGGCCTCTTGATTCCAGCTTTGTTCCCCCGCCCTTCTTGATTATAGGTGTTATATTTGCAGTTTTCCAGTTTGTTGGGACCTTTCCAGAATCGAGGGAATTTTCGAAGATTGCAACTAATGTATCCACTATCTCTGCAGCCTCTTATTCCTTTTTACACGCTAGGATGCAGGCTGTATGGTCCAGGGGACTTGTCAGCCTTTAGTCACATGAAGTTTTTCAAGTTTATTTATTAGTGTGACAAGTAGGCTTACATTAACACTGCAATGAAGTTACTGTGAATATCCCCTAGTTGCCACACTCCAGCGCCTGTTCGGGTACACTGAGGGAGAATTTAGTATGGCCAGTGCACCTAACCAGCACGTCTTTTGGACTGTGGGAGGAAACTGGAGCACCCGGAGGAAACCCGGGCAGAACGTGCAGACTCCAGACGGACAGTGACCTGAGCTGGGAATCGACCCCGGGTCCCTGGCACAGTGAGGCAGCAGTGCTAACGACTGTGCCACCATGCCGCCCAAATTTTCCTAGTACAGTAAATCTTTGTTATTCGTGTGCTCGGGAAACTGATAGTTTTATTACTCTGGCAGCTGGGTATTTAAGGGCATCACAAAACCACCATAACTTAAGACCAAGCTTCACACTGACTTTTTTTTTCAAACCAAAAATTCAGCTGTTGGTTTTACTGACAGTTGCATCCAGTAGAATATCTTTGATCAGGTACAATAACCAAAACTGACCCAATCATTTAGAATTGCAATGTATTTTTTTTTTAAAGAATGCATTATCTGAATACACGGTGGGGACTTTTCAAAAAATAATATTCCCCAGTCTCTAATGGGACCAATGTTGACTTTAACATCTTTATATTTCTTACTCGCATTCTCTCATATTTCAGTTTCTCCCTCTTTTTTAAGTCATCCTTTGCTGGTTTCTATACATTTTCCCAATCCTCTAGGCTGTCATTAATCTCAGCATCGTACATCTTTTCTTTCAATTTGATAACATTCTGAACTTAGTCACAATGGTACATCCTTTCCATAGCATCGTTCTTTCTCAATGGAATGAGTGTTATGATATATCTCCATAAATGGCTGCCACTGCTCCTATACCACCTTGCCTTTTCACCTATTTTCTGAGCCCACTTTAGCCGAGCCTGGCTTCGTATCCTTATTGAAGTGTTTAAAACACTAGTTTCAGACCCAAATATTTCACCCTCAAACTGGATGTGAAATTCATCATGTTATGATCACTCTTGCCTAGGTGATTCTTTACAGTGAGGTAATTAATCCTGTCTCATTGCACATTTTCATATCTCAAATAACCTGTTGTCTGGTTGGTTTCAGAATATATTGTTCTTAGAAACTGCCCCAGGTGAACTTATCCTCCAGTCAGTATTGACTACAAAGTTGGATTAAAATCTCCCATGATTTTTGTGGTATCTTGCATACAAGTCTCCATTATTTCTCAATTTATACTCAGTCCTACTGTCAGGGGCCTATAAACAACTCTCAGCAGTGAATTGTTTTCCTTTTAATTTCTTCTCTCATTTGATTTATAAATTTGTCTTTTTTTGAGACAGTCAGCAGCAAAAATACTGGGAATTTTCCATTTACCACCAGGCGGCTGTAGTGTTCAGTTTGCAATGTGTGCTGAGATAACCGATTACGGTGGTGCTTGTGGGGGGAGAAAATGCATTTACAGGTCTTCAGGAAGAAGGCAGGATCACAGAGAACAGAGCACTTGTGCAGCTGTCAGATTTAAAAAAAAAGACTGCACTCCCCATCCTTGTCAGCAAGTTCTAAATTAATAATACTTGGAATAAAAGTGGAAAATTGAATGCTGCATTCCTTGGGCTCGGGTGATGCCAGGAGCCTGTGTTTGTCAAGGAGACTATACTGCACTGAGCTACCTCAAATGTTCAGTTGTAATTCTGCTATTGGAGCAGTGTTGTCGGTTTGCTCTCCAACACCTGCTCATTCCATATCAGTTCCTTGCAGTTTATCACCGTACTGAGACTCCACCTGTTCCTGTGTTGTGAAGGATGGGTCTAACCAAATTACTGTGGAACACTTTGTTCAGTTGGACCATGCTGAACCACCAGAAAGCTTATGCAGAAAAGCACAATTGATCAAAGGTCCATCAGGCAATGGTCCGTGTGTAATGTCCTTACGGCCCTGTGGGAAATGGAGATTGGATGGTTCACTAAGCAGACTCAGTCATTTGGCAGAGTGCCTCGGTTGCTTTCAAACCTGCATCAGGCTTGACTGGTGAGAAAGGGCCCTTTGATATATCTTTCCTGCACACCTGGAGTCTCCGCACCTCAACATGCTGCCCTCCAGGCAGAGGAAGGCACCATCATCCATCTCCTGTGCCTTTTCAAAGGAGGTCTGGCAAGAGATGCAGTGGTTTTGATGCAGTCATGCAGGGTTCTGCTCTAAAGTTGTTCCCAGGCATGCACACTGATTAACATCAACTGCTGCTGGTGGATTGTCAGCCCAGTGAAAGATGCTCTTTGGTCGAGTCTAAACATGCTGGTCTTCCAATGCAGAGGGTTGTCTATCAGACTGGTCCAGGGCCATGTGATGAGGGCACTAAAGTTTGGTGCAGCCTCTGCAAAGACACACAGGACATTCTGGATTGATGCCCTTCAACCATAGTACGCCCGAGGGGCATTTTCAGGATGGCAGCCTGTAACTAGTGGAGTGCCACAGGGATCAGTGCTGGGGGCCACAATTATTTATATATATATATACACACACACACATAAGTTTAAGTTTTTATTAGTGTCACAAGTAGGCTTACATTAACACTGCAATAAAGTCAGTGTGAAAATCCATATTAGTGACGAGGATGTACTATTGCCAAGTTTGCAGATGATGCAAAAATAGGTGGGAAGGCAAATGATGAGGATGACAGTCTACAGTGAAGTTACTGTGAAATTCCCCTAGTCGCCACACTCCGGCACCTGTTCGGGTACACTGAGGGAGAATTTAGCATGGCCAACGCACCCTAACCAGCACACCTTTCTGACCATGGGAGGAAACCAGAGCACCCGGAGGGAAACCCACGCAGACACAGTGAGAATGTGCAAACTCCACACAGACAGTGACCCAAGCCGGGAATTGAACCGGGGCCCTGGTGCTGTGAGGCAGCATTGCTAACCACTGTGCCATTATTTAACTTATGATTTTGTTATTGTTATTTAACTTCTGATTTTGGAAATTTGTTGCACCCCTGAAGCTGTTGAACTGTGATGTGGCAAATGTAAACTGTAACTTTACACCCCCAATCCCTTCAGTGAGGCTGAATACGGGTAGAGTTTGGTGCTGTAATTAAAAATCAGCAGTAACACATCCATTTTTTTTGGGTTGAACTTGGCAGCAGTTTTGTGTTTAATTTCTGACGCCCATCGTACACGTGCTGGTTTGGTGGGAACAGGCACCATGTTAATTTGGAGTTAGTTTTAGTGGTACGAAATGGCAGATGCTATTCCAATTCCAGCACTGGGCATTATCTTACTGTTTAGAATATTAAAGAAAAGAGACAATCCACCAAATCAAAATGTTTTGAAGTCACTTGACTTCTGACATTACTATGACTATTACTATTTCAGAATACTTAATTAATTGTAAAGTGCTTTGAACATCCCGAGTTTATGAAAGGTGCTATTTAAATACAAAACAAATTTGGGTTTTCGGAATTTTTTTCTGGCCACCAGTGGTATTGTGTAGCCTCAACTTTAGTAAATTCCAGGATAATTTCCAGATTATCTTGCTGTAACTTGATATTCTGTCATTTCTCTCCCTCCAGAAAGATGCATTCTTTTAAAAAAGTTTATTCTCCTCCTGCATGAGAACCGTAAACCCTCCCTGAGCGCTGACTGTCCTTGTGCTTTATTATTTTGTGTGTTCATCCAGGTGAGGATGATTGATGTTGGCCAGCCGTTGTCCATGTTGAGCATTTCAAAGTTCAATTATAACTTGAGGCTTAGGATAAAGCTTCACCTTGTCTAATTTCCGACAGTTTCCAATTATCCGTCAGTGCCTTTTTTTTGCCATTATCCTTTGCCCACTTGAGACTTGCCCTTTCCCGTTTTAAATAATGCACAGTCTCTAGTCTTTTAGTACTTCTACACAGCTGACCTTTGCAGCAGTTTTTAAAGCTATTAACATATTTCCAGTATTCTGTAGTGTAATAAGTATAGAAATCTGATTCGGCAGTGCATGATTTAGTTAAGGGTGGGGAGATATTCTGAGATTTACGAATGTCTGAGCTTGAATATTTCTGCCAAGGAAGATGTGTTATTGAAGCTTTTCATCTTGCATTCATCGGGACAGACACGGTGCCAAATTTCAAAGGAAGCAACAGTTTATACTGGATGAGAAAGGGGTGCTGACTAGTCGCCTCTGAGCAGGTCCAGGCATTGCCCCACTTAAACCAAAGCATAGTACATGATGCTCCCTGTTGTATTCTCGATGATAACACCTCGACCAGTCGGAGCTAATTGACCACCCAAAACTTTCCTGGTGGCTGACTACACTTTAAAAATGGTTGGATTGGATTAATAATATTCCATGTGGTATCAATAATCTATAGTTCACCAAATTTACTCCCTTTGTCATCTATGGGAACTTGCAAGAAAACTCGTCCAATTCTTCTAAATAGGAATGGGTCATTCACATTGTACAACATGTCATGTTGTCATCCTGACAGTGAAGGAACATCATCTTAAAGTACGTTTGTTTTTCCTTTTTAGACTTGTCCCTGTCTGCACTCACCTTTTTAAAAGCACATCGTGACTTTAACATTTGCTTAAGAAATGAGAGGTTATTTTTGATGCTCAGGTACTGGGACCCTATCGATATTGCCTCTGCTTTGTAGATAGCTGTGAGTAGTGCAATATTGCTTATAGGGTTTCAGTGTTTGGGAATTACAGCGGCCTGGCTTACAGCCCATCACTTGAGTGGAGAGCTTCAGTTTTCACATTAACAAAATTGTGCAAAATGCTGATGAAAATATGTACATGTTTATTTTTCTGGGGATGGAACGAGAATGAGGGAAGACGTGCAACGCTAACTAAACTGGTCATTTTTATTGTCACGTTGTTAAATTAAAGTTGCCAGTAGCTCCAACCCTACCAAAAATTTGAGTAAATATACCCTGTAGGTCGTTAGCTTTGATCCCGGATCTCTCTCTGATTTATGTAGGTGTTGCAATGGGAGGGTTTATACTCCTGTTTTAAAAAATTCTTTTGTGGAATGTGGGCATTGCTGGCAAGGCCCAACATTTATTGGCCATCCCTAATTGTCCTTGAAGGTGGTGGTGAGCTGAAACCTTAAACCGTTGCAGTCCATCTGGTGCAAGTACACCACAGTACTGTTAAGAAGGGAACTACAGGATTTTGACCCAGTGATAATGCAGGAACGGCGATTATAGTTTCAAATCAGTATGGTGTGGGCCTTGCAGGTGATGGTGTTCCCATACATCTGCTGCCCTTGTCCTTCTAGGTGGTAGAGATCATGGGTTTGGAAGATGTTGTCAAAAGCAGCCTTGGAGAGTTGCTGCAGTGCTCCCTGTATATGGTGCACAGTGGCAGCAGTGTGTATTGGTAGTAGAGGAGTGTGACTGTTGAAGGTGGATGGGGTGCCAATTAAGTGAGCTGTGTTGTCCTGGATGATGTTCCAGCTTCTTGACTGTTGGAGCTGCGCTTCGTGGAGAGTATTCCATCACACTCCTGACTTGTGCCTTGTAGATGTTGGACAAACTTTGGAGAGTCATTAGGTGAGTTACTGCAGAATTCCCAGCCTCTGACCTCTTGTAGTCTGTGCCAAGATTATGTGTGAGGAAGATTGAGTAAAGATAGGAGCTGGCTTATCTGTACAGTTCGTAAGCTGCACTTAAAGCCCTGCCAGCTATCTTCTATAACTTCACCAAATTCATTGTGTGAGCCTGGAAAGGTTTTATTTGAAGGGAACTTGTCCATGAGGAAAGTCACACCTGAGTCCAGTTCTGTTTTTTTAATCTGACAGTTGTTCAAATACTGTCGTGTGAGCCTCCCTTCCTCTTAAGGACCTGCACTGCCTTTTTACAAGAACTGCTGTAATTAGTTATCTTAGCTCACATTGCAAATTGAGCCCTGGGGCATCTCTGCAGAGAACAGAAAATTCCCAGCTTCTTTGCTGTTCCCTGTCACTAACTGGGCATAAATTTAGAAAGGTAGAGAGCCTTTCAAAAGCTCAAGATATCTCAGTGCTTTAAACCAAATGAAGTACTTTTGAAGTGTTGTTCGGGTTCTAATCTAGGAAATGTGAGCAACCAATTTGCTCATTGCAAGCTCCCACAAACAGCAATGAGATAATGATCCGATAATGTTGTAGTGACGTTGGTTGAGGTATAAATATTGGCCAGGACACGGGACAAACTCTTTCATAAAGGGCATGGGATCTGTTATGCGCATGAGAGGGTAAACAGCAGAACCTTTGGTCAACATCTTATTTGAAAAACTGCCTTTCAAACACCATAGCTCTTAGTCCTGTCCCAAAGACTGCCCCTCCAAATGATCATCTGGCTTAGTGGAGAGAGTATGCTACCATGGAGCAGAGATCTTTGGTATGAATGTTGTAAGACATTTGTCACCCTGGAGGTGGGTGTAGGCATTAAGTCCTGAATTTCTGTTTTGAATTATTCAGCAGAAGTGTAGGAGTGTCACCAAATATTGCACAACACTGTGCACGCTCTTCAACCTGGGAACGTGAGTCCTGCAATTGTGCATGTTGAGTAGACCTCCTCTAACAGGCCCAGTGAAGTGTAGAAGCACCGTGTCATGTTAGATTTCTGTAATTTATTAACCAAGAAAAGTACACAGTCCAGGAGCTGATACTAAGTTGCCCCAGTATGTGACTTGTATTAGGTCCAGTGTGTGCTTAGGTAATTAACCGCTTGTGTATATATTTGGCATAAAACTTGTTCAGTTGGTTCATTGGAGGCAGTAATATTGGAAGGAATGGGTATTTGAAACTAACATTTGCATTTTTTGGTAGTGCTCTTGGATATCTGGAAGTAAACCGCATTACAGTAATGTAAACAAAAATAATAAATTGTTTGAGAAATAGTTAAAACCTTGTCAGGACAATGGCTTCCCAATCCCATCAGTCACTCTGACCCCATGCCACCCTAATGCTATGAATATATGTGGGCAAACCAAACTCGTTTTCTATTATCTCCCCTGTATTGTTGCAAGCGATAGTTTTCAGTTACAAACTATAATTGGATCAACCCAAAGTAAGGAAGCATTTGCTTTTCTAAAAGCACTGGCTGCATTCTTTTTGAATAATTGAACGCCACTGAATAATTTATACTGTGCATTGTGCGGATCCCAAGAAGAGCTACACAAATGGCTTTGATTGAAGAATGGTGTCGTTTGCTGTTCTTGCAGGAGGTGGTATAGGGAGATGTACATTTCAGATGCTGGAACCAGAGTCTACAGAAATTTATTACTAATCAGGACCATAAGAGTCAATGCTCTAATTCCTCAAACTTCTAGGATAAGGTTTCTCTCGTCTCCTGCGATTGATTATTTTAAAATAGAGGCTTTGTGGTTTCGGATGACCAGTTCACAAGGTTGGTCAAAGTGGCTGTTCCTTTTCGATCAGGACCTGGGAACAGTAGCTTCATCCGCTAGCAGGTCGACAAACCAGCTGAAACCTTTGCAAGTGTATTCTAAGCGGTCGCTTTATTCCCTGGATCTGGGAGTGTAGTTCGGTGCCCCAGGTGTTACAGCCACGGCTCTCCTATTGCTGACCTTTGGCTAACAGTCCAATATGTTACTTTTTTCAGCCCTTTTTAGCTTTATCCATAATATAGAGCCTTTCATGTCCTTGGGATATCTGGAAACATTTCACAGCCAATTATTTTTTTTCTAAATTTACATAGAACAGTACAGCACAGAACAGGCCCTTCGGCCCACGATGTTGTGCCGAGCTTTATCTGAAACCAAGATCAAGCTATCCCACTCCCTATCATCCTGGTGTGCTCCATGTGCCTATCCAATAACCGCTTAAATGTTCCTAAAGTGTCTGACTCCACTATCACTGCCGGCAGTCCATTCCACACCCCAACCACTCTCTGCGTAAAGAACCTACCTATTTAAAGTTTCTTTAGTTAAAAGCTCTTTCTAGCATTGGTCTGCACTTCCACCCTGACTCATGCTCATATGGAAGAAATGTTCTTTGTATTAAGAAAACAGAGTTTCACCTCAGTCGGTAGAGGGCAACTAAGGATGGGCAATAAATGCTGGCCAGCCAGCGACGCCCATGTCACACGAATAAATTTTTAAAAAGCTTCCTTTCCTCAGTTAGAAGTTTGTGTTCATGACCTACTGCAGGATCCAAAAACATAATCTGGGTTAACTGTACAGTCACTGTTTGAGGGGAAACATGGGCACCAGTCTGTATACAAGGTTCCACAATGAGATAAATGGACAGATAATTTGTTTTAGGTGAATTTCCTTGAGGCATGAATTTTGACTTCTACATTGAGAGAACTCCCAACCTCCCCTGCAAATAATGCCATTGGATCTTACTGTCTACCCTCGTAGGTAGAAATATCTCCAGTTAATCTGCCATCCAAAAGATACTAAAATGTCTGAAAAGTTTGTGTCCTGAAGTAAACATGACTTGAAGCAGATGATTGAGAGAGCCAAGACACTTGTGTACTGAGTTTAAGGTATGATATTTTCTGAAATGTTGTGTAAATGTGTGGGTCTACTTGAAGAACATGCCACTTTTTGACTGTGATGATCTTTGGCAATTCTTTTCAATTGAAAGCCCAGCACCCTGGGGCATTAGAAAGGTCAATGTGCCTGGATAGATAGAGTGCACACTGCTGCCATTTTTGGGTGGAAGAGGTGAATTTAATGGGTTGCCTGCTGTTGTGTTGCTGACATCCAATCTCGCTGGAACCTGGATCAGTGATTTCCACGCACAGTCTAACATCATCAAGAGCAAAGGTTACTGCTGTGAACATCCAAAACTCTGCCTGAAATAACCTATATTACCCCATGACCCACGTGTTGCTGGTAGATGGTTTGCAAATGTATTTTCCTTTTTCTGTCTGGAAGAGGGAGAAATCTCAGCTCTTAAAGAGAGAATGGTTTTAATTTCATCCTTGATTCCTTCATTGGAATGCCCCAAGTATTTGCATAACAGGCTGGAGTTTTAATTTTGAGCTACTCTGCGTTGCCTCTTTTTCCACAGCTGGCTTTTTGTTCAGAAATTCAAATTATAGAAGAGAATTTCTGGTAATATCTGACACAGTGCAATTTCCGTTGGCGATGTGATGTGAACACTGCAATGTCTCATTGCCTTCCGAATCGAGTTCTTCCATCAAACATTTAATATTAACACAATGTCTTAAAATGGGAAATGTTCCTTTCTCAGTGAGGTCGGTCCCTTTTGAACAATTTCTTCATGTCAAGTATAAAGAGAAACTCCATATTCCTTAAAATAAATCATCTATCAGTGCAAGGTAATGGTGCAGGCAAGAAAGAAAGCAGGAGAAAATGCTAATAAAATATTATACCCCTGTGGTTTTATCAAGTAGCAAATCAATTTTGGCAAGTGGGTGTTCAAGCTCTCTTCTCTCTCCTCCCCCCCCTCCCCCCCCCCGCCCTAATGAATGTTCATAAGATAAAGGAGCAGAATTAGGCCATTCAGCCCATCAAGTCTGCTCTGCCATTCAATCGTGGCTGATAAGTTTCTGAACCCCATTCTCCCGCCTTCTCCCTGTACCCTTTGATCCCCTTACCAATCAAGAACCTAATCTATCTCTGTCTTAAATGCACTCAATGACCTGGCCTCCGCCGCCTTCTGTGGCAATGAATTCCATAGATTCACCACCCTCTGGCTGAAGAAATTCCTCCTCCTCTAAATCCAAACATAGCAGTGTGAAATTTGGAATTCCAGTTGAAATATCTGGAATTACAAAGCTAGTGTCAATAAACCTGATTGTGGCTGTTGTGCATTGTCTTAAAAACCCAACTGGTCCATTAATGTGCTTTAGAGGAGGCAATCGGCAATTCTTACATGACTGCAGTATCCTCACCAGTGATTTGATTTGATTTATTATTGTCACAACTATTAGCATACAGTGAAAAGTATTGTTTCTTGCGCACTATACAGACAAAGCATACCGTTCATAGAGAAGGAAAGGAGAGAGTGCAGAATATAGTGTTAGTCATAGCTAGGGTATAGAGAAAGATCAACTTAATGCGAGGTAGGTCCATTCAAAAGTCTGACAGCACCAGGGAAGAAGCTGTTTCTGAGTTGGTTGGTACGTGACCCCAGACTGTTATATCTTTTTGTGATTGACTCCTCTCAGTTCTAAGAAATTGCTCCTCATCTCGGATCCTAGTCTCTGCAGCTAATGATGGCAGGAGGTAGTGGAGACATTGTAACTTCCCCACCAACTTGGCTTTCAGGTAGACTAACTACAGAATTGGAGAGCACGTACGTGCACACACATATCCTTTCTCTGAAGGTGTGACATTTGCCATCTTGTCTCTTTCCCCCAGCTGATGTACAGGTTTGGCCAATGTGGGCAAGCTGTTGACCATGTGAATCTAATCCTAGTGATAGCTGTGGTCTGATTGGTTGCACTCCTGTCTTAGTCAGAAGGCTGTGGACTCAAGACATTCCAGAGCACAAATTTAGAGAGATTCCTTTACAATACCAAGGAAGTGCTACATTGTCACTGTGCTGTCTTTGAAACCTTGTCTGCCTCAGTTGGGTGATATAAAAGATCCCATGGTGTTATTTCAAAGATACGCTTGGAAGTGATCCCTGCTACTCTGCCAATAATTATCCATCAATCCGCATCACTTTGATTCTAGCCCCGGTCACATTGTTCGGTGGGTTTTGCTGTGTGCAGATTGGCTCATTCTCCCAACATTATGACAGTGGTGCACTCTGTGTAGTCCTGTGGTGAGCTGTTTTAAAAATAGAAGTAGTTTCTCTACCTGCAGCAGTGGAGGAGCAGGGCCCCTTATCCTGACTAAATAGTGCTTGAGCCCCCACCCATGAAGAGAGGGAAGGAGTGTTCCAGAATTCCAGTATGGTTCTTGTGTTGAGGCAACAAATTTTATACAGTGAAAATGGAATGTACTTGTTATTGCCATGCTCGAGAGAGTGTACAATTCACAGCTCAACTTAGAATTACACACCTGGGAATGGGGCGCTGAGCGGTTTTAAGCCCAAAACCAGGTGTTCAGCCTACAGTGAGTTTTGAGAGTTTTCCTAAGGGCTTCTCAGCCTGTCTCTTGTGTAACAGCTGGCAGATTAACCAAATATCTGCGCTTCTGCGAATCCCCTCCAGGCAATTTGGCTTTTGAGACTTTTACGCAGTAGAAATATGTGGCTGGCAGGCACCAACATGTTTTACCACTAACTCCTGATTAAACTGCGCCTTGGCTAATGATCTCAGCAGATTCTGCAACTTTTCAGTTTAACTTGTTATTAATTGAAGTTTTTTACTGCTGAAGTAATACATTTTTAACACTTTTTCATTTTGATTTGATAATGTGAATACGATAACCTCATGCCACCCAGCCCTGCCCCCACACCACTGCACCTCTACCATCCCAGCACCCACCCCACCATCTGACACAGGAATTCAACATCTGATTTCACTAATCACTCCTCCCCGGAGCAGTGGGGTCCATAGATTTCTGGGGGTCTGTAAAGATCTGCTGGTGTGCATAAGAGTCAATGAGTGGTCATCACGTGTGCAGTGCAGAGTTGTCTGGCTGCGTCACCTCGAGGGGAGCACACATGGAGGAGCGCTGAGAGCAGCAAGAAGGCCAGGTACATGGTGGTGCTCACGTGAGTTTAGCCCTGTTCAGAAAATAGTTTCTAAATTTTTAAACTGATGCCTCCATCTTGTTGCTATGAACAAATCTGTTTATTTAAAAAGGTATTAAAATGCTTTGCATGCACTTTTACATTTACAGTATATAATGTACAGTGTTAAATGAGGCGGGTGGAGCTCAGGTGATTTACTAGTTCATTTGAGAGAGGGTTATTCAAAACAGTTTGGGAACCACTGCTCTAGCGAGGACGACAATTTTTTACTGCTGCACATGGAAAGGGAGCCAGAGATGGGATAGAGATGCTGGAGGGACTGTAGGGTAGAGAGTAGAGCAAGGGTAGGTGAGTGCAGATTGGGCTACAGAACAGCAATGGCTGTTGGCTAAGCTATGTCTGAGCTGCACCGGGATGGGTCCAGTTTAAAAGACTCACTCCATCGCCACTGCTCCACAGCCTCATTCCTGTTTCAGATGTTTTGTGCTTCTTTGTAATTCCAGACATTCTAGAATTTGATGGATTTATTCTGGCCTTGTCATTCAGGTTTGCTTTATAAGCAAGCTGGACTGGATCGATTGAAGAAATAAGCAGTTGTGTGATTGAGCTGATGCCCACTCACTAAACTTGTGTATAGTCAGCTTCAGGGGCATAATGTAACATGATTTGAAAACTTGTGCTTTAACATCCCCTCTCTGTAATTCTGCTGATAATAGTCACAGGCCTGGAGTTCAAGGATTGGCACTGGTGGGTGTGAACTCTTGCTGGCCCAGTGTTAGAATTCCTGGAGGGAGTGATGGTGGAGTTAAGGAGCAGTGATGTGATCTTTTGACAGAGAAAAAATAGTCTGCTTAACCCTTTACTTCCTTCAATTTAGTTCCAGAAGGCAGAATCTGACCTGGATTATATCGAGCACAAACTAGAGTTTGAAATAGTGAAAAACCTTCCTCAGAACACACCGACACAGGTACACATGTTTTATCAGAACACTGATTGCGGGGAAATCTTTCATTTGTTTAACTCATGCCTCCATCTTGTTGCTCTGATTAACTTGTATTTCTGCAGGGTATTATCAGGACTGGCTTGTCATTGGAATGATAAATTGGTTATGTGCATGTTACCATTCCTTAAACAGGAATGTCAGTTACTTCATTTACATTTTTTAATGAATTGCAAAGTTTTACATGGAAGACTTAGTTAAAAACCTACTTTCGGAATACTAATGTACGTTGTGACAAGAAGCTAATTCTAAAATGTCCTTGAGTAGTCGCTGTAGTTATGCAATTTATACATTTTCAAAACCGATTTAACTAGCCTGTTTGTTGACTTGTCAGCAAATGACATGGGCAAATCACTTTTTTTTTTGCTGCTTTTCAACCATGTAATATCCAGTGAGAATTTTCTCGAGTGAGGAATGGCAATGATGAGACTCACAGTTGGGACAAATGTTGCTGCATAACTGACTGGGTTTTGCTGAAGCAGGAGCTACTCCAGAGCATGAATCCTTCGTGGTTACCTGATCTTATCAGTTTGCATCACCTTGGATATTTTTCTCCCTGTTGTTTTGTACACTGAATCATGCCTAACCCACCAGCAGAGGGGGTGGCACTGCTGCCTCAATTCTCGGCTTGGATCACTATCTGTGTGGAGTTTGTACATTCTCCCCGTGTCTGCGTTGATTTCCTCCGGGTGCTCTGGTTTCCTCCCAAGGTCCGAAAAATGTGCTGGTTAGGGTGCATTGGCCATGCTAAATTCTCCCTCAGTGTACTCGAACAGGCGCCGGAATGTGGCGCCTAGGGGATTTTCATTGCGGTGTCATTGTAAGCCTACTTGTGACACTAATAAATAAACTTAAACTTTAAGGTCTATGTGTGTGTGTGTATATATATATATATATTATATATATATGGGATTGGTTAATTCAACACCACTTTGGCTTGCAGTTTCTGTACATTACAGCTCTCCATTTCCTGCCTGTGCTTTAGGATAATCCAATAAAACTGCTGGAGCAGCTGAGAGTAATAAAGTCCCGTTATCGTGAGTTATCGGTGGAAGCAGATCAGATTGCCAGTGAACAAAAAGAAGCTGTGGATTTCATCCATTCACAACTTGCTACCACGTTGCAGTTGGTCCAGAAACTGCAGGAGCAGAGCGATCTCGAGGTAAATCTTTGCAATCACCATCTTGTGAGGCAAGCTTAACCCTTACAGGACAAGTTTATAAAATGGCTTTGCTCCTTTTATTAAACATTGCTATGTTGTCACTGAGAGAGGAGCATATTATTGAATGATGCCGTGGTTATTTTTTTTGTATGTGGTGTTTTTAATTGGCTTAGTGTCTATTCTATGAAGCGAATAAGGAACTGGCTTGGACCAAGTTCCAGTCTTTGCTGAGTTAGTTGCTGTAATCAGTTCAGGTGGTATCCTTTTAATTGGTATCTTTGTCCTGAGCCAGGAAGTGGAAAATTGGACTGTTCTCTTTGGCTGGCTCCCACTCCTTCCTTCCCTTACTTTCCACATAAATTTCTTCAGTTGTCCACACCACCTTTTTAGAAGGTATGCAGAGATCGGCTTGGGTTGTCTGTGAAGGAAATTCATTTTATAATTCTGCACACGATTGGATCTCTATCCAACCACGTTGCAGTTTGCTTTAGCTGTGCCAGTAAATTTCTGAGGGACATGGGTGAACTGAGCGCTTTCAAAATCTTGTCTGAAGCTCAAAACTCCAAATGTTACTGAGGGTTTAGCACTGTCTGAATTCCTGGTTAGGATTATTCCTGAGTGCAAAGTGGGGGGGAAATGTTTCATTTGCTTTTGGTGAGTTTGAGAACAATGGATGCAAAAAATTATAAATGACAGAAAGCTGCAATCTTAAAGAAATGCTGGGATAGTTTAGTTGATTGGTCAGTGTCAGAAGCCCATAATGTTTTTGAGAGGTCTCTTAACATCAGTTCTGAAAGGGCCACTTAAGATATTTCTCTTCAAAATCAAACAAAAGGGCCACTTAAGATATTTCTCTTCAAAATCTGACATACGATGAACGTCTGAGGATCGTGGGATTGTATTCATTGGAGTTTAGGAGGTTGAGGGGAGATCTAATAGAAACTTACAAGATAATGAACGGCTTAGATAGGATGGACGTAGGGAAGTTGTTTCCATTAGCAGGGGAGACTAGGACGCGGGGGCACAGCCTTAGAATAAAAGGGAGTCACTTTAGAACAGAGATGAGGAGAAATTTCTTCAGCCAGAGAGTGGTAGGTCTGTGGAATTCATTGCCACAGAGGGCTGTGGAGGCCGAGACGTTAAGCGTCTTCAAGACAGAAATTGATAAATTCTTGATTTCTCGAGGAATTAAGGGCTATGGGGAGAGAGCGGGTAAATGGAGTTGAAATCAACCATGATTGAATGGTGGAGTGGACTCGATGGGCCGAATGGCCTTACTTCCGCTCCTATGTCTTATGGTCTTATGTTGGAAATGCGCATGTTAGTCAGCACTTTGAAGTGTTAGCTTGAGGAAGACAAACTGAAAGCAAGGCCCAGGTTCGTGAGTTTTTGCTGTGAGTGCTGATGTGTTTGTCTTGCTCTGTGCTGCACGTTTGCCCTGGAGTGAAACTAGGAACAACTCTCGTGCACTGGATGATTCTACTTCATTAATCATTTTAATTGTTTTCTCCAGTCTTCTCCACTCACTGAGGATGAGCAATGGGCTATGCAGAAGATTCTGAAATCTGAAACTTTGACTGAAGCAGGACCCAGTAAGGTAAATTGTGTTTTACTGTAAGGCCATTCTTAATTGCATTCACTTCTCTCACTTAGAGTCAAGTGATGTTTTGTATCAATAGAATTGATGATGGATTTGACATAAGTATGTTTAAAATTAACCTTTAAATAAGACCATTCAAATGATACTGTTCTGGCAAGTCTTTTGATTGCTGTTCACTTCAACATATTTTTCCCAGCTTATCACCTTGTTCTCTGCTCCCAATATGGTGTGGCTGAGATTGGGCACTTGGTAATTAACACTCTACCTGTAACCGGCTCAGACTGACATTGGATATTGGTGCTCTTAACATTCAGAACCACTGATCAGTTCCTGTCATATGAGTATTCCTGAGTGAGGCTGTATGCCTCTTCTCTCATTCTTCCATTCCTTCAAAGGAGAGATGGAGAGAACCATTGACTTGCATCCAATGTTTGCTGATATCACAGTAATGCTTAACTGAGAAACAATTGAAAATGGGGCAATGGGGAAAGCAGTTAGCTAAATAAAATATTTCTCCACTAAATACCAGCACTAAAATGCAATATGCTAACTTTAAAAAGGAAAAATGAATGGCTGAGTGGGTGCAAGTTCTCTCGGGGCACTGTCACTCAACTAACTTATGGAAAGTTGCCTGTGGTATGTCCACCATTCTGAAAGCTCTGACTCCAGTAGGTGCGTTTTGATTAGTCGATTGATCCTTTCACTTTTTTGTTTTTTGATAGGAGCCTTGTGCAGAGCCTCCAATACCACAGCAGGAGGAAGGTAGGTGCACAGACAGGTTATGAAGGAAAGCTATATGCCAGTTGAACAGTTTCCGATCTGTGCATTTGTGAGAAGCTCACAACTGAGCCCGTTATTTTCCCCTAACTTCCAATAGTGGCCAGTGAGCGGCAATTAGGGAGCCAGAGTGCTGAGGTGGTTTTCTCCGCTCTGTGTCCCCGTCACCAACCTCGAGATGCTTGGACTTCTCCTGAGATCCACAAATTCAGCAGCAACTGGAGATCAAACCAGATCAGTGTGGCTCAGTCGTTCCCAGAATCCGGGGAGCCAAACCTTGATTTATCTCCTCCAGTTATGCAGTTAATGAGTACTACACAGAATGGAATGTGACTAGCCTGAGTGCCAAGGGAGAGTGTTGGCTAAGGGTATCAGACATTCTTGGCACCTCTCCATGCAAAAAATAACTTGGAGCAAAAGCCATGAATAAAAAAATCAAGATGGTGAAAGAAGAATTTTGTTGGTCATCTTTCTATTTTTATTTCCATCGCCTTAACGCTGGAATTCAGAATAAGTTGGCGCCTGATGTTCCTTAATAAATGTATCAAAATTCACAATTGCTCAGATGTGAAATAGTAAATCAAACAATTTAGTTCACCGAAGCTTGGCACTATTGGAATATCTTTGTGGATTTTGTAAAAGAAAACTTCAGTTTATGCAGTGCCCATCATACTTCATTTGAGTCATTCCAAACACTTTATGTAACCACACTTAGTGGCTGGTTTTCATATCATAGAATCCCTACAGTGCAGAAGGAGGCCATTCAGCCCATCGAGTCTATACCGACCACAATCCCACCCAGGTCCTATCCCCATAGCCCCACAGACTTACCCCGCTAATCCCTCTAATCTACACATCCCGGGACACTAAGGGGCAATTTAGCATGGCCAATCCACCTAACCCGCACATCTTTGGCTGTGGGAGGAAACCGCAGCAGTTGGAGGAAACCCATGCAGACATGGGGACAACGTGCAAACTCCACACAGATAGTTACCTAAGCTGGGAATCGAATCCAGGTCCCGTGGAGCTGTGAGGCAGCAATGTTAACCACTGTGCCACCGTGTCGCCCTATAGTAAATTCTCCCTCACAGCAACTGAATGACCTGTTATTATTGACTAAAGGGTGGATGTTGGGCAGGATAGTTGGAGAGCTCCCTGCTTCTCTTTTGAATAGTGCCATGGACAGCAGGACAGACAGGTTTGCACCCCCTCCCACCCCCCAATAAACATCTGAAAGACTTATTACACTAATGCAGCACTCTCACTGTCACACTGCAGAAACTTGTGTGCTCAAGTCAAACCTTCCGGTTCTCAGAGTGTTCCCAACCCACGTTGATGCTTCTGGATTAAGCTATTTGCATTGTGAAATGTATTCTTTGCTCCACATAGAACAAGTCTCCCTTCCTTTTCTCCAGTGTCCTCAGTTATACTTGGTTGAGTTGAAATGAAATTCTCTTCCTCAGTTACCTGCCTGGCTTGGCTGAGATCAGAGCATGGCCAGGTACAGACTTGTGGACTTTGTTTGAAATCTGAGTGGCATTATGTAACTCAGTTGCTCCATGTGACTTTGTGTTCTGACTCGCTTTGCAACCAGCCTTTTAATGCTTTACTTTCTGATTAACCTGTCACTGTAAATTTGAAGTAGAGTTAAATGCTGATTTTTGACATTCTGCCCCAGTATTCAACTCTTGCTGCTCCATATTAGAGAGGCTTTGGAATTATAAAACACTGTGTATTTCTCCCTGTCCTGTTCACATTTCTCCATTCTTGGTGACAGTTTGGGAATGTGATCTGATGTCTCTCTCCCCTCACCTGCCCCCTTGCAGGGAAACACCTGGCTTAAAATTTTCAAAAGTCTACAAATTAGTGAGTAAAAGCTTATACCTTGTGTTTGTTTGAAAGGCTGTATTATTCAACAGATCATGGAATATTCGACAATGCATCAAACATTTGTACAGTATACCACTGACAATTTGACCTCAATCTCAGTGGCTATAAATTCATCTGGTGCTTCAGGAATGTCCGATCGGCTGCTGTGTTTAATAAAATGTGAACCAGGTCACTTGTGTTTCAGCTGAGTTTGAACCAATTACTGAGAAGATGTTCCTGTCAGTACCAAAAAGCGTGAGGTTGACTGTGAAACTTGCCGACTTGAACACATTTTATCAGCAACTCTTTGACCACTTCATAAAGAACAAAAATAGGTGAGGATGCATCAAATGAACTTGGCTGAATTTTGTAATCTCTTGGTTAGAACTTTAGGAATAGTGCACTGGAAGGATTGTGCCCTTGAAGTATGTTCCTCTGAGGGATGCGGATGTTCCGAGTTGAATACACTTGCAGCTGGATTAGACAGGTGTTCAGGTGTCTCTGAATTAAGAGATATAGGAGCTGCTAAGGCAATAAAATTAGCAATCTGTAATGTTGGTATTTTTAATAGGTTGCTTCTAATTACTCTATCTCCATCTGACATTGGCTATTGCTGATTTTTATCCCAGTGGTTGAGATTGTATTTCTCCCGATGTCAGTCTCTCCCGATGTCTGTACCATAACTTATTGAGAGTTTTAGTCAGCTTATGACTGGTGCTTGGTTGGACTAGTTGCTTTCTTAAGATAAAAGTTTGTAATAGCTGCCTGTTTAAATTTTTGATTTTGCTCTAATCAAACCTGTTAAACTGACAGTAATGAATTAATTCTTGAATCTTTTTAATGAACAAGTACAGTTTACAGCGCCAATTTGATTAGTGGTCTAGGGAAAAACAAACATCTAAACTTTACTCTTAATTCAGTCACTTAATATGATTTGTCATCTTGTGTTATCCTCCAGTCAGGGTACACTAATCTGAAAGTGTCCTCAGCTATTACCCTGTTGGTGCCAGGGTGTATTTGACTAGTAGCCAGGTTTCTGCTGCGCTGCTTCATTCCTTCCAACAGAGCATTCTCAGCAGAGAGCTTGGTAACTTGGATTGGGGGCTGGGGGTTGCAGTTTTATATTCATTCGTAAAAGTACTATCAGTTTATAGGTATTTCCACTGTTAGTCTTGTGCATCTTTGATACCTCCAACCTGCCAAGTGGAGTGAGGAATGGAGTTTACCACTGAGTTCACACATTGATGCCTTTTGTTACCTTTAGTAGACTCTTGATCTGTACAAGAATTTGATAGCAAGAATAAAATCCAGAACTAGAGGTTTTTTCCAAACTTGTACTGTCACTGACTTTAATCTGATATCCTTGGGAGGAAATAGCCTATGTTGTGCAGATAAAAATTGTTATTCCTCTTTAACCAAAAGCATTTGATGGCTCAAGGATATCAATCTAGTTCATGACTTCTATATATAACATTCCTGTGGTTAAATTGGGAGTATTTACCTTCTGCCTGAGTTACAATAATCAGGTATGCATGCAGCTTCTTGTCTGTCTTTTTTGTTATTTAATGCCTTCAAACATTTAAAGGAAAAACGATGAAGTCAAAACTTTAATTGACTACTTGCCTGTGCTGTTATAAATTTCTTTTTGTTTCCTTCAGTTCTGCACTGAGTGTGATGCAGATGAACAAGCTCAACATGAAAGCAACCGAATCCAAGCTGAAAACGTTGAAAGCTCTTGAAATCCTTCAACTGGACAAAAAGGGCCGAGTTCGGCTCTCTGCAACATCCTAACTCTAGTGTGCATCTTCTAGCAGAGAAAACTCTCCCACTTGGACCCTGTGTAAATTCAAGAGGGGAGTAACTCCCTTTTCTGTAATTCTGTCTGGTTTGGAAGTCTTTCCATGCTTTAAGGTGCGACTTCAAGAATCTTTGGACCAGTAAATTAAAAATAGGGAGGAAGCGATCCAGAAACTGCAGCTGTGAGATGTTTTACTGTCAGAAGTCAAGCATCAAGATATAGAATGCTGTTTACAGTTGAGTGACCTCCCTACTGGGCCTAAGGAGCTGGTCTTCCTAGTGTGCGGGGCTCAACTGTTGAGACTGGATCCTAAGACATAATTCAGCAGCAGAATCATGTGCCGGGCTTTTCAATGCTGTTGAACCCTGGAATCTGAATTGTTGGGAGTGTAAACAGTGGATGGAGATGGGTGATGTTGCTCTCCGTCAAATGAGTTGCAGTGCAAAGTGGTGGGATGTGGGTTTGTCCACTCTACCCAAACTCAGACATGTTGAATCTGGACCATGATGCAGGAAGTGCTTCTACACAGGCCATGGAAACTGTTTCCCTTTGAGCAGCTCTCAGCTTCAGAGCGCTTACAAAACCCTTTCAGAAAGTTGTCTACCATTGCCATTGGGAGTAACTTTCTTCAGATGTTAAAATCCCATTAGTAGATGCAACAATTGTCCTCGTCATCCATCGCCTTTTGGTTTGGGAATTTTGGTGTGTGGGGAGATTGTATTTTGGATTTCTCACTTCCTAATTCATAGATTCCTATTCCCATGCACAATCTAATTTATGCTTCCATTGTTTTTTGCCTGGTCTGGACTGAGCTGAAGAAATTGAAGTTAGGCAAATGTGGAACCTGAACTGAAGCTTCTTAAATTGTATATCTAATTTTCCTGAAATCCACAGAGGAAATGAGCACAAGATTTACTAAATTGTTATTTTTCTGCTTCTGTGGTGAGCATATTCTTTGGACTGTACTGATTCTGGGATAATTGCATGGACAAATGAATAAGGTAACAAGCATTTTGAAGAAAGGGTATTTTGTGGTGAGTTAGACTTATCAATTTTTGATGTTGAATAAAGTGAAATGAGGTTGTAATGGGTTTTCTCCCTTGGTTAGGGATGGCTGCACTGGGGAATTAAACGTGTTTGGCTGTCCCAGGTTGAATGAATTACAGATCAGTGGTAATGGAAAAGCTCTTCCTGTATTGTTGACCCAATTTTCGACCATGTTTATTTTTAGCTTCTAGTGAAGTGGGGGAAGAGTAGCGGTGAGGGATATAGTGATACAGCCACAATTCAGTTAGAGATCATACCCCATCTTGTACCTGACAAACAGGTGGGATGGTGTTATGTAGAGTTCAGCATTTCCTTGATGGAATCAGTTGCCAGATTCCAGTGAAATCCATATTTCACTTTATCCTTTTATTTTTCTCATCATTATTTAATTGTCTATTAAACTTTTGCATCCTTGTGTTCTCTCCATTCTTCTGTCCACTCTCATCAATAGCTTCTTGAGTGGCTTCTGCAGGCTGCGACTTCATTTTGTGTATTGTTCAGAGAGACATCCAGGATACTACCACTAATGGAAGGAATGTGGGTTCATTCCAGGGTATGATTGGGCGGTGGGTGAGGAAAGGAAAGAGCACTTCCCATTTTCACTCCTAACTTTACTCTCTATGAGAGGGAAGTTTTCTTTTCTGTATCTATCTGATCTAATCCGTTTCTCAAAGACTCCTGTTACATCAGCCTTCACTTACAAATTGATGAAGCCACATTACACATGACATAGTTATCTACATTCCACATTGAATGTGCTGATTTCTGATCAAGTTTAACAAACCTTTGCCATTCATAATCTGGACCAAGCAAGCAGCATGTTTAAATGCAATCATATTACATTTATTATATTTGGTAATAATTGAAAAACGTTTTGTAGAAGGATTTGGGCAATATAGAATCCTTGGCTATATATTTTCTTCAGCTGCAATTCCTTTGCTTGTAGAATTTAACATCAATTGCTGGTTTATTCCAAGATGATGACTCTGACAAAAGAAATCACAAGTGGAATATTGCATTAAACTAAATCCTGGTGATCTAGTGCTTGGTACTTGCTCCCCTTATGGAATCACTGTGGAACTGGTGTGTTTGACAATGTCCAGATTTAATGCACCCTTATGTTAACTCTTTTCCCTTGCTCCACCTGCCCATTTGTACTTTTATTTAATTTCCAGTGTACTAATAATTGTTTATCATAATACTTTGCGGTAGATGTTTTCCTTAATAAAATTAAAAAGGCTACAAGATATGACTATTTTGTTTTGTGTTGCTGTAGATATGACTGCAATTCTATTATGATTTACACATGGTAACTTTCTCTGTCTCCAATGCCATGTTTGGTAATAACTGCAGATCGTTTAAACCTACAAAGTAAGAGCAGTTACGCTCTGGGTATAAGAACTCTTTTCTGTGATGGAAAGTTTTGCAATAAGTGAGTTGAAGTTGTTCAACTGGGTGACAAATTTGCATTTTGACATGTGTAGACACTTCACCTGCTAATGGAAGCCAAGAAGATAAAGAATGAAGATAGAAACATCACACCCCATTCCATGAAACAACTTGTTGCTTTTTGGCAGCAAGCCATACCTGTGAGGCTGGTTCCAGTTTGCTCTCTGGATCTGGTTTCTGTTGGAACTCTCCTCATTAAGGCTACCTGAAGATACAGGGAAATAAATAGCAGTTGACAAATTAAGCTTCGGGCTTGTGCATAGTTCAAATTGCACATGGCTGCTGTTGCGATGACCTCAACTGAATTTTATCAATGACCCACCTTCACACTGAGCAGGATAAGTTCATCGAGCATTCAATTCCACACAATGTAGTCTCGAAGATTATAAAAGTGTAATATTCTGCAAGTGAGGTTATTAAATGCTAGTTTAGCACTCAAACCTTTTTACTTAGGAAGAGTGAGAATTAGGTCACTTATTAATAGTGATAAATTCTGCACTTTTAAAATCATTCTCTAGACATAAGGCCAGCATTTGTTATCTTTAACTGAGTGGCTTGCTAGGCCTTTTCAGAGGGCAGAGTCCACATTGCTGTGGGTCTGTAAGTCACATGTAGGTCAGACCGGAGGGTGAGATGGTAGATTTCCTTCCCTAAAGGAATTTGGCGATCAAATGGGTTTTCTAGGTCACCATTACTGATACTAGCTTTTTTTAAAAAACTGACTTTTGTAGGATTTGAACTTGCCTTCAGCTAATTAGTCCAGGTCTCTGGATTACTAGTCCAGTAACATGGCCACAATGTGCTGGCATTCCAAGTATTTATCATGCTTGATTTGTACTAGTGGCTGATTAACTACCAACAATGAACTTTTAAAAATGCTTTAACTATCCTGCCATGAAATGGTTTGATATTCTTGTTCTATTGTCATTATGGCTACCTCTATCTTCACTTGCCAATATTTTCTTTAAAATATTTTAAAAAGCTGATCTTTCTTCAGTTGCTTAATTCTTGAAAGATAATTGTGGTCACGACTGAGAGTCTCCCAATTCTTCTATTGAATTCTTACTTGCAGGAGCAACTGAAGCACCGGTTCCTGACGTTCCGCTGTCTGAGGCTTCCATCGATTTTTCCTGTACAATCGGAATATTGGTTTGTTTCCCATTGCATTCTTCTTTCTGTGAAACACTGTCAGTCACACGATCTCATAAACATCCACTGTCAGTCACACGATCTTATAAACATCCAATGTACAGGGTACCATGAGACATGGAATGAAACTGAAAAATCCAAATGCTAATATATACATAATTAATCCAGATCTTCAAGTTAGAAACAGGTTTAAGAATTGCTGTCACTAAGTAGTTTTGCAGCTATTTCATCCATGTTACCTCTTAAATCTCTACATTCTATCTGCAATCTTTTCCATTGCTACGTTCTGTCATGCACACTGCTCTTTTGACTACAGTCTAATGCCCATCCATCCCACCACCTATCAGTAGCACAGCTTTCAGTCATCAGGCCTTTCAACCCAAGGGTGCTCAAGCTTGATACACAATGCAATTGTATTGTTAACTGTTGCAATATTACTGTACCAAAAGGACCTTCTAGACCTGAAAGAAAGTATGATTGTGAACTTCCAGTGAAACCACTCCTGCTCTTCCAGAGGTTAGAACGGTTGGTTGGATTTTAGCCTTGTGTAGAATCAGCCTGAGTGTGATCCTCTGTCCCTGGGACAATAAAGGCTAGAGTCCAGGTGTGTCCTGGTTTGTACTTTTCTCCATTTAAAAAATAGGCATGCAAATTAGGCTGTCAATTCACTAACACTCAAGATGACAATTATTGTAACCTCACTGATATGGTTCATACCGAATGAGAACCAACCCCCCCCCCCCCCCCCCCCGACAATACCCTTGGAAATGGTGGGGGGTGTAATTAGCAATTTGCATGTCTCATTAATGAATGAAGCTGCTCTAACCTTAATGCCTCTCCTCCATCTGCATTATTTCCACTTGTCCACATCTTGGTTATTTTTTCCTTCGGCTGACCTTGCAATTCCAACAGCTCCTCTAGAACACTGTCCAGTGTCGAATGAGCTCTTAAAGGAAAGCACAGTTTTTATTTAACACTGAAAGTTAATAGCTATGAACAATCTTGATTGGGACAGTCCTATTAAAATTAATTGTGTAATTGTAATTAAATTCAGCCACATTGATGGGTTGAAAACTGCCAAGTATGATGAGCTTTAAGTGGAATGGTTTTAGGCAAACCACTCTTTTTGAGTGGTTTGCCAAACCACTCAGTTTGACAAAGTGTGGACTTGTCAGAGATACCACACAGATGGTTGACGTGGAAAGTGGAAGATACACACTTGTACAATGTTGGGCACTCGGGTTAATGCAGATTGCTGGGACAGAACAGATGGGAGATTTTACTCTGCTCCGACCCATAGAATTGGCAATGAAGAACGCTGATACTGTACAGTACTGGGTGCAAGATGTCCTGTTTCCTACATTTCACATCTCACCTTCAGCACAAAAGGATCCAGCCTCCAACTAAATTAACTACAGAAAATAGTTTTTAATATAAAAGAGAATAGTGAATCTTGGGAATCAAACAGGCCTTTGGTACGGTGATGTGCAAGGTGGGGGGAGAGCTACAACAGGGATAATGAGAACAGGTAGCAAAATTACTTGTACATTGGCAAGGTTAATTGCTTCTCAATCATGCCAAAGTTGCAAAGAAGCTGAATTCCAGGTTGTGGGTGGCTGAATTTCCCAAGCCAGATTAGGCTACATGAGATTATGTACTGAGCAGTATTGCATATCAATATTGAATCACTGAGGTTCAGGAGTGACTTGCAGATAGAACCATGGGCCACCATCTGTTAGTGACATTCTATCCGCACTGCCAGGATTTCTAATGTCACTGTTAACAGTCAAATGGTAAGAACTTTTAAAAGAAAATTATTGTTCTATTAATGGAATTGTTAGTTAGCTATGATGCTAACCATAGGGTGTTAGTTTGTTTTATCTCTCTACCTCTCAGTCTCTTCCATGGATTTTTGCATGCTGCACCTTTCCCAGTCATTGGGATGTTCTGACATTCCTTGGTTTACTTCCTGTTCCCTCTTTGGTACAATCTTGTCGTCTCTCTGACCCCCTGCAGTCTCCTGAGCAATGTCCCCTGACGTTATTCCCTCTGGCATCTGATTCACTTTTTCTGCTGAAAACAAGCCTGGTCTTAGAGCCTTGCGTGTTCCGATGAATGGACAGTTACTCACATATTAAAAACAAGGACTTGTTTTTAACTCTTAAAAATCATCTTCCATTTACAAGTTATCAAGGAAATGATTTAAAACTTACAGATGTTAGAAACTGAAGATTAAACAGCTATGGAAATATACCATCAGCATTGGCAAGGAGCACAATTCGCATTTCTAGTTTGATTTATTATTGTTACCTGTATTGGGATACAGTGAAAAGTATTGTTTCTGACACACTGTACAGGCAAAGCATACCCTTCATAGAGCACATAGGGCAGAAGGAAAGGAGAGGATGCAGGATATAGTGTTGCAGTTACAGGTAGGGTGTGGAGAAAGATGTGCAAGATAGGTCCATTCAAAAGTCATGATAGCAGGGAAGAAGCTGTTCTTGGGACGTGTCTTTGGACTTTTGTGTCTTGCCTGACGGAAGGAGGTGGAAGAGAGAATGTCCAGGGTCCGTGGGGTCCTTGATTATGCTGGCTGCATTCCCGCAGCAGCAGGAAGTGTTGACGGAGTCAATGGATGGGAGGCTGGTTTGCGTGATGGACTGGGCTATGTTCACAACCCTTTGTCGTTTCTTGCGGTCTTGGTCAGAACAGGAGCCGTACCAAGCTGTGATACATCTGGAAAGGATGCTTTCTATGGTGCATCTGTAAAAATTGTTAAGGGTCATGTAGTGAACAAGCCAAATTTCCTTAGCCTCCTGAGGCGTTGGTGGGCTTTCTAACCATAGCATTGCTGTGGAGGGACCAGGACAGGTTGTTGCTGATGTGGATGCCTAAAAACTTGAAGCTCTCCACCCTCTCTAGTTTACTATCCTCAAGAGTTTCATGGGTGTAGTTGTTACGGGGGGGAGGTGGTTGATAACTGGAAATGCGGTGGAAGAAATGGGTTTTTTGTTTGCTTTATAAAGGAGACAATTATGAAGGCAAAAAGATTTAAGAAAGATCTTCAGATTGTAAGCATGACGGTACTGGAACTTGTATCAGAAGATGCAGCACAGCAGAGAATGGGCTCCAGGGATGGAGAACTGAAGAGGATCTGTGGCCATTGACTGGTCTGTAAATGAGGACGAAGATTATGATTCTCGTCCACGCTTTAGTTACTTCCAAACTCGAGTACACAAAGCTTTCCTGGCTGGCCTCCCAGCTTCCACCTTCCATAAGATTCAGATCATCTAAAATGCTAACTTGCCTCATCATGTCCACCCTTCCCCTCTGTCCTCACTAACGGTGGCTGCCTCCTGCTTTAGCAAAGCCTGAGTTTTAAAATGTTCAACATTTGCTTTTGAATCTTTACAAGGCTCTGCTGCTCCCTGTGTCTACAACTTCCTCCAGCCCTGTAATCCGTGGTAATCTCTGCATTCCTATAACTCTAGCCTCTTATGCATTCCCCTACCTCCTTCACCCCATCATTGGGGGATGTAAGATCTCGAGTTTCATCCCTGAGCCTCTTTGCCTCGCTACCTTTTCTTCTCCTTGAAACCAACACTTTGAACAGGTTTTAGTTGCACCTAATAATCTTCTTGGTATCTATTTTTGAATGTGTGCCTATTTGAAGGACCTTTCTCTACATTAAATGCTCCTTATAAATGATGTTGAGGGTGAGGGGTGGACAGGAGTTCTATCCCATTGCACTGCCACAGGACTGGTGCAGTGAAATATCTGACTATCTTTACCATCCCTCCACAGTGTGCCACTGATGACGAGAACTTTTATCAGCATTATGGCTGAATTGGACCAAAATAAATATTTTTTTATTTGTTCATGGAATGTGGGCGTCGCTGGCTGGGCCAGCATTCATTGCCCATCCCTGGGAGGATTAAGAGTCAACCACATTGAGTCACATGTAAGCAAGACCAGGTAAGGACAGCAGATTTCTCTCCCGAGCGGACATTAGGTGGGTTTTTATGACAATTGACAATGGTTTCATGGTCATTAGACTTTTAATTCCAGATTTTTTTTATTGAGTTCAAATGTCACCATCTGCTATGGTGAACCTGGGTCCCAGTGGGTCTGACCCTGGGTCTCTGGATTACTAGTCCAGCAACAATACCACTATGCCACCATCTCCTTAGCTGACAGCTAAAGAAGCTCTGCCACCGACATGGGACCTCCGTGCACTTGTCTGAAATCCTAGAATGTCAACAGGAACACACTCCACCTCCTATTAACAGGCAACAGCCCTGCCTCTCAATAACACATCTCCTGCTCGCTGGCGAACATTAGCAACTGCAACCTGATAACTGACCCAAATGGTGAAGTAGTGGGATGCAACTTTCCATGGAAAATCCAGACAGCCCTCCACTGCTTGAGGATGGGCTCAGGACGATGCGGCAGCCTGCTGCACAGGTGGAACATGAGTTACACTTCACTGTGACTGTGGCCACCCAGGTCAGTCCATCGCCCACTTACTGAACTGCTGCCCTGAGAGATCCAGTCCCGGTGGCATCACTACCATTCACACTGTCTCTGCTAAAGCCATTGATTGGATTATTTGGTGGCACGGTGGTACAGTGGTTAGCACTGCTGCTTCACAGCATCAGGGACCCGGGTTCAATTCCTGGCTTGGGTCACCGTTTGTGTGGAGTTTGCACGTTCTCCCTGTGTCTGCGTGGGTTCCCTCTGGGTGCTCCAGTTTCTTCCTACACTCCAAAGATGTACGGTTAGGTGCATTGGCCAGGCTAAATTGCCCCTTAGTGTCAGGGGGACTAGCTGGGGTAAATATATGGGGTTATGGAATAGGGCCTGGGCGGGATTGTTGTAGGTACAGACTTGATGGGTCAAATGACCTCCTTCTGCACTGTAGAGATTCTATGATTAATCTCAACATCGAAATAGAACTGTTTCTCTGTGGCAACCACCATGATATATGTCTGCCATAACTGTGTGGAGTCTGCACATTCTCCCTGTGTCTGCGTGGGTTTCCTCCAGGTGCTCTGGTTTCCTCCCACAATCAATAGATGTGCAGATTAGGTTGATTGTCCATGCTAAGTTGCCTATAAGGTTAGCGGAGTTACAGGGTAAGCCTGGGTAATAGTTGGTGCAGACCCGATGGGCCGAATAGCCTCCTTCTGCATTGTAGGGATTCTATGATTCTAACGAATAAAAAACTGAGAGATTTGTAAATTGTGCAGGTTGCTAAATCCTGTAGTACCCCTGCATGCCTTGTGGTGGCAGTCTTGGTCTTTCATTCTGCTGCAAGTTCTCTAATGTGACCTTGGGACCAGATTAGCAGCAATGAAGAGCAGGGGGTTCTGAGGCAGTGGGAGGGGGGTTTATACTGTCAAGACCAGGAAAGAATTAGTTTTTACAGACCCATCAACCTGGAAAAAGGTCTCAAATTTCAGAGTAGGAAATGGATTTTTAAAAACTCACTTTTATAATCCCCCAAACTGCTTTGCATTAATTTATACCCACCCGTTGAAAAATGGTAGTTATTAATGGAGATAAAATGTGCACAATGTGCATTTCCAGCCCATTGAACCATCACTTGCACCTACTGCAGGTACAAAGGCAGCCAGTTTGTCCTGGTTTATGGTAGGAATGTGTTTCAGTTCAGGGAAAATCTGATGGAGGTGTTCAAGTTGAACAAACTGGGACAAGCTATTCCCACTGGTCAGTCAGCTGGTGAGGGGTTTAAATTTAAAACTCTCCACTAAAGAACAAAGAGGTGAGAATTTCCATTGATGGACGGGTTGTTAGAAGGTGGAATTCAACCAGAAACAGCAGTGAAGGCAGAATCCACTATCGCTTTTAAAAGGGAAAAAGTAAGATTTATTTGTTAGTCACAAGTAGGCTTACATTAACACTGCAATGAAGTTACTGTGAAATTCCCCGAGTCGCCACAATCCGGCACCTGTTTGGGTCAATGCACCTAACCAGCACATCTTTCGGACTGTGGGAGGAAACCGGAGCACCCGGAGGAAACCCACGCAGACACGGGGAGAACGTGCAAACTCCACACAGACAGTGACCCAAGCCGGGAATTGAACCTGGGTCCCTGGCGCTGTGAGGCAGCAGTGCTAACCACTGCGCTACCGTGCCGCCCACAAGTGGATAAATGTGTGAAAATGAAAAAATTAAATGGATATGGGGAAAAGCAAGGGAATGTGACTAAGTGGGATAGCTTGCTCACCTGTGTTGTAAAATTCAAATAATTTTTGTGGCTACTTTTTAATTTTACATCCACCACTGCCTGTGCTCGGTTCAGGAATTTTGAGGGTATGGATGGGATTCCGATCCTAGCCTGCCCCTTGGGAAACTTCCTTTACACTGATGTTGGGAACTTGGGATCTGCAGAAGCAAAATTCTGGGAGCTAAGGTTTGAGGACCCCCCCCCCCCCCCCCCCAACTTCTCCACAGATCCCTGTCACCCTCCTGTACCTCAGTTACTCACCATTCTTCCTGTGTGAGCCTAGACAGTGAATGTCACAGGGCTATTTGAATGCAGAAAGGCATCAGCAGCTAAGCCAATCCAACCTGCGTTCAATGTCCATTGTTAATGGATAGCAATCAGGATTGGGAATCCTAGTGTAGTGACTGGTTAAGGGGAGGTGGCAGCGCAATGGCATTGTAGCTGGGCTAGTAATCCAGAGACCCAGGGTAATGCTCCAGGGACCCGGGTTCAAATCCCAGCACAGCAGATGGTGGGATTTGAATTCAATAAAAAAATCTGGAATTAAAGGTCTGATGATGGCCATGAACCCATTGTCGATTGTCGTAAAAACCCATCTGCTTCACTAATGTCCTTTAGGGAAGGAAATCTGCCGTCCTTACCTGGTCTGGCCGACATGTGACTCCAGAGCCACAGCGATGTGGTTGACTCTTAATGCTCCCAGGGATGGGCAATAAATGCTGCGCAGCCAGTGACGCCCACATCCCAGGACTGAATTTTAAAAAGTACTGCTACTAATTCCCTGGCTGAGATGAGCTAACTCAGAATATACTTATGATCAAACCTGTGACCCGCCTGAACTGTGCAACTCAGAACCACAACACCATTTATTTTATTCATTCTCAGGATGTGGGATTAAGATGGGAGTCCCAGGATTTTGAGGACGAAGAAGTGGTAAATCAGGATGGTGTGCGATTCAGACGTGGGGTTGTTCCCATGAACCTGCTGCCTTTGTCTTTCTAAGTGATGGAAGCTGAGAGTTTGGAAGGATGATGAGGAGATGTCGGTGTTGGACTGGGGTGGGCACAGTAAGAAGTCACACAACAGCAGGTTAAAGTCCAACAGGTTTATTTGGCGGCATGAGCTTTCGGAGCGCTGCCCCTTCATCAGGCAAGTGAAGAGTTGGGTTCACAAACAGCGCATATATCGGCACAAACTTCTTGCCATGGCAAGTTGCTGCAGTGCGCTATAGACAGTACACACTGCTGCCACGGTGTTAGTGGGGAGTAGATATTTAAGTCAGAAGAGGGGTTCTGATCAGACAGGCTGTTCTGTGTTCACTTACTGATTGAGCCATGATGGATGTGTTTTAGCTGAAGCAAGCTTTCACAGCAGTTAGTTACCTTGATTTTGCTTGTTCTGGTCCCACATTCCAGGCATTCCAATTGCCTCTTCACCAGCTTTGCTGACCAATGTGGAGCACCGGCTGTCACAGCTGGCACTGCCACCCACTGCCACAGCAGTAACCTGCCCCTCGGGCACTGTGCCACTGGGGGTCCTGGCTTCTGACTTCACCACTTCCTCACCCTGGCCTGTGACAGCGTCTGTGAAAAGAAAAATGATTCAGGGACATTCACAGCTCTTTTTTTCAGAGGAGGAGGAGAGGTGAAAGGGGACTCAGCTTACAGGGTAACTGTGGACATTCTGGGCAAAAGCCCCAGCTGTATCTGGCTGCAATCTTGCTGCTTATTGAACACAATGTCAGGGGGTGGGGGAGTGAAATTTAACTTTGGGAGGGGTGAACGACAGGGCATGGATCACCCATTAAACATCTGCTTCACCTTCCCATTCTTCCACATTGCTGAAGGAGGATGTGTGACAGGATGTTTAGTTGACGGCTGATTCACTGCTGGCCATCCGGTTTGTGTTCTCCCCAGAGTTAAACCAAATGGCCTTTGATAGAATAGACTGTGAGTGTCTAACAGCTGCGCTCTTTTGCATCATTTAAATTCACACTCCAATACAAATACAGAGCTTTTCTTGCTAACGTCTGAACAAGTTAAATAATGCTTATACTGTTATAGACCGTATTGATATAAATATCTCCCAAGTATTACCGCAACTTAAGATTTCAATTCAAAAGGAAGGAAAGTCTCTGAGGAAGCACATCTGTTCAGAATATTCCACTTCCCTGCCCTGAACTATATATATATATTATATATATATATGTGTGTGTGTGTTAACTGCCCAGAAGTATTGTTATTGCAGCATCCTCACAGATCCCCTTCCCCCTCGTCCGCAGAGCCACTTTCCACTCTAATGATGGATGTTACCAGATGGGGCATGTTGTGTTCTTCAGCAAGCCCACTCACTGCACAGGAAGACAGTATTTCACACTGGCCTGAGCACAGATCTGAAGCCTGGTGATCGCAGGAAGACTTGGATACTACAGCATATTCCCAGGGTAAAGAAGACTGTTACCACATCACCAAACGGCACACAGCAAGGTCCAACAAACACCAGGGAAGTAACCAACCAGTTCATCTGCTCTCAGTTTCCAAAAACAATCTTTCACCAAGTTGGTATTCCAGTGAAAAGAGCTGTCGACAACTGACACTTTCCAAGGTCCAGGACTCTGTGCTGAGGGACGCTATCAAGCTTGGGACACCACCACGAGAGATCAAGGGGGAAAGGCCACCTGTGTATGGCCCTCGCCCTAATATACTGAAGGGCTGGGACCCCTGTAAAACCTTGTGGGCTGTGTATTTCACCTGAAATGTTGTAAATACACATTGTAATTGTAGTGAGGAGCCTCAGGGTTAAAAGAAGTTGCATTTCATGTCATAATTACAGTGTTATGTACTTTTACAAATGTTATGAATGAAGTTTATTTTTTGAAAAAAAAATCTGCTTTCACTTGAACATCACAGGCTGACAGGTGACCCGATAGAAGTTTACAAAATTATGAGAGGTATGGATAGAATGGATAGTTGGAGTTTTTTCCCAGGGTAGAAATGTTAATTACCAGGGGACACAGGTTTAAAGTAAAAGGGGGAAAGTTTAAAGGAGACGTGAGAGGCAAGTTTTTTACACAGAGGGAGGTAAGTGCCTGGAATGAGCTGCCAGAGGAGATGGTAGAAGCAGATACAATAGCAACGTTTAAGAGGCATCTTGACAGATACATGAATAGGCAGGGAATAGAGGGATACGAACTCCGTAGAGGTAAAAGGCCATTAGCTTAGAAAGACATCATGTGTCAGCACAGGCTTGGTGGATCCGAAGGGCCTGTTCCTGCGCTGTACTGTTCTTTGTTCTCTTTGTGGTATGGGGTTGAATGGACAGTGGTCTGGACAACGAGAATTTCCCTGGTCTTCTCTGAATGGTGCGGCACGGTAGCACAGTGGTTAGCACTGCTGCTTCACAGTAGGGGCGGCACGGTAGCACAGTGGTTAGCACAGTGGTTAGCACTGCTGCTTCACAGCTCCAGGAACCTGGGTTCGATTCCAGACTCGGGTCACTGTCTGTGTGGAGTTTGCACATTCTCCTCGTGTCTGCGTGGGTTTCCTCCGGGTGCTCCGGTTTCCTCCCACAGTCCAAAGATGTGCGGGTTAGGTTGATTGGCCATGATAAAAAAATTGCCCTTAGTTTCCTGAGATGCGTAGGTTAGAGGGATTAGTGAATAAAATATGTAGGGATATGGGGGTAGGGCCTGGGTGGGATTGTGGTCGGTGCAGACTCGATAGGCCTCTTTCTGCACTGTAGGGTTCTATAGTTCTATGGTGCCATGGAGTTTTTAATATTCAGCTGGAGCAGGCAAGCAAGGGCATTGTTCTGAGAAAAGATCAACATGAAATGGTCACTATTTCTCTCCACAGGTGCTCCCTGACATGCTGAGCAGTTTCTGTTTGTAACCACACTTTAATATTTCCTCAGCAACTCACTGCGAAACTGCCTCCAGGACAGTAGATTCTGATAGTTGCTCACTGATAGGCAGAGGAAAAGGAAGTTAACCAGCAAATGGTTTGAGTGCAGAAAGAGGCCATTCAGCCCACAGTGTGTGCACTGGCCCCCTGAATGACAGAGTGCCATTCACAAACTTTCTCCCTGTAACACTGCACATTCTCCCTTTTCAGTTAACAGTCTAATTCCCTATTGACTGCCTCGACTGAACCGGCCTCCGCCAGACTCTCTGGCAGACCCCAACCACTTGCATGTGAAACAAGTTTTTCCAAATGTTGCTTTTGCTTCTTTAGCTAATTACTTTAAATCTGTGCTCTCTCATCCTTAATCAGAGTGAGGGATTTCCAAACCCAGCCCTAGTGTTGAAATCTCTTTCACTTCTGCTGTTGTTCCAACAGCAAAATACTTCCAATTGTTCTGATCCTATTAGGGACTGTCAGTGTTTTAAGAAATCTGAACACCCAGTGATTAAGCGACAAACACTACGCCACAGAATTCACACTTTTAAACCAAAAAACAAACTTTATAGTATCTAAATAAGGCAAGCACCACAACCTTAATATTACTGCTTCTCAAGACTTTTGTTATAAACTCAGTTTTACTTTTTACTTCCCCTGGGAATTTCTTTCTTTTACCCAATCTTGAAAGT
This sequence comes from Mustelus asterias, assembly GCF_964213995.1. Classification (NCBI taxonomy): domain Eukaryota; kingdom Metazoa; phylum Chordata; class Chondrichthyes; order Carcharhiniformes; family Triakidae; genus Mustelus; species Mustelus asterias. The sequence continues at coordinate 7,083,056 of NC_135812.1, forward strand.
TTATTCATCCTTTCTGGAGCAACCCAAAGCCACAATCCTCTAGAATATGTGAAGAGTCGAGAGTTTTTAGGTGTCCAGATCACCAATAACCTGTCCTGGTCCCCCATGCCGACACTATAGCCCTGTTAAGGAACCCTCTTGTTTACAACCTGGTTTTTCGCTTCTTTTGATCTGAGAACCATATCTATAATTTAATTATTTTATTGAAGTTAAGTGTAGACCTTCTGGCTTCATTTCATGACCAGAAATAGGTCATTAATTGTTCAAGTTTTATACTTCTACCTCTGATCTTGTAAGATAACCACAGGTTAGTTTTTAACTGTATTTAATGCCAAGCTTGTTTAAAATGCATTCACTTGAGATGCTTACCAACCTCTTAACAAGATCCTGCCATTTATCTACAGCTAAAATTTTAATTCTTAAAACTAATACTTGTTGTCTAAAATATATGAATTACGATTACGATATTTGCAACAAAATATTAATCAAGCAATATTCCAAAATGCTACTCACCAGGTGGAAGCTGCACAGATGGACAATGATGGTTCTATCTGCTCCAGGCCATGATTGCACTGTGCTCCATGATGTTCATTCCTTGCTGCAATGCAATCCCTGGTGAAAAGGTTTCACTGCAGCTCTAAACAGAAAGTATTCCCCCTAGACTTTCCTCTGTTTAATTGTTGAGACTAAACTGAACTACTGAAGAGAGATTTTACCTGTCAGCGGGGCAGGGACACTGGGAGGAACTGCGCACGGCTGTTCACTGATCGGTACTGATGGGGCATTAATGACAACAAATGTTGACAGGGCCATCTGAAATCAGAAGAACATCTGTTGGAAAGGTTATACCATGAACACAGCAACAGACAGTGTTATACCTGAAGGCTGTTACTATATAATGATAAAAGCTAAAAGCAAAATACTGCGGCTGCTGGAATCTGAAACAAAAACAGAAAATGCTCAGCAGGTCTGACAGCCTCTGTGGAGAGAGAATAGAGCCAAAGTTTCGAGATTGGATCTCTGATGAAGGGTCATCCAGACTCGAAACATTGGCTCTATTCTCTCTCCACAGAGGCTGTCAGACCTGCTGAGACTTTCCAGCATTTTCTACTTTTGTTCTATATAATGAATCCTGCCAGTAACAAACAATTTTCATTTCCATAATGCCACTCACATGGGAAAACATCCCAAGCCACAGCAGTATAGTATAAGAAAAATTAACACTGAACCAAAGGGGACATTAGAACAAAGAGACAAGTTTAAGGGACAACTGCAATAGTTGTTATGAGGACATATCAGTTTCTAAATCAGCTGAGATCTCAAATACAGACTGGGACTAGAATTAGATTTCGATATGTTCTGAGGATCAATGATATCAAATAATGTTCCAGATGTATAGTATCTTCGAAAATATATATTTAAGTACGTACACCAATATGAATAAAAGCTTCATTAAAATTCTTGAGAACACAATAAAGCAAATTAATTGTGTCTTCCTGGGACAATGACCCTTTAGTTAAGTTCCTCAGTTACAAAAAAAAAGGAAGCTCAGATTTACTGTCATTTACTTGATTAATAAAATTCACTGTATGTACCACTGTATTATCCACTCATCACAGTGTCACTGCACTGTGTCTTAACAGCTATATTATTTATACATGACCAAGAATCTTTTTAAAAGAAAAGGGACAGGAGAGGGTTTGCTTTCCCTGGCCTGTTATCTTCAGTGCAGTGGTTAATGATTTACATTTAAAGTAGCTGCCTATGTTATTGCAAGGGAGCAAACACCCTGTGTGAAAAAGTACAGTTGTAAAAAAGCGTAGGTTGGAATTTAATATGAGACGGTCTGAAGAAGAAGCTAAGCTTAAACTTTGTACCAAGATTCAAGTTTCCAACTACCTTGGATTCAGGGCACCAGACTTATTCCCACTGATCTGTAACTAATCACTGGAAGTCACGTACTAGACTACATTGGTTTGATACTTGATCCCAACTCCCTGCTACTGAATGTTGCTGAGGCCAATTGTAAAGATACTTAAATCCTGTAAGAGCTGAACCTGGAACAGTGAATTTCCTTTTCGAAGCTTCAATCACACATTGTCATGTTTGGTTCTGATTATTTGATGATACAAAACAGACCTGTCCTTTCCAATTCTCTCTTGGTTTCACTGAAAACGATGACCCATGCTGAGCTATGGATCAATGGGTTCTGGATCTCTGCCACCTCACTTTATAGAACCATACAGCACAGAAGGAGGCCATTTGGTCCATTGTGCTTTTCCCAGCTCTTTGAAAGAGTTATCCAATTAGCTCCACTCCCCTGCTCTTTCTCCAATGCATGGCTTTTCCTTTTTAAGTATTTAACCAATTTCCCTTTTAAAGTTACTAATGAACCATCTTCTGCCACCTTTTCACACAGTGCTTTCCAATTCATAATAACTCGTCGGGCAAAACATTTCTCTTCACTCCCCCTTGGTCCTTTTATCAGTTATATTAAATCAGTGTCCCCTGGTTATCGATCGTTCTGCCAATGGAAACAGTTTCTCCTTATTCATGCTATCACAATCCTCCATAATTTTGAAAAACTATTAAACCTCCCCTTAACCTTTTCTGACCCAAGGAGAATAATCCCGGTTTCTCTAATCGATATGCACCACCGCTGCCCCAATTAACATTAGATAACAGCACAGAGTAGAAATCAAACCTGACTTGGACACATGCAATGGATTTAATCACTGAGCCATCATTTTTTAAGTTTCCTTATGATTATTAATTGACAGGCATTGCTGTGAGATTAAAACATTATGTAGGACAAAGTACAGTAATCTAATGGCCTGGCACATTAAATTTTAGGTCCTAATCTGCTATAAGGTTATTTGAGCAGATTCGAAATGTTTCAGAATATACAACCTCATTTTGAAAATCTTTTTCTATAATATGTATATCTAAGTGGAAAGTCATAGGCTCATTGCCGGTTTCACTGAGTTCCTCATCCCACAAAGGCACAGGAAGCCAAACATTTTCTCATTGTGGAGAGTGGGGTATGTAGGAGGAAACATCAGGGGCCATGTTGCAGGTTAGATTAAGAATCATAGAATCCCTACAGTGCAGAAGGAGTCTGCACCGACACTCCGACAGAGCATCTTTACCAGGCCCATCCTCCAGCCCTATCCCTGTAACCCCACATATTTGCCCTGCAAATCCTCCTAACCTATACATTTTGAGACACTAAGGGGCCAATCCACCTAACCTGCGCATCTTTGGACAGTGGGAGGAAACCGGAGCACCCGGAGGAAACGCACACAGACGGGGAGAACATTCAAACTCCACACAGACAGTGACCCAATACTGGAATTGAACCCGGGTCCTTGGTGCTGTGAGGCAGCAGTGCTAACCACTGTGCCACCCATGATTTGCTGGGGGTTTGCAAGCAGCTTGCCTGGGTGAAGGGAAAGAAAGGGCAGGAGATAGGCAATCTAGCTTAATATGTAAAGGAAGAGAAAAAAAAGAAACATAGAGATTATTGGTGAAGAAGCAAAAGGTACTCACAGATCCAACTGTTGTTGTGGACTGACATTCAGGTACAGTGATTGGGGTTTGCACTTTGTGGGTCTCATCGCAAGCTGTCGCAAATATCCCAGGGGATATTGCACTTGAATCGGGGCTGGGCCATAGAGAAGTCTCTAAAATCTTAGTCTGTAGTACCATTGGTTCATATCCAGTGTGATGCTGCCTTTGGCCTGAGGAAACACTCTTCCCTGGATTAGAGTACATTAATTTAAATATTTTATACAATTAAAATAAATACTTCAATAATTATCCAATTGCCCCTTTCGCATTTGTACAAATCATTTCAAGATCTAGTCATGCATCTAAAAGTAAAAAATGCATGTTTCAAAACCTCACAACCCTTTACAGCAATAATGTACCTTTAAAGTGTAGTCACTGGTAAATGTAGGAAAATGCAGCAATTAATTTGCTCATTGTAAGGTTCAAAAACAGCAGTGATAAAATAACCAGATCATTTATCTGAGGAACAAGTGACACCAGGGAGAACCCCCATGTTCATCTTCAAATAATGCCAGTGACATGTCCCCAGTTTAACATCTCATCTGAGAGATTGTATCTGTGACAGTGCGGAGCTCCCTCAGTACTGCAATAAAGTGTTATATCTTTTCGCAATGTATATGCTAATAAACCTCCTACGCCGTTCCAAAAAATTGCAATTCTTTTTATATAGAAAATTTCAAACTCCATTTTTTAGTCATTGAAGAATGTTCCTGACGAGGGTGCAAGTGTGTACATGTAAATGTGTACAGTGGGCTCCAGAGGTAGGAGTATTTACTTTGTTCAACACTCTAATGATAGCATACAACAGGATCATGTTCTTCCTGATTTATAGCCATATGTAAGGTCATTAAACAGAAAACATTTATATTGTGCCATGTCTTACCAGGCTCTCTTCATCACTTTTAGTGATGTGAATGTTAAACATGATTATAATATTCGCACTCTTCCATACTGGGTGTAAAATACATAGCGTAACAAATGTACACTTCATGCACATCAATGCACTTTGCATTTTTCATACAGAGCACTTCCTTGAGCATAATATATCGCCACCGTTCCCTAATGTGAAGGACCCATCAACCAAAGGAGGAAGGTTCTTGTGCCCTTCTTGCTAATCTATTAGGTGACACATGCACATATGTCTGTGTATTATTATCAGATGGATATTCTAGATACTTATAGAGTGGGTAAATGATGAACATGGTTGCACCACACCTGTATTGTAAAATTCCAGAAATCTTCATCACAAATAAATTTTTGTCCTTTTAATATATTTTTCTTTCTAATACATAACACTGTGCTCAACTCCACCAGCACCCCTCCCATGTAGGCAGGTGTGTCGATATTGCTTCCTGCTACCCTTCTGCATGGTGTGATGATATATGTTAGGCTCCCGTAATACCAAGTTTGTTTGCTATAAATGTAAAAGAACTGCCGCAAGTAATTGCTTTTTACAGCTCCTTACGCATGCCTCATACCTGTGCTGAGCGAATGTGGAGTACTGTTATCGATAGGAGCGAGTGTTGATACAGGTGTTTTTGATAGCAGAAGCTGGTTAGTGAAATGTCCAACACATGGAATGCAGGAAATATCCTGGATATCAGAAAACGACCTAGGGAATGAGGGAGGGAATGAGAGATGTAAAAGAGGGTTATTCTAAGAGTACAAAAAATACATTTTAGTGTCGGGATGTTACTCACAGTGAAGATGGTGTTGACATTTTCACTGATACTTTGCTGGTGGGTTTATGTCCCATGAAATGGAGTTCCTATTTCAATGAGTAGGAAATGCAGTAAATGTGGCCAGGCACAGTTACAACGATGGCATTTTCCTAACTTTAATTATTGTCGGTTGTGTGGCTCAGTGGACAGCACTCTTGCCTCTAAGTCAGGATGTTGTGGGTTTAAGCTGCACTCCAGAGATCTCAGCATATAATCTCCTCAGAAATGCTGCCACTCAGTTGAGTTGTTAAAGCATGGTGGACCCCTTAGGAGAATGTAAAAAATCCCACAATACCTTATGAAGATAAACAAATGAGTTCTCCGAAAGTCCTTGAAAACATTTACCCCTTGATTAAAGTTTTAAAGTTTATTTATTAGTGTCACAAGTAGGCTTACATTAACACTGCAATGAAGTTACTGCGAAAATCCCCTAGTCACCACACTCCGGCGCCTGTTCATAGAATCCCACAGTGCAGAAGGAGGCCATTCAGCCCATCGAGTCTGCACCAACCACAATCCCACAGGCCCTATCCCTGTAACCTCACATATTTACCCTGCTAATCCCTCTGACACTAGGATCAATTTAGCACGGCCAGTCAACCTAACCCGCACATCTTTGGAGTGTGGGAGGAAACTGGAGCACCCGGAGAAACTCACGCAGACATGGGGAGAATGTGCAAACTCCACACAGACAGTGACCCAAGCCGGGAATCGAACCCGGGTCTCTGGCGCTGTGAGGCAGCAGTGCTAACCACTGTGCCACCAAGCCATCCAGGTACACTTAAGGAGAATGTAGCATGGCCAATGCACCTAACCAGCACTCACCAAGAGAAACTACCTGGTCATTTATCTCATTGCTGTTTGTGCTACCTCAAATCTCTGTACCTCCGCCTAGCCCACACCCTATGTGATATCTGCGGTCGTCTAATTCTGGCCTCTTGAGCATCCTGATTTTAATCAATCCAACATTGGCAACTTTGCCTTCAGCTGCCTAGGCCCTAAGCTTTGGAATTTCCCGTCACTACCTCTCTATACTTTAAGATATTCCTCATGTCCTACTTCTTTGACCAAGTATTGGGTTATCTGCCTGGTATCTCATGTGGCTTGGTGTCATATTCTATTTCATAATACCAGCGTGAGCACCTTGGGGTGGTTCACTACATTAAAGGTGCCACAAAGATGCAAGTTGCTGTTGTAGAAGCTTGCTGTTCACAAAGCAGCTGCTGCATTTCTACATCACAACAGTGGCTGCAATTCATAAGTACTTCACTGGCTGTGACATCCTGAGATCATGAGAGGTGCTATTTAAATCAAGTTGCTTCCTTTCAGCAGTGGACCTATCTATTGATCTGAAAACGCATCTTTTCTCGAACCTAGTGTGATGTTCTGAAGGATTAACAACATCCCTGTTTGATTGAATGCAGCCTTGCATTACATTACGGAAACCCAGTCTCAAAGGGTATGTTATCACACAGAGCTGGGGTTTACAGTAATTACATACTTCATCATTCTCATTTTTGTATCAATAGCAATGAAGATGCTTCTGCTGTGCTAACATAAAACTAGCCTTTGAAACATGGTGACTTACATTCTACATGGCTATCTGTTACCATGGAGCCTCTGATTAGCCTTGCAGCTCTGATGGCTTCCGGCTGATTGGTTAGTTGACACAAAGCGGCTCACGATATAGCTTCAAGCTGCTTTGAAGATTTCCAGAATGAAAAGCAATTACATTTCTCTATTTCTCCAAAGGACATGAGATGGTCAGCCTTTAAAGCTCGCTAAATACATCGGGCATTGGCTTGTCCCGGGAATTTCTAACTAAGCACACACGACTTCAGAAAATTAACACCAGGGAAAGTGTTCTGGATAGAGTAGAGATACAGGCTTTGTACTTACAGATATTAGCTTATGAAAGCAATTTTTATTCCACCAGAGCAAACTACAAACACATTTAAATGCCTACAGCTTATTGACTGTTACATGTACCGCCTGCAGTTTGACGAATTAGTTAATGTTATCTAATCTTAATATTTGTGTGTACTGTGACCAGCAAAAAGGAATCCAGTGAATAATCAGTTGAAGACAAATTCATAGAATCATAGAATCTCTACAGTGCAGAAGGAGGCCCATCGAGTCTGCACCAACAACAATCGCACCCTATCTTTGTAACCACACATATTTACCCTGTTAATCCCCGTGACACAAAAGGGCAATTTATCGTGGCCAATCAACCTAACCTGCACATCTTTGGACTGTGGGAGAAAACTGGAGCACCCGGAGGAAACCCACGCAGACACGGGGAACTCGTTTTCTCCCCAACAAAATAAACGAACTCAGATTAACTTAGGGACAAATTAAAAAGGGGCAGCTCCCCAAAAGGACTGCAGACATCCAGTGAAGTAAGAAAAATCACTGGTAAATGCTGCAGCCTTTCAAAAAAAGAATTAAGAAGATAAAAATGGCGTTACACCAAAGCTGATGACAAAGGGGTGCCAAATAACAACAGCAACCATCGAGGAAATCGGAATTTAAACAAAGATTTCGAAAGAAAACAGCATCAAAAAGTGCTGCCATGTGTTCTGCTCGGAATATTCTGGAACAGTGCTCTCTCTACTGTGAGTAGCAAGAAATGCAACAATTAATTGAGAGCTAGGGAAAGGGACAAGCGAGCTCAGGGTTACCTTATTTGAAAGAAAAATAAAGTGAGACAGTGTTAAAAACATCATGACACCTTAGTGCTTACGCAAAGCTTCCCGAAGTAAAAATGGCAGGAGTTTTTGACACCATGGGACTCTGTGATGAAAGCACCAACCGCTGGAGCTCACACACTGAAAGATTCAAATAATTTGTCCAGGTGAACAAAAGTTTGGTGGATATAGTGGTCCTGACCTTCCTGAGCTCAATGAGAGGGAAAACCTTTAACCTCCTACGGAGACTGGTGCAACCAGAAAATGATGTGGAGATGCCAGCGTTGGACTGAGGTAAACACAGTAAGGAGTCTAACAACACCAGGTTAAAATCCAACAGGTTTATTTGATAGCAAACGCCACTAGCTTTCGGAGCGCTGCTCCTTCGTCAGGTGAGTGGGAGATCTGCTCATAAACAGCAAACAGGGCATATAAAGACATATAAGGACAACCAGAAAAAACAGGCTCGAAAACTTATGGTGAGATTGTGACGATACTGCAGGGTCACTTCTCTCCTAAACCCTTGGTCATCGCCGAGAGGTTAAAGTTCAATATGCATAACCAGCAAGAAGATGAATCAATCACACAATTCGTAGCAACTTTAAAGAAATTAGCTGAATTCTGTGAATTTGGAGATGTCTTGAACGGCACGATTAGAGACAGATTTGTGTGTGGGTTAAAAAGTGAAGCTATCCAGAAAAGGCTGCTGACAGAAAGCAACTTAGACCTAAAGAAAGCTATAAAAGGTGTGATCTCAGAGGAATGAGCAGCTAAGAATGCCCAGCAATTAGTCTCGAGCATTGAAGTGCATAAGATATCAGCTGAAACTCGAACACAGACACAGGTTCGAATTTGCCACCAATGTGCAAAAACTGGTCAAACAGCAGCAGATTGCTGGAATAAAGATGCAAAATACAGGCATTGTGATAAAAAGGGGTGTATTGAATGGGCATGTTAGAGAAAGAAACAAGTTTCAAACAAGAACTATAAAAATGCATGATCTAAGTGAATCAAGTGGAAAAGTCTCCACATTAAACAAAAAGGGACCAGAATCTCAGTCAGATTACGAATTATCATTGCGCGTATTGGCAATTGCTGGTGCAACCAATCGTTACTGGGTCACACCCTTACTGCACTGACAACTGGTCAAAATGGTGGTGGATACCAGAGCTGCTGTGTCAATGGTACCGGAAACTCTGCACCAAGAGAAACTACAACACATCGCCTTGAAATCCTCAAAGATAAGACTACAAACCTTTACCAGAGAAGTGGTTCAGCTGAGGGGCCATACCAATGTAAATGTGTGGCTAAACAAACAGACTGAAGACTTGTCCCTGCCCGTCATTAAAGGTAACTATCCAGCCTTAATGGGGAGAACCTGGCTAGAGAGGATCAAGGCAAACTGGGCCGAGGTGACCTCATGTCGGAAAAAACAGGCCCAACCAAAAGCCTAAAGCAACAAAAAGCAGTGGTGGCCGAGACTCGATGGTAAAATCAGAAGAAGGTGGGATGTGTTTGTCGTCTATAAAAGTTCAAAACTTGCCGCCCCCTAGCATCATTATATCCATTGGAATGGCCAGAAAGGCCATGGCAAAGAGTCCACCTTGATTATGCTGGACTGTTCAAATGGCTTATGTTCCTCATTGTGGCAGACAAAATGGTCTGAAATTTTCACAATAACTTCACTGCAGTGGTAATGTAAGCCTACTTGTGACATTAATAAATAAACTAAAAAATTATGAAGATTATGTCCTCGGAGAGAACGATAGACTGGGTGAGATTTTTGCAAGATTTGGGCATCTTGAACAACTTGTTAGTGACAATGGGCCACAGTTTGTTTCACAGGAATTCACAGATTATCTAAAGGACAGAATCCAACACATCTGATCCGCTCCTTAACATTCTGCTGCAAATGAGCAGGCTGAAAAGTTTGTCCAGACAATGAAGCATTCATTGAAAGTGACTCGTGAGCAAGGTTCACTGTCAAAACGACTGAGCCAATTCTTGATGACATACAGGAATACGACACGTTCGACAACCCAAAGTCCTCCAGCATTACTCATGGTAAAATGTCAATTACACACAGCATTTGTTTGCTCAAACAAGGGAAATTGTTGAGAGGTGGGGCAACACTGCTGCCTCACAGCTCCAGAGACCCAGGTTCAATTATGGTCTTGGGGGACTGTCTGTGTGGAGTTTGCACGTTCACCCCGGGTCTACGTGGGTTTCCTCCGGGTGCTCCGCTTTCCTCCCACAGTCTAAAGATGTGCAGGGTAAGTGGATTGGCCGTGCTAAATTGCCCCTTAGTGTCCAAAGATGTGTGGGTTAGTTGGATTAGCCGTGGTAAATGTGCAGGGTTTTGGGTGTTGGGGGCTGGACCTGGGTAAGATGCTCTTTCAGAGAGTCGGTGCCACTCGATGGGCCGAATGGCCTCCTTCTGCACCAAAGAGATTCTATGATTCTATTCTTCTATGAGTTGAGGACATTTCTACACTGAGTCAACCTGCAACTCCTATATCGACTCTGATAGAGACAACGGCCAGAATTTTACCAGCCGGCCTGCCACAGAAATCAGAGTGGGTGAGGGGCGGACCATGGAAAGATCCATTGACCTCGGGTGGGATTTTACGGTTTTGGGTCAAGCGAGGCCGTAAAACCCTGCCCAGCATCGGACAATGTCCAGATTTAATTAAAAACACCAGAGGTTGCAGTCAACATAAAAAGCAGATCATAGCAGCATAGAATCCTTACAGTACAGAAGGAAGCCATTTGGCCCATCAACTCTGCACCGACCACAATTCCACTCAGGCCCTATCCCCATAACACCATGCATTTATTCTAGCTAGTTCCCCTGACACTATGGTGCAATTTAGCATGGCCAATCCACCTAACCCGCACATCTTTGGAATGTGGGAGGAAACCGGAGCACTTGGAGGAAACCCACGCAGACACTGGGAGAATGTGCAAACTCCGCACAGACACCCAAGGTCAGAATTGAACCCAGGTCCCTGGCACTGTGAGGCAGCAGTGCTAACCACTGTGGCACTGTGCCGTCCATGACATTCGCCGACAACCACACCGAAATCGATGTCCTCCTCACTGTCGAACTTACTGACTGTTGTTGGACTGTTCTGTTTGTAAATATTGTAAATTGTGATTGTTAACTTTTTACTGTGTTTCATTACAGGAACATCTGATGTAAAAGGGGGAGGAAAGTGTTGTGGATTCATGTTTGTCCCTAGTTGGGACATGGTCCCTTTAAAAGTTTGATCACATGATGTACTGATGACGGCAGCAGTCGGGCCGAGCTTACAGTCAGTCTAATCGAAGGTAAGAGCAACATGGTCCTCCACTGTCTCCAATAAAAGCTCTTGTGTGGTCTGCAGCTTCTCTTTTAAAATATCATGGTGGTAGATGGATTGATTAATCCTGTATATATCCATTTAAATTGGAAAACCGCTCTCTCAGAATAAATAACTGCTTACATCTCATCTTTACATCGAGCATCTTTCGATGTTTGGGCTGGCTGACTGAAGTTTAACTCTGCAATTGTTTCAATTTCTGCTGCTTGAACAACACTGTAAAAGAGAGTTAAAACAATCAGTGTTTCGCCCCGGGATAAAATCAAAAGACTGGGTTTCCCCAAAAATGCATAACATTATTCATAACATTTGGAATGGTACATTTCATAGGAATTCAAATTTAACATTGCCTGAAGTTTCTTTCCACACAGCATGTGGCACTCTGAGTTGCCCCTCTGTACATACAGGTTATATTTACAAGCTGGACTTCCTTGGAATGCCAATCAGTTTCTTACCTGAAATCCTGTCTCATCTGACCTTTCAACTCTGTGCGTGTGTGTGAGTGTATGTGTGAGTGAGTGTGTGAATGTGTGTCTGTGTGTGAGTGAGTGTGTGTGAGTGTGAGTCTGTGTGTGTGTGAGAGTGAGTGTATGTGTGAGTGTGAGTGAGTGTGTGAATGTGAGTCTGTGTGTGTGAGTGAGTGTGAGTGTGAGTGTTTGAGTGTGTGCGTGTGAGTGTGAATGAGTGAATGTGAGTGTTTGAGTGTGTGTGTGAGTGAGTGTGTGTGAGTGAGTGTGAGTGTTTGAGTGTGAGTGTGTGTGAGTGTGAATGTGAGTGTTTGAGTGTGTGTGTGTGTGTGTGTGAGTGAGTGTGAGTGTTTGAGTGTGAGTGTGTGTGAGTGAGTGTTTGAGTGTGTGTGCGTGTGAGTGTGAATGAGTGAGTGCGAGTGTTTGAGTGTGTGAGTGTGAATGAGTGAGTGTGAGTGTCGGAGTGGTGCAGCAAGTCCCGGGTTTCAGCATCGAGTGAAGCAATGGCGAAAGGAAGGAAGCCATGTCCCCATTTCAAGGCATTAGCTGCCACAAAGCAGGTAAGTTTAAAGGTCCAGGGAAGCTTAGGTCAGAGAAAGGGTGCATGGATAGGATATGGGGTTTGGAGAAGGGGGTGGATGGCCGGGGGGGGGGGGGGGTTTGGGCATTTTTGAGGAGGTTGGGTGGGGTCGCCGGGTGGGTGGGGGTTTTGGGTATTGGGAGTGTTTTTGGACCTCGGAGGGGGGGGTCAGGTTTGACATGGGGAGAGAGGGATGTCAGGCCACGCTAGGTCAGGCCTCGATGGGGTGATGGAAGTGAGAGTTGGGCCTGACAGCGATGGGGAAGAGTTCCCCTGGGGGATCCAGATGGTGGGGGGAGCGGGTTGGGTAGTTGGTGGGGATGGATGGAGGTCCCTGGTGTATTGGGGTGTGGGGAAATACTGTGGAGGAGGTGGGGGGAGGACACCAAGTGGGGATCGGGGGTGGGAGAATCTCATGGTGGGAGGGAATTGGGGAGGCGGGTTTGGGTGGGGAAAGATCCCAAGAAGGGGTTGGCCGTGTGGATTCTCCTGGGGGGTTTGTGAGTGTGGGAGGACTCTCGTGGTGGGTTGGTGTGGGTCTGTGCAATAGTTACCCAGGAGCTAGAAGTGGTTTTAACTCTTCTAGCATTTTCTGGGTAACTATTGATGTAACCCAATTAGAACCATTGGAAGTTTGTGATTTAAATCACAGTTTCTGGATGGCTCCCCGTGCAGGGCAATTGCCATATGTTCCTTAACAGGAAGCCGCTGAAAGGGATTCTCCTGCGCATCTTTAGCTTACTACCCAGTTGGACACTCTGGCATTCAGAAGTTAAGGCCAAATATACATTTCATGTCAAACCTGAGAGGTTTTACATGGGATACAGCCCTCAGTGTACTATGGCTGAAAAAACCTTAGACAGTGGCCTTTCTCCTATATGGCTGCTACCCCAGGTTTAAATGCATCAGAAGGGAGTCCTGAATCTTGGAATGTGCCAGTCTGCAACACTTGGCTGTTGACAGCTCTTTACACTGGAAGATAAAGTTAAAGTAATTTACTTATTAGTCACAAGTAAGGCTTACGTTAACACTGCAATGAAGTTACTGTGAAATTTCCCTAGTCGCCACAGTCATAAATAAGTAATACATTTTCTGGCTTAATGTCTCTATGATTCACCTTCTTTGAATGACAGAATACTAGTGCCTTTTCGGGTCATTGCATCTAACCAGCACGTCTTTCAGACTGTGGGAGGAAACCGGAGCACCCGGAGGAAACCCACGCAGACATGCAGAGAACATGCAAACTCCACACAGACAGTGACCTAAGCCGGGAATTGTGCTGTGAGGCAGCAATGCTAACCACTGTGCTACCGTGCTGCCTTAATAGTAAGTTAGATAGCAAGTTTCAGACCAGGTAGAGCATCTTCCACTTGATCATGGTCTCTACTCTGCCAGGTAAGCAATCAAAGGGCTGATTTTCCAAATTTGCCCTTTTATTTTACACCCACCAAGGACACATATTGGAAACCCAGACACACTCAGCGCATGACCTTATTCTAAATGGTCAGAAGATCAGATGGATTGCGTGCTCAAGTTTACGAAAAGGAGCGAGAGCTCAGAAAACTAACCCCAAACTTTGCATTATTAAAACAATTGTGCATCTTCAGTGCTGTTCCTTTTGAGCAAGCGAGGATATGAGATAAACAAAGATCTTGCCATGACTGAGGATTAGTTCTAAATTTCCTGAGAGGTTTTCAAAATTGTTATTTGTACAAAACTAATAAAAATGTTGAAATACTGTTCCAGCTATCAGACATTCACAGTCTAATGATCCATTTCTGGCACTCTAAAAGCTGTATTATCACATATAGTTTGGCAAGAACTCCCTCTCTCGTTGCCCAATGTTGCAGCAGCATATCAGGTCCATGGTACTTTAGATACAGTAACAGGCTGAGAGTGTCCGGTGAGGGGCAGAAAAATAATCTTTTAAAGGCTGCAGACATGTAAGGAGTTTAAATGGTTCCGTGTAAAACGCCAAATGAAAAACACAGGAAGAAAAAGGCTGTTCGGCTTTACACAATGGGCAGGTGAAAAATGCTGGCAGTTCAGACTGTCTTGCCGGGCAAGAAAAGTGAACACCAGCTTCAGTCACAATCAGTCCCTCTCCACAGAAAGGAAAGGAAATGTGTTTTTTTTTACATTGGGTGGGATCAAAAAGCAGAATGCAGCCTGGTAAAGATCAGAGGAAGCACCTCTCAGCAATTAGAGGCCAGTGGCTGCTGTCTGTACAGGAAGGTTTGGAGATATATATACAAGATACAGATTTAGGCTCCTGCAAACTTTGATACATTCCTCTGAATAAAACAAGAGTAAACCTTTCTACATGTATCTCTTTACCCAGGTGATGGCGTACAACGGAGTTTGCTGACTCTGCTCTGTTCTCCATCCTTGCTCCTTCGCACCGGTGCTTTTTGCAAGACTTTTTTTCCTTCTACTGACAAGACAGACAAACATAATTTATGTTGTGATTAAGGAGAAAACTTGTTTCACTTTCCATTTTCTGCTTTTCACCCTCCCATTGATTCCTGGAATGTTCCCTTTGAAATCCCACGTGCTGGAAGCTCATGTTGCTTTGCCTCTGCACTTATTTACTTACTAGTCACTTTTCTCTTCAAAGTAATTTGTGGGGTGAAGCACTTTGATGAGCTGAACCTATTTGCTCTTATGGTTCAATAAATGTTTAACTGTGGTTATTCAGAAAGTGGCAGTAACCACAGGATTTCTAAGAAGCATTTTTAACCTTCCCTGGTGACTCAGCCATCTGGATCAGGAAGATCCCAGGTTCCGTCTCCAGCCTGAGCTGGGGGGAGAGGGGGGGGGGGGGGAGACTGGGTCACTGCAATTAGCAGCAGCCCCTCCGAGGGGGGGGGGGGGGGGTAAATCAGTCAATGTTCCTGCACCTGACTGCTAGGCAGTGCATGTGGGCCAACATCAGATGAGAGAGAATCAGACTTAGCTGTGATGCCTCCACCCTATGATAAAATAACTGACACAAGCTCCGTGCTGAGACTCTGACCTGGGTGCGGTGTAGAAGGGCTGTCATTGCTAGTAGGACCACACCCTAGAGTAAACAATAATTCCCTCCAGCTGAGTTAATCTAAAAGGCCAGCATAAAGCATACAAAAACCAAATTAATTAATGTTGCATCAGGAGTGGTTGTGGCATTGTGGTAATGTCACAGGACTAGTAATCCCGTGGCTAATACTCTGGATAAATGGATTCAAATCCCACCATGGCAACTGGTGAAATTAAAATTCACTTAACAAATCTGTCATTAAAAGCTAGTCTCAGTAATGGTGACCATGAAACCATTGTCGATTCAGTCCTGAATGGTGGTGGATAATTACACAACTAACAGAAGAAGGAGGCTCCACAAATATCCCAATCCTTGATGATGGGGGAAGCCAGCACATCAATGCAAAACAAAAGTCTAAAGCATTTGTAACCATCTTCAGCCAGAGATGCGAGTGGATGATCCATCTTGGCCTCTTCCAGAGGTCCCCAGCATCACAGATGCCAGAATTCAGTCAATTCGATTCCCTCCATGTAATATCAAGAAATGGCTGTCTGAACTGGACATTGCAAATGCTACGGGCCTGACTACATTCCAGCAATAGTACTATAAGCTTGTGCTCCAGAACTAACTGTGCCGCTAACCAAACTCTTCCAGTACAGCTACTACACTGGCATTTACCTGACAGTGTGGAAATTTGCCATGTACATCCTGTCCACAAAAAGCAAGACAAATCCAACCCAGCCAATTACCCATCAGTCCACTCTTAATAAGTGATGAAAGGGGTTTCCGACAGCTCTATCAAGTGGCACTAATACAGCAATAAGCTGCTCATTGTCGCTCAGTTTGGGATCTGCCAGGTTCTCTCAGCTCCTGGCCTTATTACAGCCTTGGCCCAGGCATGAAAAAAAGAGCTGGAGGTGGGAGTGACTGCCTCTAACATCAAGGCTGCATTTGACCAAGTCTGACATCAAGGAGCCCCAGCAAAGCTGAGGTCAGTGGGAATCAGGGGGAAACTCTCCACTGGTTGGAAGGTGGTTGTGGTTGTTGGAGGTCAATCAACTCAATCAACTTTGGGGGTGGGGGGGGGGGTGTCAAGGCTGGCCCGGACACGTCCGGGAGACCAGCGATTGGGCAATGAGGGAGTCGGAGAGGCAGCGATGCAGGGGTCGTGGGGCTGGCCAGTGATTGAGCTGGCCAATGATCGGGAGGCCGGCAGCGTGGGGCTATTGTGCATGCGCCAATCTCAGTGCTGACAGATCGGCGTATATGCAGTGGCCCGCTCAGCGCTATGCTGCTGGCCTCACGGGTGGCAATAGGCACTGCCCTCTGATTTTTTGCGTGATTCACACTAGTGCACTCTGCAGTGCTCAGAGTGTGGGAGATTCAGTTTGAAACTCCTGCTGAAAAAACCAGCAAAGTTTACTCCAGCTTATACCCGAATTCGACACTTCGAATTTTTTGTGAAGAATCGCCCCTTGATTTCTCAGAGTCCCTCAAGGAAGTGTCTCAGGGCCCCTTTTATTTGTGGCTTGTATTAATGACATTGATCACCTGATTCAGCCTAATAGAGATTTGAAATATGCAGATGACATTAGAATTTATTTGGAAGTGAAGAAAAATAATCCAGGACTCTCAAACTCACTTCTCCAGAGTGAACTCTTGAGTATGGTGCAGTGGTCCAAGGAGTGGTAACTTACCTTTAAGGTAGCAAAAATGTTCAGTTCTCCATTTCGGCCACAATAATCCTAATTCACAGTAACATATTGATGGTCAACCTTTAGCACATTCAACCAATGAAAAGGATTTGGGTGTGACTATTACAAGTAATCTGAAGGTTATAAGTCATGTGGCTCAGGAAGTACAGTGGGCAAAAAATATTTGACAAGCGCTGAATGTATCCTGTTCGAGTTGGGATGGCAGCGTTTATGTTAAACTCCATAAGCAGCTGGAATATGCATCCAGTTTGGAATCCACGGGGGCGATTCTCCCCTCCTGCTGCACTAAATTTTTTAGCGCAGCTGCCAGGAGAATCTCGTGGTGGGCGATGCGCGGGATTCACACATGCGTTCCCACCGCGATAGCGGCTCCGAGCGCCGGATTTCCAGCGGCGTCTGCTCGGCGCCAGGAATCAGGACTGAAGTCTTCGGGCCTACTAACCTCTCCACCTGCCGCCAGAAGTGGGGCTTACAGTAGCTCCCCACTTTCGGGGAACTAGCAGCCCAACCCCGCTGGAGTGAAGGTGGAGCAATTGGGGCCCCCGGAGGGCTGGGCGGCATGGGGCTGCCCCTTGGGCATTGGCACCCTGGTAGTGCCAGCTGTGCCCCCGACATTGCTCAATGCGCAGTGCCAATGTCCTGGGGGCACCTTGGCACTGCCCAAGGGGCAATGCAGAGGGACGGGTTATATGGTTCAGGGCCTATGGGGGCAGGGCCCGATGGGGCAAGTCTTAGATTGCGATCAGTGGGCGTGGGAAGTCCCACTGCCACTCTGCAGTCGGGATCTGTGGGGGAAGGAGGGAGGTCAGCGATCGGGGTAGGCTGGAGGGTTAGCCGGGGAGGTGGGTGGTATGTTCAGTCTGATGGGGAGGCCGGCACTGTTGAGGTGGGGCGGAGTGGGCTGGAGATTGCGGCAGGCCGGGGTCAGGACTGGGCCCAGGAATTGTCAGGGGGCCAGCAATCAAGCTGTGGGGGTTGGGCGGAGAGCCGGCATTGTGGAGATCGCAGGGCTGACCAACATCGGGAGGTTGTCAGTGAGGGGCCACTGCACGTGCGCCGATCTCGGCTCTGACAGATGGGTGCATGCGCAGTGGCCCGCTCAACGCGCTGATTCCAACCTCTCCAGTGTGAATAGGCCCCACCTCCTGAAATTTAATGATATTCACGGTGGTGGCCTCTGCATTGCACAGCGTGTGGGAGATTCTTCTCTGAACTCCCACTGAAAAGACCAGTGTGAATTACTCAGTTTTCATGCAAATTCCCCACTTAGAATTTCTTTGGGAGAATTCCGCCCCACACTTTCAGGGAGATATACAACTTATAAAGAGGGTGCAAAGACATGTTACCAGGAAAATGGAAAGCATGAGCAGAATATTTTATGAGGAGTGTTTAAGAATTCTTGGATTACAATCTTTGGAGAAAAGACTGATTTTTGATTTAATTGAAGTTTATAAATTGATACGTGGCTTTACTATCATAGAATAGAATAGAATTATTATAGCACCTCTACAGTGCAGAAGAGGCCATTTGGCCCATCGAGTCCGCACCAACTCTCTGACTCAGTATCTTATCCAGTTCCTCTTCCCTGCCCAATCCCTGTAACCCCACACATTTAACATGGCTAATCTCCCTAACTTACACTTCCTGGGATCTTAAGGGGCAATTTAGCATCGCCAATCCACCTAACCTGCACATCTCCCTCTAAGCCTGAAAAATTATTGTGTGTGGACATCAGTATAAATTCCAGAAATTTAGTTCATGTCTTGATATTTGCATTTTCTTTTCACATAGAATTGTTGATGCTTGGAATGTTTTTGCCTGATTTTACTCTGAATGCTGAAAATGTAGTGACTTTTAGAAGACTTGTCAGAAACAGTGTGATTTCTATGTATGAATATTATTTGGTATTGTTGCTGTTCTTGTTTTTAATACTGTGCCAAGTGCTTTGCAGTGTATTCTGATAAATAAAAAATAAATAAAATGACACTAAGCCTTATCAAGCAGGGCTGGACACAAGCAATACTTGTGTGATCGAAGTGCTTATAAGAGAACATAAGCAGGGGTTAAGTGGTCTCTGGTTAGTTAATCACATCATTTTTCAGATTTGATTAGAATGGCTCTAAGAATTTCAAGCTATTTGCCAATGGGAGCAAGCACATCTCAGGCTACTTTCTCAGAAGACTAAGGAAATTTGGCATGTCAGCTACAACTCTCACCAACTTTTACAGATGCACCATAGAAAGCATTCTTTCTGATTGTATCACAGCTTGGTATGGGCTCCTGCTCTGCCCAAGACCGCAAGGAACTACAAAAAGTCGTGAATGCAGCCCAATCCATCACGCAAACCAGCCTCCCATCCATTGACTCTGTCTACACTTCCTGTTGCCTCGGCAAAGCAGCCAGCATAATTAAGGACCCCACGCCCCCGAACATTCTCTCTTCCACCTTCTTCCTTCGGGAAAAAGATACAAAAGTCTGAGGTCACGTACCAACCGACTCAAGAACAGCTTCTTCCCTGCTGCCATCAGATTTTTGAATGGACTTACCTAGCTATGACTGTAACACTACACTCCGCATTCTCTTGTTTCCTTCTCTATGAACGGTATGTTTTGTCTGTATAGCGCGCACTGTATGCTAATACATGTGACAATAATAAATCAAATCAAATCACATCTGTACACATACTGCATCCTTTATTCATAATAATCATAGAACAAAGCTGAGAAAGCTGCTCATTCCCAAAAGGGGCAAAATATCTACCAATGATGAATGCAATATTTATTATCCAGTACAACTGGCTTTTCCGTGTTGACCCACTGCTGAAGTACTTACCAACATCATCAGTGTCGGAACTGCTGGAGCTTCTCAAACAGCCTGCCCTTTTCTGATAAATCGCTCTGGTAATTCCTAATTCCTCTTCAAAACTAGTGGACTACAAAAACAATTAAAATGTATTTTCACAGAAATTGTGTTTGCTATCTAAAACATGTCATTCCTGCTTTCATGTTGGCACATAGTCCTGGAGTAAAAGGTCGCCATAGTCCTCTCACCAATGCTTCAGACCATTACATTTTGCTGCTAAGTAGTTCTAAAACTATTTTTTTAACCAATGACATTTATAGTTTGCTTAACACTCTTCATTATGTTTTATTCTTAATAGGGAAGTCTATTGAAAGGTGAAAGGTATGGTGCAAGACACCATCAAGGTTGAACAGATCACAGGAAATTAGGTAAATCAAGAAGTGATCAGGTGATACCACATTTTGGACATAAAGTCATCTGCCAAAATGTAGGAAGAAGAAGGTTAAAGTTTTTGAGAAAGAGTGGGTCAGAATTAAAGGCGTGCTAAATCTAACTTCCCATTCCCCCTCTTCTCCATTGGCCTGCAAATTCTCCTGTTTCAAGTACTGATCCAATTCCCTTTCGAAAGTTACTATTGAATCTGTTTCCACAGCCCTTTCCACATCATAACAACTCACTTTATAATAAAAATCCTAATTTTCCCATGGTTCTTTTAGAACCATAGGAAATTACAGCTCAGAAACAGGCCTTTTGGCCCTTCTTGTCTGTGCCAAACCATTTTTTGCCTAGTCCCACTGATCTGCACTTGGACAATATCCCTCCACACCCCTCTCATCCATCAACCCGTCCAAGTTTTTCTTAAATGTTAAAAGTGACCCCGCATTTACCACTTTATCCAGTAGCTCATTCCACACTCCCACCACTCTCTGCATGAAGAAGCCCCCCCTAATATTCCCTTTAAACTTTTCTCCTTTCACCCTTAACCCATGCCCTCTGGTTTTTTTTCTCCCCTCGCCTCAGCGGAAAAAGCCTGCTTGCATTCACTCTATCTATACCCATCAAAATCTTGTACAGCTCTATCAAATCTTTCCTCATTCTTCTGCGCTCCAGGGAATAAAGTCCCAACCTATTCAATCTCTCTCTGTAACTCAGCTTCTCAAGTCCCGGCAACATCCTTGTGAACCTTCTCTGCACTCTTTCAACCTTATTTACATCCTTCCTGTAACTAGGTGACCAAAACTGTATACAATACTCTAAATTCAGCCTCACCAATGCCTTATATAACCTTACCATAACACTCCAACTTTTATACTCGATATATACTCGATTTTGCCAATTATTTAACTCTGTGTCCTTTGGTTATCAACCCTCCTGCCAGTGGGAACAGTTTTTGCTTTATCTGCTCTAACAAACCCTCTCGGAATTTTGAACACCTCAATTAAATCTTCCCTTCACAGCCTTTGCTCTAAAGAGAACAAGCCCACCTTCCCCAGTATAAAAGAAAAATAAACTGGGAACACACAGCAGGTCTGGTAGTATCTGTGGTGAGAGAAACAGAGTTAACATTTTGCGGTTTTTATCAGAATTGGAAGAAGTTAGAGAGTCAACAGCTTTTAACATAAAACACATGGGGGGGGGGGGGGATTTTCCAGCCATGCTCTCTCCAAGGACAGAAATTCCCGCCCGAGGTCAACGGACCATGACATGGTCTGGCCTCGCCTGCTACGATTCCCGTGGTGGGCAGGACAGGAAAATTCCGCCCATACTAACATTTCCCATTTTTGATTAAAGATCACTGATCTGAAACATTAACTCTGTTTCTCTCTCCACATTTTCTGTTTATATCTCAGATTTTCAGCATCTGCAGTATTTGCTTTTTATTCCAGCTTCTCTGT
The DNA here is from genome assembly GCF_964213995.1 of Mustelus asterias. Lineage (NCBI taxonomy): Eukaryota > Metazoa > Chordata > Chondrichthyes > Carcharhiniformes > Triakidae > Mustelus > Mustelus asterias. The sequence goes on from NC_135812.1 coordinate 7,104,874, forward strand.
TCTCTCCGGATAACTGAAATTCCTCATCCCAGATTTCATCACAATGAGGAAAGAGGGGAAAATAACGAGTGAGTAAAATAGTCCACCAAAACGTTCCAAGGAAAATGAAAGGCAGTTCAGAGGAGCATTGTAGAATTGATAAATCCTGGAGCGTTAGTTCCATTTTACCTCTTTGGTAAGGTGATTTGAGTTGAGGTCTGCATTAGTCGAAGTTTCAGAACCAACGGAGATCATTTCAAGATTGGGAGTGAAAAACTCATCTGACACACTGAGGGATGAATCTGATATTGAAGAGTGTTGCACCTTCTCCTGAAAACATAACATTGGACCAAAGTAATTCATGCAACACCTGAGCAACATACGCAGTTAAGAATGAGAAAACAATTATTCCTTCTAACCAGCTCATCCTGGGTTATTGAAGAAACACTTCATAATATTCTGAAGTAGGACCGCAGAACTCTCCTGATAGTTCAGGGTTATTCAGATTGTAGCTGAGCCATGAAGATGAGGAATGTCCAAGGCTCAATCTCAGTCATGGTGCCAATAGTCGAGCTACAACTGACCTCACGTCTCCTGAGAGGTAAGAATTAGCTGCAGTTGTTGCTCTTACTTTCTATCCAAATATTATTAATACTCGAAGTATATATGTGGATACTGGTAGAGGGTCAGATTTTGGGAAATCAGAGCAAACACTGATGCTAAGGGTGCCAGAAATCATGATAGTCATCACAGACGGGGAAATTGATGTGTAACTGAGTAGGGATATGACAACAGGAGTTGCAGAGGCAACAGCTCTGGTTGTCAGCCATGCGAAATGGACTCTGGGATCGCAGAGCTGCCTATGGACTTTCTTTTCTATCTCTTTCTTTGATCTCTTTAAAGAAAGGCCACCTCAGCCTGTGGTGAGGGAGTCCAGTAGAGCTGCCAGCGAGCAGGACATTAAAAAACGGCTTTAAATTTACTTAAACGTTAATACCTACCTCCTTTAATTAGCTATAACAAATTGCTTGCTAGTTAGTAATAAAGAGGCTTAGAAACTTGGACGACCTCACAGCGACGCTTCATGGTCAGAGCCTGCAACTGCATGTGGGCTCAACCTTTTCTTACAACCCAGTTACAACTGTTTTAGCAGATTAATGCGATGTGACTGAAATACCCTACAAGAGCACCACCAAAAAGCATCCACTGCATCCAAATAGAAACACCTTCAAAGTGGATTTTGTCTCACAAACTGGCATTGGGGTTTTCAAATGTATATGAAATGGAATGGTGTGACCCATTCAACATATATTCATCATAGAATCCTACAATGTGGAAGGAGACCATTCGGCCCATTGAGCCCGCACCGTCAACAATCCCACCTAGGCCCTATCCCTGTAACCCCCACACAATAACCTGCTAGTCCCCCTGACACTAAGGGGCAATTTAACATGGCCAATCAACCTAACTTGTACATCTCCCCCTGCCCCCATAGCCCCACCCCCAAAGGTCCCACACCCTAGCACTACCCCTGGCAGTGCCAAGGTGCCTGATGGGCATTACAAAGGTGCCAGGCTGGCAGTACCAAGGTGCCAGGCTGACAGTGTCAAGCTGCCAGGGTGGCAGTGCCAGGCTGGCACTGCCCAAGGGGCAAACCTCCCCCCCCCTTGCCCTTTGCCGTCCCGGGGGGCCTCAATGGCCTCCGGTTCCACCGGCGAGGCCAACACGATTGTTCCCTGTTCATGGGGAGTAGGTGTTTTCCTCTCCAAAGAGAACCTCTCCCAGCGAGACCTTTAAGGGAAGCGAGCCCGGACGATTAAGCGTCGGGCTCACTAAACAGATGTAAATTAACATTTAAATTAGTTCTTTGATGAAGCGACCGGGAAGGTTGATGAGGGCAGGGCGGTAGAAGTAGTTGATATGGACTTCAGTAAGGCCTTTGATAAAATTCCACATGGTAGGCTGCTGTGGAAGGTTAGACCACATGGAATCCAGGGAGAGCTGGCAAATTTGATGTACAATTGGCTTGATGGCAGGAAGCAGAGGATAATGGTTATCTGAGCTGGAGGAAGTGAATGAGGCAGGGACATTGAAAACATTTAAAAGGCATTTGGACAGAAGCATGGATAGGAAAGGTTTAGAGGGATATGGGCCAAATACAGGCAAATGGGGTTAGCTTAGATGGGCATTTTGGTCGGCGTGGACCAGTTTGGGCCGAAGGGCCTGTCTCCGTGCCGTAGATTCTATGATTCTCTGTGAAATAAATTTGAATAAATTATTCAGCCTCTCACCCATTTCCGGCGAGAAGCTGACCCTGATAGAAATCTGGCTCTTGTAAAATCGCGAGAGCCGGGAAATGGGGCGTGATCCTGATTTCTCAGCTCTCAGGTGATTTTTACTGGCTCGCTCCGTCCATCACTGGCAGGGCGAGCTGGTAAAATCCCGGCCGGTAACTCTGTTTCTCCCTCTCTGATGCTGCCAGACTTGCTGAGTATTTGCAACATCTTCTGTTTTTATTGTAGACAATCTCAAGCTGGCCTACTGTTGATGATTGCGGGGAAATCTTTCCGATCACAACGGACAAAAAGAATTCACAGAAATTGCTGTAAAAAGGCTTTATAAAAGTACCCAGAATCATAACACACCTTTTGAGCTTTTTTTTGAACTCGCCTTGTGATGAATGTTTTGTCCAGGTTCGTGACTTCTATCTCTTCCTCGCTGCATCCTGACAACTGGCTATCAAAAGATTCGCTCTGTCCTAAGACATAACAGTAAATTATCTCAAGTGAAGAGATGTGAATCTTTTCTCCTTTCTGGCTGGTCATTTTCTGCTCTTGTTACACTTTTCATTATTCGCCAAACACATTATGCAAAACATTTCTTCCCAGTTTCAGCTTTCTCTTCAATCACATTTTTAAAACAAAAATCGCTGTAGCCAATCACACCAAAACCACTGTGACAGTTCCCCATCCATTCACTGAATACTCTATAAATCTAAAATTTATGATTTTTTTTGGTTTATTCATTTATGGGACATGGATGTTGCTGGCTGGCCAGTATTTATTGCCCATCCCTAATTGCCCTTGAGAAAGTGATGGAGCGTAGGAGGCTTATAGGTGATCTTATAGAGGTCTATAAAATAAGAAGGGGTATAGACAAGGTAGATAGTCAACATCTTTTCCCAAAGGTAGGGGAGTCTAAAACTAGAGGGCATAGGTTTAGGTTAGAGGAAAGAGATACAAAAGGGTTCAGAGGGGCAATGATTTCACTCAGAGGGCGATGAGTGTCTGGAACGAGCTGCCAGAGGTAGTAGTAGAGGCGGGTAAAATTTTGTCTTTTAAAAAGCATTTAGACAGTTACATGGGTAAGATGCATACAGAGAGATATGGGCCAAATGGGGGCAATTAGGATTAGCCTAGTGGTAAAAACTGGGTGGCATGGACAGGTTGGGCCGAAGGGCCTGTGTCCATGCTGTAAATATCTATGAGTCCATAACTGCCTTCTTGAATCGCTGCAGTCCATGTGGTGTAAGTACATCCATAGTGCTTCTAGGGAGCGAGTTACAGGACTCTGACCCAACGACGTTCAAGGAATGGTGATATATTTCCAAATCCGGATAGTGAGTCGCTTGAGGGGAACTTCCAGATAATGGTATTCTCATATCTCTGTCCTTCTAGATGGTAGCGGTCATGGGTTTGGAAAGTGCTGCCTAAGGAGCTCTGGTAAATCTCTACAGTGCATCTTGTAAATGGTACACACTGCTGCCACTGTGCATCGGTGCTGGAGGAATGAACGTTTGTGGAAGGGGTGCCAATCAAACTGACTGCTTTGTACTGGATGGTGTTCAGCTTCTTGAGTGTTGTTGGAGCTGCACTCATCCAGGCAATGGAAGAGTATTCCATCACACTCCTGACTTGTGCCTTGCAGATGGTGGACAGCACTGGGGAGTCAGTAGGTGAGTCACTAGCCACAGGATTCTCAGCTTCTGACTTGCATTTGCATCCACAGAATTTATATGGCTAGTTCAGTTCCATTTCAGGTCAATAGTAACCCCCAGGATATTGATAGGGGGATTCAGCGATGGTAATACCATCTTACTGGAAATGGTCATTGCTGGGCACTTGTACGATGCGAATGTTACTTGTCGCTTGACAGCCCACACCTGTTATTTGTCCAGGTCTTGCTGCATTAGGACATGGACTGCTGGATTGCATGCTGAATTTGCACAGCTTAAATAACTAACAAAACATAATAAAAACATTTGAAAATTCAGGGGGAAAATATCACAAACATAGCAATCCCATGTTCCAACTCAACAAGTCTCCTCCGTTACGTTACACTGCGATTCATGAACAAATCCGACACGCTCCCTCACACTGCCAAAAGCATTAATGGGAATTCTTCATTCAACACCTCACCTGCAAAACTCTGAAACATTTCCTCCACATCTACACTGCTGTCGCTCTCAACCAGTGTTTTCTCAGGAGTGTTCTTGTGTGAGCTGCACTGCATCTGTTGGTGATACAGCTCGAGACCCTTTCTCTCTTTGCTGTCCCCGTGCTGTCTGCTGTAGGGCTGATGATGTTCCTTATTTTGCCACTGCAGTTTTGCAAAGCGGCGGAACAACTCCTCTTCATCTGTGCGCGGGCTATCATTCTCCTTTGGCTCCCCTTGTGCAGCCGGCAGGCATCCAGATGCCATCTTTTCAATCATTGCTGTCACCTCATCTACGAAAATAGAACTAGACCATGAATTTTAAATACAGAATTATTAAACAGACTATCATTCTTCTCCCCCCACACTGTGACATTAGGGGCGCAATCTGACTGGTACAGCGAGCCGGTAAGGTTGCGTGCGGAGTGAAAATCAGGTTCGCATCCCTTTTCATGCCACACACACAGAGGGAGCGATTCTCCCATTGTGACCCGCAAACCTTCTGGCGGATCTGGTTGGGAGAATCGCATGTCGGCCATTTCATGGAATTTGCACATGTGTTCCCAACGCATGCACATCTCCCAGAGCCGGAGAACAGTCGCAGTCGGGAGCACGCTGGAAACCAGCGGGAAGAGAGGTAAGTGATATAAATCTTTTTTTAATGTACTTTAAATCTATTTTACATGTGATTATTGGGCCCGGCACGGAACTTGCCGGGCCCGATAGCATCTCCCACCCCGCCAGGAGTACTTCACTCTGGTGGGGATTAGATTAGCTCCCCATGTTCAGGGAGAGACCCCACCGGAGTGAGGGGGGGGGCAATCGGGGCCCCTCAGGAGGTCGGGCGGCGGGGGATGGTGCCCTCTGGGCATGGGCACCCTGGCAGTGTCAGCCTGGGCTCCCTGGCACTGCCGAAGGGGCAAAGTGCCCATGTCCAGAGGGGTACTCTGGCACTGCCCAGCAGGCATCGGGCAGTGCCAAGGGGGTGGGGCCTATTGTGGGTGGGGCCTAGGGGTGATTGGAGGGGGTGGGGCCCACTGCCACTCTGCATGGGGATCGGTCTGGGCTGGAGGGAGGCCAGGGGGCGGGCTGGGGGAGTGGTGGTCTGCCAGAGCGGCCTGTCTACTGGGGTGGGGGCAGGAGTGTGCCCGTGGGCGGGGTGGTCAGCGGGGGAGGGGCGTCTGGCGGGGTGAGTGGATCGCACTGCCGGGTGCGGGGGCCTGGACATCGCAGCGCTCTGGGACAGGGGGGGTCCGGGCTGGCCTGGGAATTGTCGTGGGGCCTGCGATCAGGCTGTGGGGGAGCTGGAGGGGCAGCACTTGCGGGGGTCCCGGGCCGCCCAACAATCGAGCTGGCCAGCAAACAGGGAGACTGACAGATCGGGGCCACTGCGCATATGCAGAGTTCCAGAACTGTCACTCCAGTGCGAAGAGGTGCCCCCCCCCCCCCCTGGGTTTTTAATGAGATTCACGATTGTGACCTCTGCAATGCACAGAGTGCGGAGATTCGAGTGTGAAGTTGCACTGAAAAAACAGTCGTGATCTAGACCAGTTTTCTCGCCAATTCAGCACTTTTGGGAGAATCGCCCCCAAAGTTACCAGCAATATTTTGCTGGTGGGATCAGCTTCAAAAAGGGTGCAAAGCCAATTTGCGTATTAATGACATCGTCCAGCCTCGCCTGCATTTACCTCCTCGCCAGACAGTCCTCTTGTCAGCGAGAATCACAGCTGATCTCCACCAGTGGAGAACAGATGTGATGGCCTCGCCGGGGGATTGGAGGCCATTGAGGCCCCTGAGTGTTGGGGACATGGCCTGGCATTGCCCACGTCGCACCCTGGCACTGCCCATTCAGCACTGTCCACCGGGCACCATAACTGTGCCAGGGCAGTGCCAAGAGGGCGGGGCCTAAGTGGGGGTGGAGCCTTTGGCCTGGGACAATGACATGGGGGGTGAGGAATGGGAGGATCTCAGCAGGGGAGAGCCAATGGAGGAGCTCTGCAGGGGAGGAGGGAACTCTGCCGGAGGTATGCAAGACTGAATGATTGGCGGGTAGGTGCTATACAAGGGGGGGACCAGCAGGGTGGGGGGGATGGGTATGCAAGGGGAGTGATCGGCAGGGGGGGAATAAACCGACAAAGGGTGGGGTGGGGGGGGGCGGCATGCAAGGTGGGCTGTGGAGGGAGTCGTGTTGGGGGACTCATCGGGATAATCCCGATGCCGGCAACCATTGGGATTGGGGGCGGGGGCTGGGGGGGGCGGGGTGGCGGTGGGTGGTTACACTGCTGCCAATGATGTGGGGGTGCGGTTGGGAGGGGTGGTGTTTATGTCCGTCTCGGGGATGGGAGGGAGGGTGGGGGTGGCAGGCTGTCTCCCAGTCCACTGGGATATCAGGGCACCTGTGAAATAGTGCCCCAAGCGGTCTGCAGCTGCCTTCACCGGCAAGTTTAGGCTCCGCCCAACCCCCTAAGTTGATGAGAATTGCACTTCCGCTCACAAATGTGACAGTGTCATAAGATTGCATTTCAAATTCGCCCAAAAATCATGTCATAAACTCTCCCATTTTCTCGTTCGACACTTAGAATTTCTTTTCGTAAGGTTGCGTCCTTGGTCTCTCAGGGAATCAAGGGATATCATAGAATCCCTGCAGAAGGAGACCATTCGGCCCATCATGTCTGCACCGACCACAATCCCACCCAGGCCCTATCCCCACATTTACCCCAGCTAATCCCCCTGACACTAAGGGGCAATTTAGCACGGCCAATCCACCTAACCTGCACATCATTGGACTGTGGGAGGAAACTGGAGTACCCGGAGGAAACCCACGCAGACACAGGGAGAATGTGCAAACTCCACACAGACAGAGACCCAAGCCAGGAATCAAACCTGGGTCGCTGACCATAGTGCTAACCACTGTGCCACCAGGCCATGGCTATGGGACCTGATGAGGTATACCCCAGGACGTTGTGGGAGGCTAGGGAGGAAATTGCGGGTCCCCTAGCCGAGATATTTGAATCATCGATAGTCACGGGTGAGGTGCCTGAAGATTGGAGAGTGGCAAATGTTGTGCCTTTGTTTAAAAAGGGTCGCAGGGAAAAGCCTGGGAACTACAGGCCAGTGAGCCTCACATCTGTGGTGGGTAAATTGTTGGAAGGTATTTTGAGAGACAGGATCTACAGGCATTTAAAGATACAAGGACTGATTAGGGACAGTCAGCATGGCTTTGTGAGTGGAAAATCATGTCTCACAAATTTAATTGAGTTTTTTGATGGGGTAACCAAGAAGGTAGATGAGGGCAGTGCAGTTGAGATGTTGTCCACATGGACTTTAGCAAGGCCTTTGACAAGGTACCGCATGGTAGGTTGTTGCATAAAGTTAAATCTCATGTGGTCCAGGGTGAGGTATCCAATTGGATACAAAAGAGGGTGGTTGTAGAGAATTGTTTTTCAGACTGGAGGCCTGTGACCAGCGGTGTGCCTCAGGGATCAGTGCTTGGCCCACTGTTATTTGTCATTTATATTAATGATTTGGATGAGAATATAGGAGGCATGGTTAGTAAGTTTGCAGATGACACCAAGATTGGTGGCATGGTGGACAGTGAGAAAGGTTATCTCCAATTGCAGCGGGATCTTGATCAATTGGGCCAGTGGGCTGACGAATGGCAGATGGAGTTTAATTTAGACAAATGCGAGGTAATGCATTTTGGTAGATTGAACCACAGCAGGACTTACTCAGTTAATGGTAGGGCGTTGGGGAGAGTTACAGAACAAAGAGATCTAGGGGTACATGTTCATAGCTATTTGAAAGTGGAGTCACAGGTGGACAGAGTGGTGAAGGCAGCATTCGGCATGCTTGGTTTCATCGGTCAGAACATTGAATACAGGAGTTGGGACGTCTTGTTGAAGTTGTACAAGACATTGGTAAGGCCACACTTGGAATACTGTGTGCAATTCTGGTCACCCTATTATAGAAAGGATATTATTAAACTAGAAAGAATGCAGAAAAGATTTACTAGGATGCTACCGGGACTTGATGGATTGAGTTATAAGGAGAGGCTGAATAGACTGGGACTTTTTTCTCTGGAGCGTAGGAGGCTGAGGAGTGACCTTATAGAGGTCTATAAAATAATGAGGGGCATAGACAAGGTAGATAGTCAATATCTTTTCCCAAAGGTAGGAGAGTCTAAAACTAGAGGGCACAGGTTTAAGGTGAGAGGGGAGAGATACAAAAGTGTCCAGAGGGGCAATTTTTTCACACAGAGGGTGGTGAGTGTCTGGAATGAGCTGCCAGAGGTAGTAGTAGAGGCGGGTACAATTTTATCTTTTAAAAAGCATTTAGATAGTTATATGGGTACGATGGGTATAGAGGGATATGGGCCAAATGCAGGCAATTGGGATTAGCTTAGGGGTTTTTAAAAAAAATGAGGGCGGCATGGACAAGTTGGGCCGAAGGGCCTGTTTCCATGCTGTAAACCTCTATGGGGAATGGACAGGGAGTGAGTTGAAGCCCAAGGTCAGCCACGGTTTTATTGAATGGCAGAGTAGCTCAACGGCCATATGGTTTACTCTCGCTCCTATTTCTTGTTTGATAATAATCGACTTTTCTAAAGCTAAAATACTGCAGGTGCAGCTTTTCCTTTTAAATATTTAGAAGTATTTTGAAGTGTAGCAAATGCTGTAACGTGGAAAACGTGGCAACCAATTTGCACACAGCAAGCTCTCACAAACAACAGCATGATTAATAAGCAGATAATCTGCATTTAATGATGTGGATTTGGCCAGGATACAGGAGATAACTCCTTCTTCTCTCTGAAACAGTGCTCTGAGATCTTTTACATCCATCTGTTGTCTTCTGACAGAACTAACTTTTTGGGGGGAATTTTTCCATCCTGCTTGTAGCAGGCGGGAGGGGGGCACCATGCAAAGGTCCGCTGCTCTCAGGCGGGATTTTCAGGCTCTGTGGCGAGCGCGGCCAGAAAATCCTGCCCTTTGTTTCAGAGATCTGAGCCTGTTTCCTTACTAGTCCAATTGTTGGTCCCAAGTGTTTGTTCCGATTTTAAGTTTGCTTTTTTGACATAGTTTAGATGTTGTGTTTTTTCTCTGCTGGCTAATGGAGAAACTTCAGGGGTTTTCTTCCGTCTCACTTTCACTCCCTCTGGTACAACGTTGCAGCTGCATAAATGAAATGAAGACATATTTGAGGTTAATACTCTATTAAAACAATAGTTACATATGGTCTAATAGATATGATAGACAAACCTATGACAAACAGATATGATAGGAATCCTACAGATCTTCAATATTTATTACCTCATAAAGCAATTTGCTGTTCATTTATCAGCTTTGGCTCAATGGTAGCCTCTGAGTCAGAAAGCCGTAGTGTCAAGCTCCAGTTCAGTGATTTTAGCACATGATCTAGATTAACACTTCAATCTAATTCCAAGGCAGTGCTGCACTGTTTGAAGGTGGCACAATCTGTGGAGTGAGATGTTCAAATTTGGCCCTGTCTGCTCTCACAGGTAAATATCAAAGGTCCATTGCCACTAATGTTTTTTACAGGATCTAGGGGTTGTGTACAAACTTCCCAGTATTGCAACAGATTAAAAGTATTTAATTGGTTGTGAAGTGGTTTGGAACATCCAGCGATTCTGGAGAGTCCTAATATAAATGCAAGTTGTTTCTTAAAGCACTGAAAATCACACTTTCATTGAGGTAGTTGTTATGGATTGTGAAGCAATGCATTTCGGTGTGATTAGTCACATGACGTGCTGTGACACCACCAGAGGCATTCGCAAATTTTTCTTCCTTGTTGGATTTCAATCTGGCAACAGCTCTTAAATAAATCTACATTGAGTTGGTTCAAAAGCCAGTGTGGCACCTTATTATCTTTTGTCTTGATAGTACTACCGGCCAAAACATCTAATATATATATAACTAACAAAATATCAAGGCCCGTAACTTCCTGGTTCCTCAGCATCGCATTTGGGGGGTATCCCAATGATGCGCTGGGGAATCACGTAAGGGCTTATCCAGCAAAAGCCCAGAATTGCTAACTTCCTCTGGACAACAGCACTGGGCTGAGAACCATCCGACAGAAGCACCTGAAATTACTAACTTCACCCAGCCTGAGTGAGGAAGATTGGGTGAAACAGGGGCTTTGGAATCCCAGCAAAGGTAGGTTCATTCAGACTGGCAACCTGACGGAGACTGCCACTCTGAGCAAGTTACAGGCCCATATCTCGCAGCATTTAAAAACACTTCATACACAATGAACAAGTGCAATTAATGTCATTCAGTAAGCAAAAGCATCAGCCATTTGGCACCTTTATAGATCCACAAACAGAAGTGATAATTACAACTGGCACATGGTGCTCTTGGTTGGGGAAGAAAAGTTGGCCAGGTCAAAAAAGAGGTATGATTTTCCTTGAATTCTTCCAATGGTTTATCAAGAGACGTTTCTACTCAGCTCTGATGCATAACTAGGTTAACAGGAGAATGAATTAGCAAGGCAGAGGGGTCAGTATGGTCAATTTGCAGTGCACCAGCTTAATCATAGAAATCTGTCATGCCTTGAACTGGGCAGACTGAACTCTGGGCTCCATAGTTTCTAAAGTGCTTTGAGGCATCTGGTGGTCATGCAAAGTGTTCAAGAAACGCAAGTCTTTTTTTCTACAATTTTCCAAATTGATGAGTGAGGACTTCAAGTGAATGTCATATTGGAAAAAGCTGCAGCCTTACCCCAGAATGGACAGTTTAGATTAAAGACTCTGCATTTATGTGAGGTGTGAAAGAAAGGCTTGGATTTATATAGCACCTTTCTCAACCTCAGGACATCCCAGGGCACTTTACAGTCAATGAAGTACTTTTGAAGCATAGTATTAAGAAGATGGTGTTATTTTTTAATACTTCTGGGATCTACTGTGATATTCTATGAAACAAGATTGTGGGGCTGTGTGTGTATATGTGTGTTAATGTGAATAATTTAATAAAACTGAAGACAGTTGGGCTACAAGGTTTATAACACCAAAGGGTCTAGGTGTGAATGACAGGTACTTGAACTGAGTAGGGCCAAGTTGGTTGTTCTACAGGTAAATAAGACATGGGTAGAAATTTGCATTAGGAGATGAAGAAGGCTTGTTGTCTTCAGTTGTTAAATTTCACAGGGAAGTAAAAGAAGTTTACAGCTGGGAAAAGGTCATAAATAAATTAGCAAAGTTATTAAATGTCATTTTACCTGAAAATGGTGGCCAAGAGGAGAACACAAAGTATTTTCTAACCTGGGAAAGGTAACTTTCAAAGAAGGATAAGGACAATAGGAAAAGATGAAAGAGAACAAAACATATTTGAAGAGAGGTTGGGAGCTGTGTTCAAGTGTGCTCTGTGCTGGGAGAGAGTTCTGAAAAGAAGCAAAGTGAAGCAGTCTTCAGTCAACCCAGAAAAGTGTCCATTTTTTCCCCAGCAGAAAATTGCTTTAAAGTATGGAGTTTCTATTGCTGAGTGGGAGAGATAGAGAGAAGCCCTGTGACATCCCTTCCCTACAGCAACAGTGGAGTGTGAATTGTACTAATATTACTGGAAATTTTATAGATTAAATATCTATAAGGACTGTTGCCTATTTGTGAGTCTAACCAAGTCCTTTTGAGGAAATGATCTGTAAAACTAATTTTAACTGTGTAAATGTAATCTTGTGTATTTAAGTTTTCTTTTGTTTTGTTAATAAATGTTTTAATTTAATATTTCAAACCTCCAGAAGTGTTACTAGAATTTGTGGCTCTTAACTTCAGTACACATATCTTCTTCTAATAAAATATAAATAGAAAATAGTTGTGGTAGCTTGCTAAATTTCCCTTTGGGATTCAGTTTGCATGACACTTACGGCCTGCCAGATCATAACAGTAGTCAGTACTGTAATCCAAGGAACACAGCAGTCAATTTACATACAGCAATCTTCAACAAACAGCAAAGTGATTATCATAAAACAATCTGTTTTTAGTGATGCTGGTTGCAGGATAGATATTGGCCAGGACAACATGGATAGCTCATTCGCACATCTTCTAAATAGTGCCATGGGACTTTTTACATCCACCTGAGAGACCTGGGTTGGCAGGGGGGAGCCTATTTAATGTCTCTTCTGAAAGATGGCACCTGTAACAGTGCAGATCTCTTCAGTACTTTGTTGGAGTGTCAGCTTGGATTATGTGCTCAATTATCTGGAGTGGGACATGAATCCTTCTGACCCAAATGTAATAACTGAGCCAAAATTACCATTCTGGATAGAGAGTCTAGCAAATGTTGCTAACTTGGGCCAAGAGATAATCCTGTTAATTTATTTTTCCATTTCTGCTGGTGGACAAGAATCGCTGGGATAAGAATAAGCATCAAATAATGGAGCAGTGTGTTACTTTAAAAGTGATAAGATACACAAAAAAACCCACATACACTGTTCATTGATAACTGTGCTGTAATTACACATAATCGGAAAGACAAAACTACATAGGAAATTTACCTTTGGGTAATGCGGATGTTTCTATTGCCTGACAGGTACATGCACTGCTTTCTATATTCTTGCTGGATGCCTTCTGCTGGGATTCTCATTGATATGCGACCTTTACGAGCCTGCAGCAAGAAAGAAAGTGTATTTATAAATTGCTATTACATATTTTAATATACCACAAATTGCTTCCATATAATAATTTCCCTACATTTTACCACTGATTTAAAGCTGTGCTGCCCACCCTACCCATGATGGGGAGCAAAATTACAAATTTGTGGGACATGGGCATTGCTGGCTGGCCAGCATTTATTGCCCATCCATAGTTGCCTGAGGGCAGTTGAGAGTCAACCATATTGCTGTGGGTCTGGAGTCACTTGTAGGCCAGACTGGGTAAGGACGGCAGATTTCCTACCCTGAAGGACATTAGTGAACCAGATGGGTTTTTTTGACAATCGACAATGGTTTCATTGTCATCAGTAGATTCTTAATTCCAGATATTTTTTATTGAATTCAAATGTCACCATCTGCCGTGGCGGGATTCAAACCCGGGTCCCCAGAACATTAGCTGAGTTTCTGGATACCACGAAGCCATCATCTTCTCTATAGATAAATCAATAAAGAACATTTCACCATAAAATAAGGTGTATATATAGTAAATCTCATAAATGACAGGATATAATGCATGACTTTAGGAACTTACTGGGTAAGTGTCCCGATGGTGAGCAAATACATTCATTTTCTTCTTACTCTTGGCTGCCAATGTACCTGTGTGTTCTGGTATGGAGGTAATTCTTTTATCAAGTGCGGAGTTGTTATCAGACTCTTCGTCATTCACTTGCTTCCTCAGTAAACAGGTAGTTTCTGTCCCATCAGCAAAAGTGTCTGAAGTCTTCAGAACATCAGAACTATAATCTTTCACTACAGGCCTATGGTCACCTTGAGTCCATCTCAGAACTTCAGATACTGGTTGAATGCATCCCTCAGGCTCAGTTCCTTGTCTCCTTACCACTTCATACGCTGGGAGCAGATAGCATCTTGGAGGAGCCACAGCTATGGGGGTCACAAGGTGACTTTCACCACATAGTTTACTTCTTTTGTTCCCATTTTCACTCTTCCTCTGATAGTCCACTTCATCAAAGCCTGGTAGCCTAATGTGGGGCGCCATCTCCAACTGTGGTAAATCGTGCATCCGAACCTCTTCTGTTGCTTTCTGTATCATGCTTACTTCAGGGTTGTATCCCCTTTCAATGTGATCAAGGGCACTGAACGCTTGTTGCACTAGGTGTTTTGATGTCTGAATGTTGATCGCACAACTGCTGATCGAGTGCTGGATTGACATACTAATCACAGTGTTAGTTGCTTCCTCCAGTTCTCTGCTGTTCCGTGCCTGTGAGGGAATCGGGCCTTGTTTCTCTTGGTCACTGGCTAAATCTTCTACACCTGACCATTTCTGAAACTCACTTGGAGTCCCATCACTCTGTTCATCTTCCTGATCTGATCCGTATTCTGTGGCTGTTTCCAAGCACACACTGCTATCCCCCTCAGAATTCTCTGTGCTATAGGGTTTGTTATTGTAGTATAATAACCCGGTCTCTAAATCATCATCTGTTAGTTGATTGTCAGAGCTTTCATACATTTCTTGCTCTAATGCAAGATCTAGTTCATATAATTCTTCCAGGACATCTGTCTCATGTTTGGCGGGTTGGGTTTCAACTGACTCAGTGTCGTAGGACTGTTCAATCCTGTTCTGTGGGCCATTGCCAAGTTTATCTTTGTCGTAAACCTTTGCCTGGGTTCTGGATCCTGTAGTGGCCTCAGGTTGATTCCCTTCTGTTTTCCAGCAATCATACAGAACCGTAATCTGCTGCGACGGTTCAGAGTTCAGATTCAAACTTCTGACTTTGTCGGCTGGTTCACTTTCTTTCGTTGGACTGAAGCTCGTCCTACGTCCCAAGTTATAATAAGAACATCCTGGAAAATATAAGATAAAATAAAATTGGACTTGCCATTTCCTTTCTTTTTCCTTCACCACGCCCTTGTCTGCTAGAGGCAATTACTGCTCGCTGAGGTGGAAGTTCAGGAATACCCGTTTGCCACTGATACGCTAGCTAGCTAAGTGGTCAACTTTCACATGTGCATCCTGTGCCGCAGCTGTACAACCACCAAAGGGGGCATTACACCACCATTGAACATGGAGCTTTCCAACACAGGCCATTAGACAGTGCTGTTCTGTAGCCCGGGTGCAATTATACATATAAGAAAAGGGAATGGAAAAAAACAGTGCAGTGTGTTCCCCACTGTAATACTGTACAGTGTCTCCCCCCCCCTCCAACCCCCACCCCCCTGCCCCACCCCCTAACCCCCCCCCCCCCCCCCCCCCCCCCCTCCCAGCCCCCACCCCTCGACCAATGTCCTGGGAAAGGTGAATAGCTGAGGCTTAATCAAAAATCCGAGAAGTTCCTCTCCATTCACCTAAGGCAATCAGTCAAGCAAACTCCAGGACACCTTAATAAAGCTTGAGTGTCACTAATCCCAGCTCCCCCACAACATACCTCCCACACATTGACATTTCTCAGTCTGTCAAGAATGTGTTTATAGGTAACTCCAATTCATTGTCTCAGCGACTGCTTTTTCAAATCCCACACGCAACAACCTTAACAGTTATATATTAGATTTTACAGTCTAATGTTAAAAGTTAGGATTTTACAAACAACACTTGCTAGTCAAAGAAGAATCATAGAATCCCTGTAATGCAGAAGGAGGCCATCTGACCCATCGAGCCTGCACCGACTCTTTGAAAGAGCATCTTTCCCAGGTCCAATCCCAATCCCTGTAATCCCATACATTATGTGGAGATGCCGGTGTTGGACTGGGGTAAACACAGTAAGAGTTTTAACAACACCAGGTTAAAGTCCAACAGGTTTATTTGGTAGCAAATGCCATTAGCTTTCGGAGGGTCCCATTTGCCATGGTTAATCCACCTAACCTGCACATCTTGGCTACAAAGGGGCAAGTTAGCATGGCCAATCCACCTAACCTGCACATCTTTGGACTGTGGGAGGAAACCGGAGCACCCGGAGGAAACTCACGCAGACACGGGGAGAATGTGAAAATTCCACACAGTTACCCAAGGCCGGAATCAAACCTGGGTTCCTGGCGCTGTGAGGCAGCAGTGCTAACCACTGTGCCACCGGGCTGCCCTTACAAAGTCCTTACCATACTCTTACAAATTAACGTTATACTTTGTAAAGCAGAATATCTCAGATTTGATTCAGCATCTGTACTGAATCAGCTGATCTCAACTGAGTCAGTGGTTTGCTCACTGCAATGGTCTCAGTACTCCAACTGGGGAGGTGAAAACAGTCTGAGTCATTTTCACATTCCTGGACTTCTGATGCAGAACTCTGTCCAGTGACTCCTGCTAGAAATGTACGTCAGTAGATGTCAAGAGCTGAAAGAAGGAAAGAGCTGTATTTGTACTGCACCTTTCACTAACTCAGGGTGTCCCAAAGTTCTTTACAGTCAATTAAGTATATTTAAGTAAAAGGCTTCATTTCCATCATGCTTTTTGTGATCACCAGTTGTCACAAAGCATTTCACAGCCAATGAGGTACTTTGGAAGTGCGGTGTTGTAATATAGGAAATGCAGCAGCCAGTTTGCACACAGCAAAGTATCACAAGCAGCAACGTGACGTTGGTTGAAGGATTTTATACGGTCAGGCCTTTGGGGAGAATTCTCTGCTTTTCGTGGAATCTCTTTTGCTCATTGAGAGGGTAGGCACGGCCTTGTTTCAAGCTCTCATTTCAAAGATAGTGCCCCTCAATACTGCACTGGAATCTGAGCCTGGATTGCCTCCTCAAACCTGGGTTTGATTTAGATGTGATTTGATCAATTTGAAAGCACAATCTTCTGACTCAAAGGTGAGACTGCATCCATTGGGACACGCCTGACAGGATTGGGTTAGGCTTTGACGTACTTCAGATTGCAATAATAGTGATGTTCACAAACTTGGAGAGAGACAGTGGAGGACTGTTGACACATGTGGAACCATACTCCAACTTTTATTTTGCAAAATATCTGAAAGAACATTGCAGACGTTTCAAAATGGCCATCACAAAAGTGCAATAAAATCAGGTTGTTTACATATAAAATGTTACACTCTGAAGGGCTTCAATACAGTCAAAGAAACATTACAGACATTTCAAAATGGTGCAATGGTATTTTTGTCTACAGAGATCAGGTTGTATTCTGAGGTGCAATTGTGATACATGTAATATTCACTGCATACATTCAAGGTGAGTCATACAGCCTGAGGGGGTTCTGCTCCCCTTGGTTCACAATGGCTGAAAGGTATTAGACAGCATCTTTCCCCCATTGCGCCTCTGCACAGCTGACTCAAATCTTAGTGCATCCCTCAGCATGTAGTCCTGGGCTTTGGGATGTACCAGTCTGCAGCACTCAATCAGGAACAACTCCTTACACTGGAAGACTAGCAAGTTTCAAGCAGAGCTTCTTTCACCGAGTTGATGATCCTCCAGCTGCAGCTGATGTTTTAGTTTAGTTTAGTCTAATTTATTTATTAGTCACAAGTAGGCTTACATTAACACTGCAATGAAGTTACTGTGAAAATCCCCTAGTCACCACACTCCAGCACCTGTTTGGGTAACACTGAGGGGGAATTTAGCATTCCCAATGCACCTAACCTGCACAGCTTTGGACTGTGGGAGGAAACCGGAGAACCCGGAGGAAACCCACACAGATACAGGGAGAAAGTGCAAACTCCACACAGGCAGTGACCCAAGCCGGGAATCGAACCCAGTGTTTATCTCAGTGTGCATCCCTGGGAACAGCCCGCAGAGCACAGATTCCTGTGTCATGGAGCTGTTCGGGATGAACCTTGATGAAAACAATCTGATCTCTCTCCAGACTTTCTTTGCAAAGGCACATTCCACAATGGTCTCTTCCCCACCAGTCACCTCGAGGGTAACGTGTGGATGGAGTGAGATTCCAGGTGTGTAGGCAGGACCTGACGGTGAATGCCTTTCTCACCACCAGCCAAGCTAGGTCTTGATGCTTGTTTAGAAGTTCTCGGGATGAGGTATTCTGTCAGATAAGGCTGACAGTCTGCTCTGGGAACCATCTGACAGGATCCACCATCTCCTTTTCCCTCCAGGACATTACGTGCAGACGACATCTTGATGGACTTGTGCTCAAAAGCATTCCTCTGCATAAATTATTCCACAAGGGAGAGGTGGTATGGCATGGTCTATTACTTGGAGTGTTAAGCAGCAGCGTGGCCAGACTGGGGACAGGTAGCAACTCAGCACCGAGTGACACATCCCGTTTGCGTACTAAGGATCTACACACAGTTTGATGCAGCCGCACACAAAGGTTGCTATCAGGATTAGAGTGATGTTGGACACGTTTCTTCTCCCTTTATCTAGAGTTGGGCTCCCAAACTGAGTTTGCAGAAGCCTGGTGTTCCATGGGTCTCCTTCAAGGGTTCCACGGTTGTTCTGGCCGGGACCCGAAATGAGCCGGGGTCAGGGGGTGCGGTTGGGAAATGAACTGGGCTGCAGGGGAGCCGAGAAGAGCTGGGGCCAGGCACCCCATGAAGAGCCAGGACCAGAGGGCACTGAGAGGAGCCCAAGCTGGGTGACCAGAGAGGAGAGAGTGGGTAAGGGTGGATGAGGATGAGAGAGAGAGAGTGTGGGTGAGGTGATGGTCCAGTGGTATTATTGCTAAATTATTAATCCAGAAACTCAGCTAATGTTCTGAGGATCCGGGTTCAAATCCCACCACGGCAGATGGGGGAATTTGAATTCAATTTTAAAAATCTGGAATTAAGAATCTACTGATGACCATGAAACCATTGCCGATTATCGGAAAAACCCATCTGGTTCACTGATGTCCTTTAGGGAAGGAAATCTGCCGTCCTTACCCAGTCTGGCCTACATGTGACTCCAGAGCCACAGCAATGTGGTTGATTCTTAAATGCCCCTCTGAAATGGCAATTCAGGATCATAGAATCCACAGAATCCCTCTTAACTGCTCTCTGAAATGGCCTAGCAAGCCACTCAGTCCAAGGGCAACTAGGGACGGGCAATAAATGCTGGCCAGCCAGCGTTGCCCATGTCCCATGAATGAATGGTTAGAGTGGGTGAGAGTGAGAATGGGTGCGGGTGAGAATGCCCCCCCCCCCACCCCCCCCGGAACATGGGGGTTGTAAAGGTGTACTGTACCACATGGTGCCGTTGTGACGGCAGAGTAAAGAGGGGTTCTGCTTTGAGGATTATCAGATCTCTCTTCTCCTTGAAAACTTTCAGAAACTTTATACAGGCAGCAGCTTTCGTGAAGGTCACATCAAAGTATCCAATGCTGGGGAGGTTCTGCAGACAGTAGACATCAGCAGCTTCTAATCCACAGGAATCAAGGGGATTCTCTTAATGGAGAAGAACGGTCCTTGGTGCACCTCCTTCGCTTTCTTTCACCACCACCCTAACAGTGTTATATACTCCCCTGGCTTGGGGCCCAACTGGTTGCAGCCATCACCTCTAAGTTCCTGATGTTAGGCACTGGAGTCCCTTCAAGGAGAACAAACAACGACTGAAGAGATTCCAACACCAAAGAGCAAGAGGACAAAACCTCTGCTGAAACCCCCAGCTTAAGAAATGAAACCTCGAGAAATCAACACTTACATAAATGCAGAGGGAAGCATGATCAATGTCCTGGGCAAATCACCTTCATCATCAGGGTTTCACCCCTGCCAGGTAAATGGTTTGACAACTCCAACTTTTTTGTAATATACTTTTCCAATTCAATCAAATCAAATCCAATTCAGAGTCTCAACAAGTTGAGACATTTCAGATCCAGGCTGACAAGACAGGGCGAGCGACCAAACCACCCTGTCCTGGGCCCGATCTACATGAGCCAAGCTGATTGGAGAAGGGGGAGGTTCCTCCTCCAAGACTTGAGCTCATTTGCATCTTAGCCAAAAGACCGAGATGCCGCTTTAAAAAATTGCTTCATATGAAACATATGAAGCCTCAGTATAACCCAATGACCTCAACCAAGTGCGGCCGACCATGGGCTGCCAACCATACTACACTTGATCTTAGCCAAAAGGCCGAGAAGCGATACGCCAACTTTTTTTTTGCAATGAGAGAACAAGAACATTTATATAGCTATATTTTATCACTAAGAGACTTTCCACCAAAGTGCTTCACAGTGAATTACTTTAAAGTGCAGCTAACTGGCTCAAAACCAATCCCACTATCAGCAATCAGATGGATGTTTGATAATTATGAGATGAACACTGAGCCAGGAGAACTCTCTGCTCTTTGCCTAGTGCCCTGGCAACCTGGTGTTCATCTGAACTACCGAAACAGGCAGATGGTTTCTCCTCAATCCTGTGTGGAATTGTCAACAAAGTTTATTTATTAGTGTCACAAATAGGCTTACATTAGCACTATATTAACACTGAAGTTACTGTGAAAATCTCCTAGTCGCCACACTCCGGCGCCTGTTCGGGTACACTAAGGGAGAATTTAGCATGGTCAATACACTAACCAGCACGTCTTTCAGACTGTGGGAGGAAACCAGAGCACCCGGAGGAAACCCACGTAGACATGGGGAGAATGTGCAGACTCCGCACAGACAATGACCCAAGCTGGAAATCGAACCCGGGTCCCTGGTGCTGTGAGGCAGCAGTGCTAACCACTGTGCCAGCGTGCTGCCCAGATTGGCCTCGATTACATGCTTATGACTTGGAGTACAGAGCCCCCGGTATCAGTGTTTAGATGGGAGAATGTTGGGGGGAACAAAGGGGGAAAATCTATAAAAATATTTGAGAAGTTGGCAAAGGAGGATTAGAAAATGACATAATTTGGTGTACAAACACTGACAAAACTATTCTTCATTACTACAACTTTCATACCTTTCTCAGTTGTGATTTGGGCTTCTTCTAAGTACTCAGGTTTTCTCCCTTTGCTGGCCTTCTCCTCCTGAAGTTGTTCCTGCTCTCTCCTGAAGCTTATGCTGTCAGAGCTGGCCACCACAGATGTGCTGATATCATCGTAAACACTCCCCAATTCAGACTGGACATTCTCAAAAGTATGTTTCTGTTGGTTGTTAATTATGTCCTGTTGATAAGTGAGAAGTGACCGATATATCATCCAAATAATTCATCTTAACTGTATATCGTTTTTAGACTTTTCAATGTGATATATATAACTGATATCAAATTAATGTGAAGTGCAGCACAAATGGTCTTTATAAAAATGCCTTAAGAAAATCAAGAAAAGAAGTCTGTTTAATGCCACAGGAACTCTGTCTGTTTCAACTACTCAATCAGGTTCAGAATTACTGTTATGGTGTATTAAGTTTTCAATTACATTTTCAGGACTAGATCCAGGAGTTATTCCCCATTCCCACTGGAAATGTTCATGGGCTGGTTTTTTTCACTAAAAAAACTACACACCTTGATGTCATTCCGGAGAACAAAGCGAATATCTTGAAGGTTCATCGTCCGATTCTGAGGCTTTGGTTGAATCCCAGTTCGCACTATGTCGTAGTACGGCTTAGGAACTTGTTCATCCACAGTTAAATAGCGTCCAGCTGCTATTAACTCCTTCAGTGCAAATCCATCCAGATCTTCCCAAGGAACTGCATCTGCATGGAATGTTCATCAATGAGAAACTTGACCGTATATCACAAACTGAACTAATAAATAAATAAGTCCATTTGATAAATGTTGCCCACAATGCCACACATTTTAACAGCTATATTGAATCAAAATGAAATAGTAACAGCTGTACTGCATGTTACTCCATCCTTGCTTTAACACTTGCAAGTGATAGTCCCAGCGTGAAGATTTCAGAGTCATAGAATCATAAAATCCCGACAGAACAGACCATCGACCCCACCCAGGCCCTATCCCCATAACCCCATGTATTTACCATATAATTCCCCTGACACTTAGCATGGCCAACCAACCTAATCCACACATCTTTGGACTGTGGAATGAAACCGGAACACCCAGAGGAAACCCACACAGACATGGGGAGAACGTGCAGACTCCAGTTTAGTCACACGAGGTCAGAATTGAACCCGGGTCCCTGGTACTGTGAGACAGCGGTGCTAACCACTGTGCCACCTTGCCATCCACAAAGAAAATTTGAGCCTATGTCCATATGAACAGCAAAAAGGTTGGAATAGTGCAATTAAGGAGCCTGGGGATGAAATCCAGTTGGGACTCCCCCCTCCAACAGCAGAACTTCCTGGGAAATGACAGTACCAGTGGTGAGCTTCACAAAATATGCAGGGAGTAATGTTGAGTCTAAGGTAATGCTTTCAAACATTCTGCAGGAAGTGGTGATGAAAAGTATACCTTCCACGTGGAGCTCCACATTAATAGGATAGGAGTGGGGGGCGGGGTGGTGCTTCCTGCAGCTGACATTGTAGAAAATGACCTGACTGGCAAAGAAGTTCCCAGCCATTGCTCAACACTGGAAAAGACAAACGGGGAATTGCAAGCACGGACCTGTATTGTTCCACACAATAACACAATACATTGGAACTGCAAGGTGATGTGCCTTTGCATTTGCACTTACTGAAACCTTGTAATTATCATGAACAAACATAAATAACTCAAACAATGGGAGTGAATGCAAAAATTTTATGACTTTAGTCACCTTCACATTATTAAAAAATCCATGGAGAATTTTATTGCCAAAGTTATAAAACTTTGGCAATAAAATTCTACATGGATTTTTAAGTTATGCACATTGCAAAGTAATTACACTACAGAAACACCGATGCAACACTGGTACCCCACAAGATTGTGTCCTCAGCCCCCTACTATACTCCTTACACACCTATGACTGTGTGGCCAAATTCCCCTCCAACTTGATCCTTATGTTTGCTGATGACACCACCATAGTGGGTCAGATCTCAAACAATGATGAGACGGAGTACAGGAATGAGATAGAGAATCTGATGAACTGGTGCGATGACAATAATCTCTCCCTCAATGTCAACAAAACGAAGGAGATAGTCATCGACTTCAGGAAGTGTAGTGGAGGACATGCCCCTGTCTGCATCAACTGGGACAAAGTGGAAATGTTCGAGAGCTTCAACTTTCTAGGTGGCCAGATCATCAACAACCTGTCCTGGTCCCTCCATGCCGACACTATAGTTAAGAAAGCCCACCAACGCTTCTACTTTCTCAGGAGACTAAGGAAATTTGGCATGTCCGCTACGACTCTCATCAACATTTACAGATGCACAATAGAAAGCATTCTTTCTGGTTGTATCACAGCTTGGTATGGCTCATGCTCTGCCCAAGACCACAAAAAACTACAAACTGTCTTGACCGAAGCCCAGTCCGTCACGCAAACCAGCCTCCCATCCGTTGACTCTGTCTGCACTTCCCGCTGCCTCGGAAAAACAGCCAGCATAATTAAGGACCCCATGCACCCCAGACATTCTCTCTTCCACCTTCTTCCGCCGGGAAAAAGATACAAAAGTTTGAGGACACGTACCAACCAACCCAAGAACAGCTTCTTCCCATCAGACTTTTGAATGGACTTACCTTGCATTAAGTTGATCTTTCTCTACACCCTAACTATGACTGTAACGCTACATTCTGCACTCCTTTCCTTCTCTATGAACGGTATGCTTTGTATGTATAGCGTGCAAGAAACAATACTTTTCACTGTATACTAACATATGTGACAATAATAAATCAAATCAAATCAACAGGTCCATGCCAGTGACTATGCTCCACAAGAGCCAATTAAAATATCATCCTACACACTTTAACTGTGAACTATACCTGTAAACAGTTCCTGGATAAGAGTACAAACGCTGTAGACATCTGACTTGATAGTGGCAGGTTTATCCCGAATTACCTCTGGCGCTAGCCAGTTGTAAAACTGTGGAGGTATAGGGAATCGGGAGAGATTGCTGTGCACACCTCCATCAATGCTGTGAAAGTATTGAAAAAAACTATAATTACATTTATGTATTTCTGAATTAAATTTGATTAAGGTGTTTTGAGCTTTATTAAAACCTGATACTTAGGGAATCTATTTTTCCTATTCGTTCATGAGATGTGAGCATCAATGGCAAGGCCAGCATTTATTGCCCATCCCCATTTGCCATTTAGACTGTGATTGTATTTTAAAATTAAACTTTACTCTTAATTTTAAAGTTTAATTCTTCACTTAAAATTTCTCCCTGGACTTTGACCTGGTGTTGTGATACTTCTTACTGTGAATAGCAGGAGTTCAGAGATTAGACAGGGAAGCATAAGACAAGGTTTAGGGGAGGGTTAATTCTGGATAAGACTGGACAGAGATATCAAAGGCAGCAGAAAGATGGATATGGGTCAGGCCAGTAATGAGTCAGAGAAGTGGAGAATTGGCCAGGGAGCAGCAAAACTTGGAGTAATTCCATGCCGGCTGAGACCAGGCATAGCAGCAGCTGAGAACAAACAGTGTGGAACAGAGGAATCGGATTATTTTTTGGTATAATTTTAAAGTGTGACAATCTTACATTACTTATCAGACTCTCAGATAGATAAATCATAGAATCATAGAAACCCTACAGTGTAGAAAGAGGCCATTCAGCCCATCGAGTCATAGAAATCATAGAAACCCTACAGTGCAGAAGGAGGCCATTCGGCCCATCGAGTCTGCACCGACCACAATCCCACCCAGGCCCTACCCCCACATATTTTACCCGCTAATCCCACTAACCTACACATCCCAGGACTCTAAGGGGCAATTTTTTTTTTTAACCTGGCCAATGAACCTAACCCGCACATCTTTGGACTGTGGGAGGAAACCGGAGCACCCGGAGGAAACCCACGCAGACACAAGGAGAATGTGCAAACTCCACACAGACAGTGACCCGAGCCGGGAATCGAACCCGGGACCCTGGAGCTGTGAAGCAGCAGTGCTAACCACTGTGCTACCGTGCCGAGTCTACACTGACCACAATCCCACCCAGGCCCTACTCCCATATCCCTACATATTTACCCGCTAATCCCTCTAACCTACCCATCTCAAGACGATAAGGGGCAATTTTAGCACGGCCAATCAACCTAACCCGCACATCTTTGGACTGTGGGAGGAAACCGGAGCACCCGGAGGAAACCCACTAAATAAAAACCCACCCAATAAAAAATGAACAGATAAAATCATGACACAGAGAGATGGAAGTACAGATCCTCAAGCAGACAAAACAGAGGTCTCACTGCCTGAATTATTTTAAATTCTAATATCAGTGTTTAGCTGCATACCTCATAACACCAACAGAGGTCTCACTGTCACATCTTAAATGCTTCTCTTCATGCAGTTATCTAACAAAACCGACAGACTGCCCACAGACTGCAGTACCATAGAAAACCAACAGATGCTTTGCCCTTTGTCTTACTGAAACGATAGAGGTCTCCACAACTTGACTTTAAGAGTTCATAGTTTTAAACCACTGGAGGTTCAAGCACAAACCTCTCCGCTTTGCCACCTCTCTCCTTGCTTTCAATTGAACTGTAATCAATGTAATGTCTTAGAACAGAGCACCGTAAAGTATTGTAAATATTGGAAATGTTGTTTTGCAATGTTTTATTTCAGAGTATTTATGAATAAAGTATATTTTTGAAATAAAAAAAATCGTCAAAACATTCCTTCTGAACCATACATATCGCTCTACATGCCAACCTCTCTATTCTCCTCTCTTTCCCTATTCACAGTGACAACGATATCTCTTTCCATCTTATTGTAGATCACAGGATAATAGACTTCTGTCAGCGGACCTCATGGGCTACTGGATTAATTTTGATGGTGAATTATAGAGGAGGGCACTGTCCTCTGGGAATAAGAGCTATTGGAAATCAGTCGATGTGTACCTTTGAACCATGAACTCAAAGTTGCTTAATTTAGCAATGCCAGGCAAAACAAGCTGCACAGCGTGAGAGGTGATAACTCGATGGATGTAACCCCGTGAGTGAAGGTAAAGGACAGCATCAGTAATCTGCAGCAGCATGCGTACAATTGTCTCCACCAGCAAGACAGGGAATTCTGAACGCTGAAAGACAAACAGTAATATAAAATAAATTATCCTCTAACAAACAGTATAAACTCCTTGCTGACAAATGGCGGAGCCAACATTAATATCCCATCCCAAATAATGATGCTCAAGGCCAACCTGCTGTTTGGGTTTTAAAACAAATCATCTTCTAAATTTTATTTTCCTCTGCTGGAAGTGTTGACTCATACAGTTCTAATAATCTTGGCACCACTGAGGCTATTTGTGCTACCGACATTACTGTCCCAGCACAGACCGGGGATCAAGTCTACAACCTGCTCCCTACATGGTCAGGCCATTGGATGATATGTTTAGCTATTATTCCATCTGGAATAACTATTCATTCTGAATATAGTATTTCCCTTTTACACGTAAGATGACTATTAAGTCATGGGACTGATACATTTCACTGTGAACGTGTCAGAACAACACTGATATTGACAACTGTTAAATATTACATCAGAATGCACCTAAGACCTGTCCAGTTTCAATTCATTAGGAATGTTATACTTAAATGTTTTTATATGAATTTATAACTTTTATTAGGCACTGAAATGCTTAAAATGGAAGTTATGGCTACTATAATTTGACATTCTACTAACACTAGGACAATTCTTACCTATGTAGAATACCTATTATTGTAATAAAAGGAATTATATAAAAGCATATTACTTTCCAGTTTGTTCTTTTGCTATACTACTATGTAAATTAATAGTGGCTCCATGAAATTAATTTAATAAGTGAAGTTTCACATCTTGCACTCATAGAACAAACAAAAAACAAAGAACAGTACAACACAGGAACAGGCCCTGCGGCCCTCCAAGCCTGTGCCGATCACGTTGTTCAAAGATTACTGAGTTTAGCTGAAAAACATCATAAATTGAAATGCTTTAGAACAGAACATATTAAGTTGAGTGAAGTACTCTCTGATACTTAATCTGATTCATTATTTTGTTTCTATATTTTTCCATCTTGTAATAAATGCAATTAGAAGATTTTAGTCCGAGTCATATAGTCAAATTATGTTACTATACATAACATTATTTATTTCCAGAGGTTGTCTATTCAGCCAATAGTATCTAACATAGCACACAGTAGCCACTGAAAGATCTAAATTATATTTAAACACGAACTTACCCTCTCGTGCAATACTCCGTAAAGGGAGCCAAGGTTAACTCTCTCATACACTAAACGGATCTGATCCAAATCAGACATCTGGCATACAGCCATCAGCAGCAGGAAGTTAGGGTGCCGAAGTTGACTGTGAGACATAATAGAATGTAGATATTGGTTGTCAAAATAACTGAACAAGTCATTTTAATCTAACCCATTTGGTGGAAACAAGGCAGGATTGAAAATGCCCTATCCAGGTAACTTTTAAAGGATGTGAGGCAACCCACCTCTACCACCCTCCTAAGCAGCACATTCCAACCTCTGGGTAAAAAAGTTTTTCCTCACATCCTCCCTAAACCTTCTGCCCTGACCTACTTTGAACCTATGTCCCCTCGTGACTGACCCGTCAACTCAGGGGAACAGCTGCTCCTTATCCACTCTGTTCATGCCCCTCATAATCTTCTACACTTCCATCAGGTCACCCCTCAGTCATCTCTGCTCCAGGGAAAACAACCCAAGCCTACCCAACCTTTCTTCATAACTTAAATGTTCCATCCCAGGCAGCATCCTGATGAATCTCCTCTGCACCCCCTCCAGTGCAATCACATCCTCCCTATAATGTGGCAACCAGAATTGCACATAATATTCTAGCTGTGACATCACCAAAGTTTTATACAACTCCAACATGACTTCCCTGCTTTTGTAACCTATACCTCGATTGATAAAGGCAAGTGCCCCATATGCTTTTTTCACCACCCTACCAACATGTTCTTCCGCCTTCAGAGATCTGTGGACAAACACGCCAAAGTTCCTTTGTTCACAGAACTTCCTAGTATCCTGTCATTCAATGAATGCTTCCTTGTCAAATTACCCCTTCCAAAGTGTATCACCTCACACTTTTCGGGGTTAAATTCCAGCTGCCATTTATCAGCTTATTTGACCATTCCATCTATATCTTCTTTATCTTAATAAAACAGAAATACGTGATTCAGAAATGCAACCAGAATACCGGTACTATTTAATGATAGTTCTGGAACGCTCCTCATTTGATCTAAACAATTTAGATAGAGTTTCTTTCCAAATAATTTCTAACTTATACAAAGATTGATGAATTCTGGCATGTTGCAGTCAGGATATACACATTGGGAGGGATTAATTGATCACAGTAATTAACTATATTTATCATCTGCATAGTTTCAAATTCCTAAAATTTACAAGTTTTACTTACATACCTGTGTAAAAAGCAAAAGGTTGTGATAACATGTTTGCCAGGATCCTTAAAGGTTGTTTATTTACTGAAAATATGGTAAGCAAGCAACTGATGTCTTTAATAAATGTACTTGTCTTTGTAAACCTAATTGTGTTGTGTATTCGTAATCTGGAATTTTAAAACGGTCCAATAGCTACCATACCATTATCAAACCTTTTTTCACAATTTGATAAATTTCTAAATCTGGTTTCAAGCCCCTGGCTTGAACTTAACGCCGGTACAGTTTAGACTCAGTGTTTTAGAGCTATGGCTGCAGCTGCTCCGGGAGCAACAGGCCAAGGGCTGCCGAACACGGTTCAGGTGAAGACTTTGGGAGGAGGCTCGCCTGTGGATCGGGATTGCCTCATGAAGAGGGTGCTGTTCGAGTGCTGAGGATTTAAAGCAACAGACTTCTACGGTGTGGCGGAGTACAAGAACCAGCCGTTTGTTGATGTCAGCTTCAAAAGCCTGTCCGGATGCATCAAGTTCCTGACGGTTTTGAAGGAAAAAGGCAACCAAGGGCCCCGCTCCATCCTGACGGCGGAGCCTCTGTTCACAATGCCATCGCAGCGGAACCGGGTTATCTCCTTCCAAATGTATAACCCCTACGTCCCTGCGGTGGACGTGCTCTCCAGGTATCTGGAGGTGAAGGGAGAGAGCGTGGATGTGATGGATAAATATGGTGTCTGGACATGAAAGATACCCTGGAGACTGACCCCCCAACAGAGGCCTTCTGCACCCACCCCTCCAACTTTGCTATCGGAGGGAATCGAGGCTTCTTCTACTATACGGGGCAGCCACGAGTGTGCCGCATCTGCGGGAAAACCGGCTATTTTGCCGCAGGCTGAAGCACCACCTTCTGCAGAAACTGCTGGCAGGAGGGACACTCGACAAATGACTGTAAGGAAAGCAAATGCTGCAACATGTGCGGGGAGGTCTACCCCAAACAAAAGGTCACATATGCCCAGATCACCAGTGGCAGAGCGAGAAAGATTTCCACTCCATCTGACGAAGGAGCAGCGCTCCGAAAGCTAATGGCATTTGCTACCAAATAAACCTGTTGGACTTTAACCTGGTGTTGTTAAAACTCTTAGAGCGAGAAAGGCCAGTGCAAAGGAAACTCCTGCCTTCTCCGAGAACAAGAACTTCACCGCACAAGAAGCTGGCACAGGGAAAGCTTCCGAAGCAAAGGTGGATGCCCCAGCACAGCAGGATGAGACATCCATACCCCCAGCAGAGGGCGTACAGCCCATGCAGCAGGAGAGCGGATATCTTGAGGGGCCCTGGCAGGACGCAATGTCAAGGAAAAAGAACCGGAAAAGGAAATCGCTTGCAGCTACAGTCTCCAGTGGCCTCCTCAGATGGAAAAACAAGCTGGCAGCCGACGGAACACCAAGAGGCCCGTATAGTAGAAGAAGCCTCGATTCCCTCCGATGGCAAAATTGGAGGGGCGGGTGCAGAAGGCCTCCGTTGGGGTCAGTCTCCAGGGTGACTTTCTCCTGTTTTTTTCATGTCTAGACACCATATTTATCCATCACATCCACGCTCTCTCCCTTCACCTCCAGATACCTGGAGAGCACGTCCACCGCAGGGACGTAGGGGTTATACATTTGGAAGGTGATAACACGGTTCCGCTGCCACGGCATCGTGAACAGAGGCTCCGCCGTCAGGATGGTTGCCTTTTTCCTTCAAAACCATCAGGAACTTGATGCATCCGGACAGGCAGTGCAGACCACCCACAACAAAACAGCCAGGGAACATCCAGCCAACGGAAGCAGCAGGGCAACCAAGGCTCTCCTGACCCCAGGAAACAGAAACGAGGACACCGACAGCAGCAGCAGCAACATCCAAGCCAGAGACCGGCCTGCAACCCCAGCACCAACCGAGGGCTACAGAACACTGCCGATGTCACGGTCAGGGACCTGAGGCAGTGTGGGACTGATATCTCAGCCCTGTATCCCTGCAGAACTTTGTCAGTACCACAGGCATTCAGCAACTTGAGCATGCTGACTGAAAGACTCCGGACACTAAAGAACTGTCAAATCTTTTAAACTTTCAAAATGTCATTGAAACTTGCATATATTAATGTGCGAAGTATTAAAGATACTTTACCATGTGCGGCCAACCTAACCTACCTGGCCAATGTCAAGGCCGACCTGCTGTTCCTGCAGGAATGTGGGATACCCCACCTCAGCAGCTACAGGCGCTGGTCAAGTGTGTGGTCCCACGGACCGTCCATCTGGTCAGGTGGGAACGACTGCCATTCCCCCGGCCTAGGCATTCTGCTGCGAGGAAGCAACTTCACCATCTCCAAAGTTAAGGAGGTGGTGGGAGGACGCCCTCTCATAGCAGGTGTCACGTACAAAAACTGCCCTCTCAGGCTGATCAATGTGTATGCCCCGGCCGTAAAGAGCGAGCAGCTGGCAGTCTTTCAACAGCTGCCACTGCTGCTCACCACCTCCAGGCCAATCATTCTGGGCGGGGACTTCAACTGTATCATCGACACGGCCGGGCAATCCAGCATGGCCAACAGCAAACTGGACACTATGTCCAGACTCCTGCTGGAAACAGTTAAAGATGACAAGCTGCATGATGTCTTCAGCAACCCTGCAGATGGAGCGCAGCGCAGATAGATGTGGTCCTGGCCAGACAGGTCTGGCATTCCAAAATTGATTTCCTGTTTTCCGCGCGCTCACGGTCAGGTCCACCGACGTCAAGCTGGTGTTCTCTGACCACTGCCTCCTACTGGCCCACTGTCACCTAGAGGAAAACCAGAAAGTGGGCAGGAAGTCCTGGAAGCTAAATGTAGAACCATTGACCACAGAGAACCTCGAGGAACTCAAAAAGGATTACCAGGGTTGGAGAACTGGAAACCCTTCTTTGAGTCTCCATCGCTCTGGTGGGAAACAATTAAGGGGAACATCAAAAGGTTCTTCATTCATAAAGGGGTTCAGAAGGCCAGGGAGAGACTGGGGGGGGGGGGGGGAAGCATGCAGAATCTACTCCAACTGCAGTCGATGGGGGTTGATGTCAAGGAGGATCTCCGGAAGTGAAGAGTCAGCAAGCCTCGCTCTTTGCCTCGGAGGCCTCCAAGGTCATCTTCTGATCCAGGGTCCGCTCCGTGGAGCAGGATGAAATGTGCACGCATTTCTTCTTCTAAAAGGTGCACAGAGAGATCTCTGTGATCATCAGCCTGAAGGAAGAAGATGGCTCTGTAAGGCCATCGCAGTCTGACATTCTGAGGACCTGCAAATCCTTCTATGCCGGACTGTATGACCTGAAGCCAACAGACAGCACGGCCTCCCAGTCTTTCCTGTCGTCTATCACGCAGGTCTTAGACGACGGTGAGCGGGAGAGCGAGGACAGACTGTTATCTCTGGATGAGCTGACAAAGGCTGCCGAGTCCTTTCAGAAGGGTAAAACTCCCGGAAGCAACAGCTTACCGGCTAAGGTTTACTCGGCGCTGTGGGATTTGGCGGGCCCGGACCTACTGTAAGTATATGAAAGTATACTTCTGGAAGGCAGCATGTCAGAATCCATGAGGAAAGGCATCATTACCCTCACCTACAAGCAGAAGGGGAAAAGGGAAGAAATTAGAAATTGGCGACCCATTTCACTGTTGAACGTGGATTACGAAATTCAAGCCAAGGTCATCGTCAACCGGGTCAAGTCTGCCCTGGCATCGGTGACCCATCCTGATCAAACCTGTGCTGTACTCGGCAGGAAGATCTCTGATAGCCTCGCGCTACTCAGGGATACGATTGCCTACGTGCAGGACAGGCAGGTGGACACCTGCCTCATCAGCCTAGTCCAGGAGAAGGCGTTTGACAGAATATCGCACACCTACATGATGGATGTGCTTTGGGGAGGGAATCCGCAATTGGATCCAACTGCTCTACACAGACATTGTTGAAGTGGAAACTTTCCTGCTTCTTGACTGTGATAGAAAAACTCAACAATGTTCGTTCAGACAAAATAACTAGCCGTTATTTACGAAAAGGCTGCATGCAGTATATGGCTGAAACTTGAGGTCAGAGAGCAGTTGGTACAACTGCTGATTCTCCCACAAGTCCGCCCTTACAGAAAGAAACAGTTCAGTATTTATACATAATCATTATCAGTTAGCGTGACCAGAGCTTATTCAGGGATTCGATCATTAATAAAATCATAAGCAATTCCATTAATCATGTCATAACCTGCTGACCTCCTAGAACTCTTTGTCTCATCATTCATACCCTTATCTTGTCCTTTGATGTAACAGAAGAAGGTCTGTGACTCCTTCATCCCTGACTTTATCTAGTTTTATTTACTCATACAGTCTTAAGTTATGCGGAGTCAGCCTTGCTTATATTGTACCAAATAGCTGACCAATTTCCCCATCATGCTATTCCTTAGTTCGTACAACTTCACAACATCAGTAGCGCAGTCTCAATCAATGGGTGGGAATCAGATAGTTTTAAGATCAGGCCTGGAGTCAGGCATGGCTGCCCCCTCTCTCCTCCATCCTTTCTGTGTGTCACATTGAACCCTTTGCCCAGTCCATCAGAAAGGACCCAGGTCTTAAAGGGGTTACCATCCCAGGCAGTGGAGGCACGCAGGTCAAAGTCTCTCTGTAAATAGATGACGTGACAGTCTTCTGCTCGGACCTGTCATCTGTTCGCAGGCTCCTCCAAGTCTGTGAGCAGTTCAAACTGGCCTAGGGAGCCAAAGTCAACCGGAGCAAGAGCGAAGCTATGTTCTTCAGGAACTGGGCTGACCAATCCTTTGTCCCCTTTACCATCAGGGCAGACTACCTTAAGGTGCTGGGGATATGGTTTGGAGCGGTGGGGTCATGCACCAAAAACTGGGAAGAACGCATTTCCAAAGTAAGGCAGAAATTGGACTTGTGGGAGCAACGCTCCCTCTCTATCACCAGCAAAAACCTAATCATCCGGTGTGAGGTACTGTCTGTTTTATTGTATGTAGCGTAGGTCTGGCCAATTCCCAGGCCATCTTCAAATTTATCTGGAGATCTAAGATGGATCCTGTCCGGAGGGAAACGATGCATAAATCTCTGGAGAATGGAGGGAAAAATGTTCCCAATGCCGTCCTCATTCTGATGACCACCTTTGTGTACGGCTGCATCAAGCTGTGTGTAGATCCTCGGTACGCTAACACCAAGCGCCAGTACATTTTGAGATTCTACCTCTCCCAAGTGCTGCACGGAAGATGGGTGTGGCCACACTGCCGCGGAACGCTCCAAGTAGTTGGACGCAGCACTTGTTCTTCGTGGAGAAATTCTTCCAGAAACCACGTGGCGATCAAGCAGTGCTCAGCGTGTAATGCCCTCGAGGCCCTGAGGGGAAAGGATGGGTACATGAATAGGGAGGGAATAGAGGGATATGGACCGAGTAAGGACAGAAGGTTTTTAAAAAATTTAGTCAGGGCATCATGATCGGCGCAAGCTTGGAGGGCCGAAGGACCTGTTCTTGCGCTGTACTGTTCTTTGTTCTTTATCTAGTTCTTTCCGGCACAGCTCCTTCCACTGGGTGGCTTCATTTTCCAATCTCTTCTTTGTATTCTGCATCAACCAATCTTTTGGCCCTGAGTAGTTCTTTATTTAATGAACCTCCACCTGTATTTTTCACTGAGCCTCCACCAGTTGCAGCAGAGTATGATCCATTTCCAGCTCCATCTGCCTGCAGCTGTTTTTTTAAAAACTCTTCTCCTTTATCTTGATATTCATCCGTTGTACCCTTAGGTGAACTGACAATTTAAGTGGTTCTTCTTTGTTAAGAGAGTTCTCTGAAGCAAATACAGTCTTCAACCTGTTTCCAAATTGGTTTCAACTTAGCTTTCTTTGCCAATTGTTGCTTTCCCTGTTAAAGATGTCTGCGAATACCCCGCAGCTGATCCACACAAGATCTATGCGCTTGTCCGGGTGTCCCATTCAGGCCAGTCGCTTTCCGTGGGTTGACTTTCAAGAAGACTGCTCTGATGTCTGTGATGGTGACCTCGGATACAGGTTCAGCCGAGATTTCCAGGGCGGAAGGCGTGCTCTCGCTGACTTCCTGCTCAAAATGGACACAGGTTGCGTTGAGCTGATTGGGGAGCACATTGGTGCCGGTGATTCTTTATCTTGTAGCCTGTTATGTCTTGTTGTGTCGTAACGCCATAGTTGTGTGGAAGTTTCACAACACTTAAGGAACATTTAGATGAGCATGTGAAATGCCACAGCACACAAGGTTACAGGCCAAGTTCTGGAAAATCCAAGTAGGATAGATATGTAAGTGCCAGCACAGACATAATGGGCCAAAGCATCACTTTCTGTGCTAGGAGGTCAATGGTCTAGTGGTATTATTGTTAGATTATTAATCCAGAAACTCAGCTAATGTTCTGGGGACCCGGGTTTGAGTCCCACTACGGCAGATGGTAGAATTTGAATTCAATTTAAAAACCTGGAATTAAGAATCTAATAATGACCATGAAACCATTGTTGATTGTTGGAAAAACCCATGTGGTTCACTAATGGCCTTTGGGAAGGAAATCTCCCATCTTTACCTGGTCTGGCCTACAGGTGACTCCAGAGCCACAGCAATGTGGTTGGCTTTCAACTGTCCTCAGGCAACTAGGGATGAACAATAAATGCTGGCCAGACCATGTCCATGGTCAAAACTCATCTTTGTTTTATTAATTTATAGACAAACCACTCTTCCTCCAGCTCTCTACAAGAGAGAGAAGGAACACTCATCAATGACACTGAGCAGCTGCTAAAAGCAACACTCAATGCCAGCTTCCTGCTCAGAAGAGAACACTGTAAATCCTCCTCATGGATTGTGAGACCACACACTTTAGAAACACATTTCTCTAGGAAAACACTATAGAAATGATCCCTAAGAGTATAATCTTACTGACAAACACACAGAAGCTCAGTTGCCAATACCACAGATACACATCACGGTCAGGGGATGTGTCTCTAATTTATTGATTTTGTTATTTATACTTTTGCTAATTATTTCATCTACAATTATATACCAAAATAAATATACAGAAACAGATTATTTTTCCAAATGTAACATTAAAACCAGCAGATTTGTAAAGTCTGATTTACATAATATATTCAATTCACCAGTCAAAAGTTAATATATATACTCAGAACCCGCAAACTGTGTCACGTGACAAACTTTCATAGTCACCACTCAGTGTGATATTGTATAGTTCCTAAACAAGTCAGTCAAATAACTATCAGAAAATGTCAGTGTAGGGACCCTGAGGTCACATGTATTAATATACAGTGAAAAGTATTGTTTCTTGCATGTTATACAGACAAAACATACTGTTCATAGTGAAGGAAGGGAGAAAGTGCAGAATGTAGTGTTACAGTCATAGCTAGGGTGTAGAGAAAGATCAACTTAATCCTAGGTAGGTCCATTCAAAAGTCTGACAGCACCAAGGAAGAAGCTGTTCTTGAGTCGGTTGGTACGTGTCCTCAGACCTTCGTAACTTTTTCCCAATGGTAGAAGGTGGAAGAGAGTATGGCCTGGGTGCTTGAGGTCCTTAATTATGCTGGCTGCTTTTCCGAGGCAGTGGGAAGTGTAGACAGAGTCAATGGATGGGAGACTAGTTTGCCTGATGGACTCGGCTTTGTTCATAAGCCTTTGAAGTTTTTTGCGGTCTTGGGAAGAGCAGAAGCCATATGAAGCTGTGATACAACCAGACAGAATGCTTTCTATGGTGCATCTGTAAAAGTTAGTGAGAGTCGTAGCGGACATGCCAAATTTCCTTAGCCTCCGCAGAAAGTAGAGGCATTGAAGGGCTTTCTTAACTATAGCGTCGGCATCAGTGACCAGGGCAGGTTGTTGGTGATCTGGTCACCTAAAAATGTGAAGCTCTGGACCATTTCCACTTTGTTCCCATTGATGTAGACAGGAGCATGTTCTCCACTACACTTCCTGAAGTCGATGACTATCTTGTTTTGTTGACATTGAGCGAGAGATTATTGTCGCCGCACCAGTTCGCCAGATTCTCTCTCATTCCTGTACTCTGTCTCATCGTTGTTTGAGATCCAACCCACTACGGTGGTGCCATCAGCAAACTTCAAAATCAAGTTGGAGGGAAATAGGTGTAGAAGGAGAATGGTAAGGGGGCTGAGTATGCGGCCCTGTGGGGCACCGATGTTGAGCATGATCACGAAGGAGGTGTTGTTGCCTATCCTTACTGATTGCAGTCCGTGGGTAGAAGTCTAGGATCCAGTCACAGAAGGAGGAGCCAAGCCCTACGCCACAGAGTTTGGAGATGAGATTTGTAGGAATAATGGTGTTGAGCTGAAGTCAATAAATAGGAGTCTGATGTGTCTTTGTTAGAAGTCTCACAACAACAGGTTTATTTGGTAGCAAACGCCACTAGCTTTCGGAGCACTGCTCCTTCGTCAGGTAAGTGGGAGTTCTGTTCACAAACAGGGCATATAAAGACACAAACTCAATTTACAAAATAATGGTTGGAATGCGAGTCTTTACAGGTAATCAAGTCTTAAAGGTACAGACAATGTGAGTGGAGAGAGCATTAAGCACAGGTTAAAGAGATGTGTATTGACTCCAGACAGGACAGTTTGTGAGATTTTGCAAGCCTATGCAAGTCACAATAAATACTGGCCAGTCAAGCCAGCAATGTCCATAAATAAAACTCAACTTCCTTTTGCTAATTTATAGACAAACCACTCAGACTGTGTTCTCTTCCTCCAGCTCTCTACAAGAGAGAGAAGGAACACTCATCAATGACACTGAGCAGTTGCTAAAAGCAACACTCAATGCCAGCTTCCTGCTCAGAAGAGAACACTGTAAATCCTCCTCGTGGATTGTGAGACCACACACTTTAGAAACACATTTCTCTAGGAAAACACTATAGAAATGATCCCTAAGAGTATAATCTTACTGACAAACACACAGAAGCTCAGTTGCCAATACCACAGATACACATCACGGTCAGGGGATGTGTCTCTAATTTATTGATTTTGTTATTTATATTTTTGCTAATTATTTCATCTACAATTATATACCAAAATAAATATACAAAAACAGATTATTTTTCTAAATGGAACATTGAAACCATCAGATTTGTTAAGTCTGATTTGCATAATATATACAAGTCAAAAGTTAATATATGTGTCACTCAGAACCCAGTAAGAAGTTTAACAACACCAGGTTAAAGTCCAACAGGTTTATTTGGTAGCAAACGCCACTAGCTTTCGGAGCGCTGCTCCTTCGTCAGGTAAGACCTGCTCATAAACAGCAAACAGGACATATAAAGACACAAACTCAATTTACAGAATAATGAATGGAATGCGAGTCTTTACAGCTCATCAAGTCTTAAAGATACAGACAATGTGAGTGGACGGTGCATTAAGCACAGGTTAAAGAGATGTGTATTGTCTCCTCGTTGGATAAATGCTGTCACATCTCTTTAACCTGTGCTTAATGTCGATTGTCAGAAAACCCCATCTGGTTCACTAATGTCCTTTAGGGAAGGAAATCTGCCGTTCTTACCTGGTCTGACCTATAGGTGACTCCAGAGCCACAGCAATGTGGTTGGCTTTCAAATACCCTCAGGTAGCCTGGGATGGGCAATAAATGTTGTAAAGAGTCTAACAACACCAGGTTTATTTGGTAGCAATAAATGCTGGCCAGCCCAGCCCAGCCAACAATGTCCATTAATAAAACTCCATGGTAAAAAAACTCAAATTTCCTTTTGTTAATTTATAGACAAACCACTCAGACTGTGTTCTCATCCTCCAGCTCTCTACAAGAGAGAGAAGGAACACTCATCAATGACACTGAGCAGTTGCTAAAAGCAACACTCAATGCCAGCTTCCTGCTCAGAAGAGAACACTGTAAATCCTCCTCGTGGATTGTGAGACCACACACTTTAGAAACACATTTCTCTAGGAAAACACTATAGAAATGATCCCTAAGAGTATAATCTTACTGACAAACACACAGAAGCTCAGTTGCCAATACCACAGATACACATCACGGTCAGGGGATGTGTCTCTAATTTATTGATTTTGTTATTTATATTTTTGCTAATTATTTCATCTACAATTCTTTACCAAAATAAATATACAAAAACAGATTATTTTTCCAAATGGAATATTGGAATCATCAGATTTGTCAAGTCTGCTTTGCATAATATATACAATTCACCAATCAAAAGTTAATTTTTTTTGCAAATTATACTTTATACATCAAATATCTTCAAGAACATTACAAACATTCCAAAATGGCCATCACATAGTGCAATAATATTCAGATTCTTTACATATATCATGTTACACTCTGAGATGCTTGAATATAATCAAAGAAACATTACAGACATTTCCAAATGGTGCAAAGGTTTTTAAAGATTGTCTACACAGAACAAGTTGTAGTCCGAGATTTTTCAGTACAATTGGGTTACATGTAATATACACTGTATGCTCTCAGTGAGTCATTCAGCCCGAGAGGGTTCTGCTCCTCTCGGTTCACTAGGGTTGAAAGGTCTTAGCGACAACGATGTTCCCCATTGTGTCTCTGTGACAGCTATCCGAAGGCTTAGTGCATTCCTCAGCATGGCTTTGGAATGTGCCAATCTGCAACACTCCGTCGGGGACAACTCCTTGCACTGGGAGATCAACAGGTTTCAGGCAGACCAAAGAGCATCTTTCACCGAGTTGATGATCCTCCAAAAACAGCTGATGCTTGTCTCAGAGTACGTCCCTGGGAACAGCCCGTAGAGCACAGAATCCTGCATCACAGAGCTCCTCGGGATGAACCTCGACAAAACCCACCTCACCTCTCTCCAGACCTTCTTTGCAAAGGCACATTCCTCAAGGGGATGGACAACAGTCTCTTCCCCACCACAGTCACCTCAAGGGCAACATGCTGTTGAGGTGAGACTCTGGCTGTGGAGGAAGGATCTGACAGAGAGTGCCTTTCTCACCATCAGCCAAACTAGGTCTTGGTGCTTGTCTGAAAGTTTTGGTGATGAGACATTCTGTCAAATGTATCTGACTGTCTGCTCAGACAGGATCCACCTGTAGGGCCTCAAGGATGTTATGTGCAGAGCACTGCTTGATGGCTCTGCATAAAGTTGTCCACAAGGGACAGGTGAAATGGCACAGTCGAAGTACTTGGGAGTGTTCTGAGGCAGCATGGCCAGAACCATCCATCACAACACTAGGAACAAGTAGAACCTTAACACGTAGTGACACTTGGTGTTTCCGGAATGAGGATCTACTACGCACAGCTTGATGTGGCCACACACAAAGGTGACCATCAGAATTAGGGCAATATTGGGCACATTTTTCCCCCTTTATCTCGAGGTTTATACATTGCATCCCTTCAAATGCAGTCCATTTTTGACCCCCAGATGAAGCAGAAAATGGCTTGGGAGATTGCTGCAGCGTAGGAGTGTGGAATGGGCTGGAGCTGCACTATGTACAGTAACACTGAGGGTGCCTCACACCTGATGACTAGGTTCTTATCTGCAATGGAGAGGGAGCGTTGGTCCCACAAACCCAGCTTTTGGTTCATTACATCAACTTGGTCCTTCCAGTCTGGTCCCTCTGAACCATATCCGGACCATCTTCAGGCCGACTGACCTGATGGTGAAAGGGACACGGGATCGATCAGCTCAGTTCTCAAAGAACATGGCCTTGCTGCTGCCACAATTTACGTTGGAGCCCAAGGCCAGTTTGAACTGGTTGCAGATGTTGATTAGCCCGTGTACCGACATCAGATCCAAGCAGTAGATGATGAGGTCGTCCATCTACAGTGAGGTTTTGACTTGAGTGCCTCCACCGCCTGGTATCCTTTTATGCTCGGATCCTTCCAGATGAACCCAGCAAAAAGTTCCATATCACACAAACAGAATGGTAGAGAGAGGGCAGCTCTGCCTGCCTCCAGATTTAATTGGAAAGCTTTCTAACTCCCACTTTACAACCTTTAAAAAATATCTGGATGAGCAGTTGAAATATTATAACATTCATGCAAATGGGACAAGTGCAGGAAAATGGGAGTAGTGCACCTTTAGTGGTAGTTATTGTCAGTACCGACTCAATGGGCCGAAAGGCCTTTTATGCGCTGCACCACTCTATGATTTTGTGAGCTTGGACAGAATCTTATAGTCCACATCCAGCAGTGAAATGGGTCGCCAATTTCTATTTTCTTCCCTATCCCCCTTCCGCTTGTAGATGAGGGCAATGATGCCTTTCCTCATGGATTCTGACATGCTCCCAGTTAGAAGCATACTCTTGTATACTTGCAGCAGGTCTGGACTAATCCAGTCCCACAGAGGCGGATAAAACAGCCAGTTTTGTGCATCCCTCAGCATGGGGTCCTGGGCTTTGGAATGTGCCATTCTGCAACACTCGGTTACTAACAACTCTTTGCACTGTTTCCCCACATTTCAGCTGCCAGATTTTTGCACTCACTTGACCCATCTGTATCATCTGCCTCCTCCTTATGTTCACTTCACAACATACTTCCCTACCTATCTTTGTGTCATTTGCAAATTTAACTGCCATGCCTTTGCTCCCCTCATCTAAGTCATTGATATAGATTGTAAAAAGCTGAGACCCCAGCACAGATCCCTCTGGGACACCACTCCTCACATCCTGCCAATCAGAAAAAATCCCATTACCCTCTGCTTTCTGCCAGGCATACTGTTGTGTGTCTATTATCAAACTTTAAACTGAAAATGATCAGGAATATGAACACATGTAGTCCACTCCCTGAAAACTCTTCCTCTGCTAAAATGCTTTAAGTTGGCGTTTATGGATGACAGATCAGATTAAAAAGCTCAAAACATCACAAGAACGCTTAGCATTTTAACTACTTATGATATCAGAAGCTAGGCTCCCACAGGGAAAGCTTTGAATCCTGCCCCTAGTTCCTGCTTCTGTTATCTGGCCTAGCCAACTGGTTTCCAGAGGCTAATCTCACAGCTCAGTGCAGAGACAAATAGTCTATGTGTTATTTTATGCATCACAACCTTTGACCTGTGCGTGCATGCCTCACACTCTCTGACATGCCCTGTGTCATACTCTCTGTTCTGTAGCCAGGGGATATGTTTGACAAAGGAATGGTACCAGTGTCCTCTGTTTGAACAGAGGGAAATATGATAGGATGAGGGATGAATTGGCTAAGGTAGACTGGGAGAGCAGGCTGGCAGGTAGGATAGCTGAGGAACAGTGGAGGATTTTTAAGGAGATCCTTTTCAGTTCTCAGCAAAAATATATTCCAGCAAAAAACAAGGATTGTAAGAAAAGGGAGAACCAGCCGTGGATAACGAAGGAAATAAAGGAGAGTATTAAAATAAAAACAGCTGCGTACAGAGTGGCCAAAAATAGTGGAGAAACAAGTGATTGGGAAAAATTTAAGAAACAACAAAGAGAGACTAAGAAAGCGATAAAGAAAGGAAGGATAGACTATGAAGCTAGGCTAGCAATTAATATAAAAAATGATAGTAAAAGTTTTTATAAATATATAAAAAGGAATAGAGTGGCTAGAGTGAATGTTGGACCCTTGGAGGACGAGAGGGGGGAGTTAATAGTGGGAAATGAGGATATGGCTGAGTCTTTAAATAAGTTTTTTGTGTCGGTCTTCACGGTGGAGGACACAAATAGTTTGCCAAATATTAACGATAGAGGGTTGGCAGCAGGAGAAATACTTAATACAATTAATGTTACCAGAGAGGCAGTGCTGGGTAGACTAATGGGACTGAAGGTGGACAAGTCCCCGGGTCCGGATGGAATGCATCCCAGGGTATTGAAAGAAATGTCAGAGGTAATAGTGGATGCGTTAGTGATTATTTATCAAAACTCGTTGCATTCTGGGGTAGTGCCGGTTGATTGGAAAACGGCTAATGTTACGCCGCTGTTTAAAAAAGGAAGGAGACAAAAGGCGGGTAACTATAGGCCGGTCAGCTTAACGCCTGTAGTAGGGAAAATGCTGGAATCCATTATTAAAGAGGAGATAGCAGGGCATCTGGATAGAAATGGTTCGATCAATCAGACGCAGCATGGATTCATGAGGGGAAAGTCGTGCTTGACGAACATGTTGGATTTTTATGAAGATGTGACTAGGGCGGTTGATGGAGGAGAACCGGTGGATGCGGTGTTTTTGGATTTCCAAAAGGCGTTTGATAAGGTGCCCCATAAAAGGCTGCTGAAGAAGATTAGGGCACACGGAGTTGGGGGTAGTGTGTTAAAGTGGATTGGGGACTGGCTATCCGACAGGAAGCAAAGAGTCGGAATAAATGGGTGTTTTTCCGGTTGGAGGAAGGTAACTAGTGGCGTGCCGCAGGGATCGGTACTCGAGCCGCAACTGTTTACCATTTAT
Organism: Mustelus asterias; assembly: GCF_964213995.1. NCBI lineage: Eukaryota > Metazoa > Chordata > Chondrichthyes > Carcharhiniformes > Triakidae > Mustelus > Mustelus asterias. The sequence goes on from NC_135812.1 coordinate 7,147,583, forward strand.
ATAGATGATCTGGAGGAGGGGACGGAGTGTAGGGTAACGAAGTTTGCAGACGACACAAAGATAAGTGGAAAAGTGAATCGTGTGGAGGACGGAGAAGATCTGCAGAGAGATTTGGACAGGCTGAGTGAGTGGGCGAGGATATGGCAAATGGAGTATAACGTTGATAAATGCGAGGTTATACACTTTGGAGGAAATAATAACAAATGGGATTACTATCTCAATAGAAACAAATTAAATCATGCTACCGTGCAAAGGGACCTGGGGGTCCTTGTGCATGAGACGCAAAAGCCCAGTCTGGAGGTACAACAGGTGATCAAGAAGGCAAATGGGATGTTGGCCTATATCGCGAGGGGGATAGAATATAAAAGCAGGGATGTCTTGATGCACCTGTACAGGGCATTGGTGAGGCCGCAGCTGGAATACTGTGTGCAGTATTGGTCCCCTTATATGAGGAAGGATATATTGGCATTGGAGGGAGTGCAGAGAAGGTTCACCAGGTTGATACCGGAGATGAGGGGTTTGGATTATGAGGAGAGGCTGAGGAGATTGGGTTTGTACTCGTTGGAGTTTAGAAGGATGAGGGGGGATCTTATGGAGACTTATAAGATAATGCGGGGGCTGGATAGGGTGGAGGCGGAGAGATTCTTTCCACTTAGTAAGGAAGTTAAAACTAGAGGACACAGCCTCAAAATAAAGGGGGGTCGGTTTAAGACAGAGTTGAGGAGGAACTTCTTCTCCCAGAGGTGGTGAATCTCTGGAATTCTCTGCCCACTGAGGTGGTGGAGGCTACCTCGCTGAATATGTTTAAAGCGCGGATGGATGGATTCCTGATCGGTAAGGGAATTAAGGGTTATGGGGATCAGGCGGGTAAGTGGTACTGATCCACGTCAGATCAGCCATGATCTTATTGAATGGCGGGGCAGGCTCGAGGGGCTAGATGGCCTACTCCTGCTCCTATTTCTTATGTTCTTATGTATCAGGGGCCTGAAACAATATTAAAGTTCCCAGGTGGAATGGACTAGTTATAAACCATATAACATGTATAAAGCTGTTGTCTTTATTTGCCTACCTGTTGTATTCTTGCTCTGCAATCAGTAAATCAGCGGATAATCGCTTGCTGCAGTTTTGATGTGTAGGCGGTTTCATGTGTTTCACTGTGACACGAATTCCATTCCATGTTAAACTGAATCAGAAATGATATTACATGTATTACAACTAAGCCAACACAAAGCTGGTTTGCATGAAGATTATGATTTCTTTTACACCTGGAAATTCATGAACACAGGTCTATCTGGCCATTCAATGAGTAAGTTATAGAACAGGATAGTCTCAGTGTTGAGATGAATAAGTAAACTAGCACATGGGTAAGGAACTACAGCTGGACTAAGCATGTTAAAGAGGTATAAATTAGCCAGGGTTTCACCTGTTTGCTATTCAGTGGGCTCTGATGGAAGTGCATTCTTGAATGTCTCCGAGGACAACATTAAGCTCAGATGTCACATCCATGCAGCCAAATAACCACTCTGTCCAGACTCAAGCATAAAGAATAATCACTGTGCAAGGTACCAAAGGGCCAAAGTACCTTAAGGGGGACAATATTCCAGTGAGGAGTCAGCATCTTCAAATTTATTTTCTTTATTTAACTTTTATTGAGCTAGGTAAGTTAATTGAGTACCAATTCTCATTTACAATAATGACCTGGCCAAGAGGCTAATGTCGCAGCAACAGAAATTGCACAACAATACAACTCACTGAAACACTAAAAACAATAAAATACAAATTAGCAGTGAAAGAGAATTGACAGTTTAGCAAGTACAAGTATCAGCCAACAGAGCCTGAACCCTCCGGCGAAAGGCATCTACGATAATAAAATGAGTCAGCTCCAGCTCTACTTGGAGGGAGGAGAGAGCTGGGGAAAAGTTCAATGCCTGGATCATGATTATGTTGGATTAAGTGTAGATTACACATACCACCAAAGAAGACATATTTTTACCTGAACATTGCTCTCCAGGTGCAGAATAGCTTCAACAGTACTCGCTGATATATACTGTAGATAGATCCTTCTGATTTATCACAGAGCACAATATAAACAGTACACAGATCATCCTGATGTTCACAATGCACTTGATATAGAAATGTAAAAAGATATTATAGCGCAAATGCTTACTTGGTCATTGTTGTGTAAGGGCCATTTGCATACGAGAAAGTAGGTTCATCATCTGCCTGCACCAGTTCCTTCTCATTAACAATTGGGATGGAAGCAAGATAAGCCAACTGTGCTGGTCCATGTAGACAGAACTGCAAATATGAATATGTAAGATAAGGAAATAGTTTGCATCTGAAGTTATTTCAAGGAGAGAAAGGCTTGTTTCTTAAAAGACTTCAAGGAAAGTGATCACTCTCACTCTGAGGCTAGAAAAAACATTTGACGTCATTTTCTCGGTTTTTATTCCTTTGTTCCTTTCCATCTCATATCATTGGTGAGAGGGGAATGGCAGTAATTAACTATTCAAAATCCTTTGATATTAAACAAGGCTATTTTCCCCCTCAGTATAAAAAAAAGGAAGAGAGCAAATGTTGTCTATTAGTGCCTAAAAACTGAATCCCACATCAGTCCTTCTCAAACATGGTTAGGATTTCAGTAAAATAGGGAAAACCCTCCCACCTTGTTTATGAAGCTACTAACACTATCATGAAGAGCAGCCTTCCCCTTAAAGTTCATTAGTCACAAGCAGGCTTACATTAACACTGTAATGAAGTTTCTGTGAAAATCCCCTAGTCGCCACACTCCGGCGCCGGTTCAGGTACACTGAAGGGGAATTTAACATGGCTAATGCACCTAACCGGCACTGCTTTGGACTGTAGGAGGAAACTGGAGCACGCAGACACAGGGAAAACGTGCAGACTCCACACAGACAGTGACCCAAGCCAGGAATCAAACCCAGGTCCCTGGCGCTGTGAGACAGCAGTGCTAATCACTGTGCCACCTTTTGTTTCCAATGCTAATAATAAAGTGATCAGAGAAATCTCCAGATCCTCTGCAATGCTTGTCACTTACAGGCCGTTGTTAGGTGATTACATGCAAGCAGAATGAACCTAATTACTTCTCCCTGGGATTAGAGGTATTTTAATTAGTGTTTTGGGGATACATTCTGTAATTCTGGAATGCATCTCCAGATGCGCCCTTTTTGGGCGCGAGGCCAGTAGTGCCAGATATCCCGTGCTGGTGAGATTGTGACCTGATTTGTCGGCTCTCTTGTGATCTTATCGGCTTGCCCTGCTCATTGGCCGGTGGGGCACAATGGTAACGTCAACTCCTGAATGTTTTCAAGAAGCAGCTCAATATAGCACGTAAGGCGAAGGGGATCAAAGCATATGGGGGAGGCAGGATCAGGCTACTGAGTTGGATGTTCAGCCATGATCATAATGAAAGGTGGAGCAGGCTTGAAGGGCCAAATGGCCTCCTCCTGCTCCTATTTCCTATGTTTCTATTTAATTGATTGGCTATATGTGTAGGGCAGGACATCTGTATGAGAGGAGACCTTTATTATCTGATATAATGGCATGAAATGTTATTGGGGAGATCGGGAGTCCTCACAAGGCCACAGCTGCTTGGGCTACTCGAGGGGCCAGCTATGGGCCTCATGCTTTGGGGGTGCACCAGGCAGGAGGAGACACTGGGGCACCAAGGCTGTACATGTTGGGGAGGGGAAAGTGCATCAGCTGTGATTGGGGGGGTTTGGCAGAGGGGCAATAGCCTATTCCGGAGTAGGGGGAATGACCTGGACCCTGAAAGGGGGGAAGGACTCAACGATGAGAGGGGAAGGAAGCCACTTTTACAGCTCACCCAAACTGAGGCTGTAATCTTTAGTTGATTGTCTACTGCCTTCTCAAAGGGCCTTGGCGCTGAAATGAGAAGCCTGGGCTGTGGCTTGGGTGGGTTTCCAGTGGACAAAGCCTGTATGACCCACTTCCATGAGGGGGAGGGGGGTATGCTTGTGAGTTGATGACTGAGCATGTTAAACTAATAGAGAAGCGTGACATCGATGAGCATACCTTTGCATCCCAGATTATTCCTATTTTTGAATAAATCAAATAACCAATTAAACTAAATCAAATCAACTGAGGGACAAATTAAAGGGGCAGTTCCTTAAAGGGATACTGTTTGAAACAAAAAGCAAATCACAAATTAAACTTAAAAAATTAAACCCAAAATGTGATTAAGAGTGTCGATAAGGCACTCCCCTATCAGACTATTGCGGCACCAGCATTTTAACATTTCTTTACTTTGACAGTTGAGCCAATTATGGCCACCTACTCAACACTAATGTCTGTGAGTGCCACTGATTACCGATCAGCAGTTAACCCTTTGCCCGCAGACCTCCTCATTCTGTGAGTCCACTGAGCTGATGCCCATTCCCATCTGGCTGCCGGCAGCGAACACCCTCACTAATATGGTCCATGTCGTGGGAAGGGAGTGGCTGTCCATGGTTGCTACGTTGCAGTAGGATGACGATGACTTGCAGTGGGGACAGTGCATTGTTCCTCAAAGAACGTCTGACTCCTGTCTGGCTGAAGGCAGCTCATGAACTCTCAGTGACCAAGGGAATATCAGGGTGGTGTTGCACAGACAGTCTCATTGCTCTGGTCTTGACTCCTCCTTAGTGAGGGGTGCCCCTGAGGCTCAGTGTCAGTGCAGGCAGATGCACACTTTTCATAAGGGTCTAGTAGCTGGGTTCTATGTGCTGAGATTAACAATGATTGGGTTGAGTGGTGGCCCTGACCATTGTGAGCGAGCTCATTACCAGGGAGACACTGGCATGACACTGGGTTTCTTCACAGTGGCGAATAGTCATCATCATTCTATTCGCCACTGTGAAGAAACCCAACCAATAAGCTGCCAGTCTTGCAGAGAGCAGATGGAGGAGGTTCTGGAGTAAGAATCCAGCCTTTCAGTGAAAGGTGGACACAGCTGCCTCCATGGCACTTTATGAAGGAACTTTATGAGAGCAGCAAGCAGAGAGATTGCAAAAAGTGAGATCTATTGCATTGACAGAGGTGGCTGATGACTTACATAGATGGTCACTATCTACAAGTGCCTAACACCTGTGCCCACACTATGTAAATAGACTTCCTTAACTTTTCTATCCCTGCAGCTTGGTGTATCCCCAAGATCCACAGCAGAGTTGGAGGCAGCCTACTGTCTGACATGTTGTCTCTGATGACCTTGGCGGGCATCCTCTGGAGGGCCGACACCTAGAGGGCCCCAGCCTGCTTTCGGAGTGCTGCTGTGCGATGGTGCCACCCTCCTCAGCCTGTGGGATTGGAGTACAGGTCACAGGAAGAGGGGAGTCATGGAGTGCACGTTATACCCCATGGAGCTCATGCCTTTCACCAGTGCAGGGCATTTGTTCTGTACCAAGATCTCCACTGAGGCAGCCACCCTCATAGTGTTGACCTAACTGCCTTGGAGTGCCGACATGATATCTTCGGACAGAAGGCATTTGGACTCCTCCATTCGGCCTTTGTAGCTTTCACCCTTCCTGATGTTCCTGACTTTGCCTTTGCAACTCCAGCAACTGAGGCATGACTGAGTCCAGTGGCACGATATCTGACTGGGGCTCAGCAGAGTCCTGGCCTCCAGCAATCCTCCGAGTGCTGGCTTCCTGGGACGTCCATGCTCCTACCTGCTGTGGATCAGAGAGTGTGAGGTACTCCTCAGTTTGTGACCCTGAGGCCTCTCTACTATTAAGTCCCACTGAAGTGTGTGCCTCTATGGTGTTGGAGGGTCTGGGTGAAAGCTGTCTGCCTCTTCAATCTGCACTTCAGAGAATTCATCAGTGTTTGTGTCTGGGGTGGGCTCCAGTGCTTGGCTGTTCCCCTGCTGTGCCTGCAAGAGAAGGGAGATGACATTAGTGCAAGGGCAAAGGGATAGAAGAGACAAGACTGATGTAAGGCTGCTGTGATGGATGACGGTGTCGTGGGTCCTCACTTGGTTTTTTGGTGCCCACATTGCCCTTGTGCAGGAACAGTTCTCTTCCTCCCTGTTCAGCTGGAGGACTCTCTCCTCAAAGTGAGAGAGGATTTTTAACTTAGGCATCCCTCCACCCGTCTGAGATCTCCCTTTTTTATTGTGAGCCTGCTTGTCCTGCAAGAAAAGAGATGGTAAGAGTGTAAGTAGGCTGTGTGCCAGGGCAGATGGTAAGGATGTCTGGCGTGTGTGATTGGTGAGTGGAAGCAGGGAGGTGATGAAGAAGTGTTTGGGAGAGTGAGTGCTGCTGCTCCTTATGGTGGCAGTGAGTGAACTCACTGCGGATGTGTGATAGGTGTGTGAGAGGTGACAGATGAGAAAAACGACTTACTCTGGCAGAACGGAGGAGATGATTCATCTTTTTGTGGCACTGGATGCCGCTCCTCCTCTGCAATGAGCTGGCATTTACCAATGCTGCCACTGCCTCCCATGTGGGGTTGGTGACCTTGCTCAAGGGTCTCCTCCCCCTCTCAGAGGAGGAGGAGACACAAGATGTGCTGTGTCTCTTCCGTGACATCCAGCAATCTGGTGAGGGAGCTCTCCGAGAATCTTGGACTTCTTAGTGGCCATTCAAAGGGTTGGACTTTGAATGTGTGGCTGGGGAACCTTGGGGTTGCCTTTAAATGGAGCGTCCCGCTGATTGAGGCGCTCAGCTGATGGCAGGGCGGGCGAATCAGAGTCCGCCCTCCATGGAGGTAGCATGAAACCCGTGAAATTTTTAAAAGTGGCTAAAAATATGGTAGCAAAACCCACCAATGCCACCAGCGGGCTACCCTTGGATTTTCCCGCACGAGGTGACACTTAGAAAAAAATTCTGACCTCTGATACTCCCACTTAGCTCTCTCCAGGATTAAGTGGGTGGCACGGTGGCACAGTGGTTAGCACTGCTGCCTCACAGTGCCATGGACCTGGGTTCGATTCCCGGCTTGAGTCACTGTCTGCGTGGAGTTTGCACGTTCTCCCCGTGTCCGTGTGGGTTTCCTCCGGGTGCTCCGGTTTCCTCCCACAGTCTGAAAGACGTGCTGGTTAGGGTGCATTGACCCGAACAGGCGCCGGAATGTGATGACTAGGGGAATTTCACAGTAACTTCATTGCAGTGATAATGTAAGCCTTACTTGTGACTAATAAATAAACTTTTTTTAAAAAGTCGTCATGCCCCGTGAACGCCCGAGTGCAGTACCATCAGTGACCACTGCTCCCAGTGGTGCTGCTGGTACCAGAGAGCAGGCAGCTGACATCTCTTGGGGACAGCATATCTGCCCTGCATTGAGCTTAATTCAAAGGTAGTCCTGATTTTGGTTAAGTAAGTGTCTGATTAGGCTAAGTTCCACTCGGGTCTCTCAAAACTGGTTGTGGTAGTGTAGCCATCAGCTTTCTAGTCAGTGGATCAGTGGACAGGCCCCCGCCATGATTGGTAAATTCTGCCCAGTGTTTCAGCCAATCAGAACCGGGAAAAGTCAGAGATTTTAGGGAGTACAGAAACTTTAAAGGCGAGGTGGGGAAAAATACACGGGAAGATCTGTGATAGGGCAGAAAACAGGAGAGATTAAATGACAAAAGGATTGAAAGTGCAAGCAAAATGGAGTAGTAATGGAACAAGTAATAAGTGCCCTGCACCATAACCCTTTTATCATTGAACCGTCTGCTCTTCCATCCTATCACAGACATTTTGTTTCATCCCTCTACTTACTTCAGACCTATTAGCTCCTGATTTCTGATGAAATGTCACAAACATTTCTCTCTACATAGATGTCGCCAGATGTGCTGAGTATTACCAGCACTTTCTGGATTTTTTTTTCAGATGATCAGAATCTGTGGTATTTTGCTCTTGTACTAGTTTGTCTTATGTTTGAATATATTAAAGAGGTGGCAAAAAAATAATGGTTTTGTAAAGTGAAAATTTTGATGTGGATGTTGTGAATGTTTATATACTCTATTTTAAACACTTCAGCCCATGTCACTAGGTTACCTTCCCAAATCCAAAGCATTGAACACTTTGTGATGAAATACTTTTGGCTTTAGGGATGCTGAGAAACTCCACATCTTTGTTCCTTAAAAACAGAGAGGATAAATATATTACATGTGAACAACAGTATAAAATCATGCATTATTATGTAAACCATTATTTTAAGAAGTAGATATAAATGTTTTATTCTTAAAAGTGTAGCAAGCATCACACCATGCTTTTTTTTATTTGTTGACAAGATGTGGGCGTCACTGGCTGGGCCGATATTTATTGCCCATCCCTAATTGCCCTCAAGAAGGTGGTGGTGAGCCACAGCCTTGAGCTACTGCAGTCCGTGGGATGTAGATACATCCGCAATGCTGTCAGGAAGGAAGTTCCAGAATTTTGAACCAGTGACAATGAAGGAACGGCAATATAGTTCCAAGTTAGAATGGTATGTGTGGCTTGGAGGGGAACTTGCAAGTGGTGGTGTTTCCATGTACTTGCTGCACTTGTCCTTCTAGGAGTAGAGGTCACAAGATTGGAAGAAGCAGACAAAGGAGCCTTGGTGAGTTGTAAACAGACAATAACTCAAAGTACAGTCTCTGAAAACTGCCCTGAGGTTGACATCAGGATTAGAATTAGTTGTGAAGACTCTAAAGTCACACAGCTTCCCGGCATTCAACGTCAAGGCCACCTAACCACAGCAAAGAATCAATGCCTTGGCTTAAACAGAGGAAAGGGATAAAAGCTGGGATGGACTGGATAGTAATATAACGTATTGTCCCCGGCACTTACATTGTCTGCGGTTATACCGGGCAACTGCTTGTATATTGCAAATGGCACTAAACATTTGTCATCAATATTACTTTAACCATATTATTCAGTTTTTGCCTGATGGAAGCAACTCATACATGACCAGAATCTAAATCGTATAAAAACTGCGATTACAAGAGCAAGTCAGAGGTTAGGAATCCTGTGGTGAGTATCTCACTTCCTGACTCCACAAAGCCTATTCATCATCTATAAGGCACAAGTCAGGAGTGTGATGGAATACTGTTCACTTGTTTGGATGAGTGCACTTCCAACAACACTCAAGAGCTTGACAACATCCAGGACAAAACAGCCCACTTGATTGGCACCCCAACCACAAACATTCACTCTCTCCACCCACAGCTCAGTGCTAACAGTGTGTACCATCTACAAGGTGCACTGCAGCAACTCACCAAGGCTCCTTAGGCAGCAACTTCCAAACTCACAACCTTACAATTTAGAAGAACAGGGGCAGCAGACACATGGGAACACCACCTCTGAAAGTTGCCCTCCAAGCCACTTATCATCACTGTGGCTGGGTCAAAATCCTGGAACTTCCTCTCTAACAACCCCATCCGAGGTCATGTACCAACCGGCACAAGAATAGCTTCTTCCCTGCTGCCATCAGACTTTTGAAAGGACCTACTTTGCATTAAGTTGATCTTTGTCTACACCCTAGCTATGACTTTAACACCACATTCTGCACTCTCTCATTTCCTTCTCTATGAGTGGTATGCTTCGTCTGTATAGCGCGCAAGAAACAACACTTTTCACTGTATACTAATACATGTGACAATAATAAATTAAATCAAATCTAATGGGTGTACCCATTCCACATGGACTGCAGCAGTTCAAGAAGGAAGCTCAGCACCACCTTCTCAAGGCCAATTAGGGATGGGCAGTAAATGTTGGCCGAGCCAGCAATGCCCACATCCCATGAACAAATATTTTTTTAAAAATCTTCACATTCAGTTTTGTTGCTATGTTCTCAGATTTTGTTACCAATACACAGCCTGCCAAGGAGTTTCCTTCATTGAAGTAACCGCATAAGACCTACAGCTGTCAATCTTCATGGTGAAAACTGAAGGCAGCTTCCTGTTCCTAATTCATATGTTCATTTGTTGGTATGGTTTTAGACTCACCAGCTAGAGGAAACATCTAATGTACTTCCACTTGTCAGAATTTTGTAAGTTTTTTTGAAATTTAATGCAATACATGCCCAGTCTCCTCAATTTCTCCTCATGCGAATCTGGTGAACCTCTGTTGCACTCCCTCTATGTCAAGTATAACTTTCCTTAGATAAGGAGACCAAAACTATACACAATACTCCAGGTGAGGTCTCATCAAGGCTTTATATAACTGTAGCAATACATCTTTACTCCTATACTCAAATCCCCCCGGTTTCCGAATTACTTGCTATAACTATGCTATAGCTTTAAGTGGCACATGAACAAGGTCAGAGTCTTCTGGCAGAATGCCTCATTACCAGAACTTTGAAACTAGCACCAAGACCCAGCTTGATGAGAAAGGCCCTCCCTGTTAGATCCTTCATGCACTCCCAAAGTCATGTAGGCCAGACCAGGTAAGGATGGCTGATTTCCTTTCTCAAAGGACGTTAGTGATCCAGGGTTTTTCCTGACAATCGACAGTGGTTTCATGGTCATCAGTAGATTCTTAATTCCAGATATTTTTTATTGAATTCAAATTCCATCATCTGCCGTGGTGGGATTCGAACCGGATCCCCAGAACATTAGCTGAGTTTCTGGATTAATAGACTAGCGATTAATACCACTACGCGATTGCCTCAGATGCATTAGTATTTGCAATAGTAATTGCAATGCAATGGTAATTTGCAATGACATGCATTGGTATTTGTCAAGGTTCATCTCGAGCAGCTCTGTGCTCTAGGGCTGTTCCCAGGGATGCACACTGAGACAAACATCAGTTGCTGCTGGAGGATCACCAACTCAATGAAATACATTCTTTGTTCTGCCTGAAACATGTTGATCTTCCAGTGCAAGGAATTGTCCTCAACTCAGTGTTGCAGACTGGCACATTCCAATGTCCAGGACTACGTGCTGAGGGACACACTCAAGCTTGGGACAGGTGCCACCAAGGCGCAATGGGGAAAGGCTACTGTGCAAATCCTTTCGGCCAATGTTCAACGAGGGGCTAGTAACCAGGTAAAACCCTTCGGACTGTGTGCTTAATCCTAACCAAATGTAACTATTGAAGCACTACAGAGTGTATATAGTTTGAAAAGAACTGTACTGTCGGTAATGAAATAATTGAAATGAATGAAATGTTCTCATTACTGAATTGAAGTTCCTCGGAGTGCATCACGACCTCTGGAGAAAACGTGAACAGCATTGTACTTTACTGTTATAACAATTTGAAATGTTCTTGTAATATGTCTTTCTGTGATTTTATGAATAAAGTATATTTTTGCAAAAATAAAACCAGCAGACTGGCCAAAAGGCATCTTTTAACATATTGACTCTATTCCTGCAACAATCAATCCATATCTGTGTATGGGTGCATGAGCAATCAGACCACACAACACAGACTCATATATAATGGGGCTACTGGGAACAAACCTTCCCAAAAAAAACCTCTTACCTCTTGACTTCCCCTGAAAATAAACATTCTCTAAGATGAGAAATCTTCCCTATAACAACCATCTGTAGGAGTATTCTAATATCTAATACACAGCCAAAATGTAACATGTAAATGTGAGGGGTGATAGATATAGGACAGATGTCAGAGGTAGGTTCTTCACTCAGAGAGTAGTAAGGGCGTGGAATGCCCCGCCTGCAGCAGTAGTGGACTCGTCAACATTAAGGGCATTTAAATGGTCATTGGATAAACATATGGATGATATTGGAATCTGTAGGTTAGATGGGCTTTAGATTGGTTTCACTGGTCGGCGCAACGTCGAGAGCCGAAGGGCCTATACTGCGCTGTACTGTTCTATGTTCGACAGTCATGTTGTGGGTGATGTCACACTCTGGGACTTGAGTAAAGTTTAAAGTTTATTTAAAGTTAAAGTTTATTTTATTATTGTCACAAGTAAGCTTACATTAACACCACAATGAAGTTACTGTGAAATGCTTGAGCCACCACACTCCAGACCCTGTTCGGGTGCACTGAGGGAGAATTTAGAATGGTCAATGCACCTAACCAGTACGTCTTTCAGACTGTGGGAGGAAACCGGAGCATCCAAAGGAAAGCCATGCAGACACAGGGAGAACGTGCAGACTCCGCGCAGACAGTGACCCAAGCTGGGAATCAAACCCGGTCCTTGGCGCTGTGAGGCAGCTGTGCTAACCACTGTGCCACCGTGCCGCCTGAGTACATAATCGAGGCTAACACTTCAGCCCACACTGATTGAATACTGCAACGTCAGAGGTGAATTCCTTTTTCAAAGTAACTTCATTGCAGTGTTGATGTAAGCCTACTTGTGACTAATCAATAAACTTTAAAAAAAGACATCAAACTAACTTTACCTTCATGGCTGGACATAAAATATCTCATGGTATCAACTGAAGAAGTTCGCCTGCTGTCCTGGCCAATATTTATCCTGTTGTGGAGATGCCGGCGTTGGACTGGGTTATTTATCCCACAATATTTATCCCACAAACAAATCCTTCCAAAAATAGCTTATCAGCCCATTTATCTCTTTGTTCTTTGTGATATCTTGCTATGTGTAAATTAGCTGTTGTATTTACTTGCACGACTGCGCTTCAAAATGTAATCCACTGACTGTGAAATGAGGATAAGATAAGGCTTTAATGAAAGGAAATTTTTGCTTTTTCTTACAGATACTGACTACTGGGCAGTAATCTGGTGGAGGTGATCACATGTCCTTAGAGTCCACTTAATTTTCACTCTATATGTTTCAATCAAATGAAAATTAGACAAGTTCCATAAGGGGAATCAGATGCCCCACCTGACAGATTATTATCCTTGAACTGAAGGCAAAACTCAATCCCAATGTATGTTTCAAGAATGTTCATAGAATCCCTACAGTACAGAAGGAGGCCATTTGGCCCATTGAGTCTGTACCGATGCACAGGGATCAGTGCTGGGTCCTCTGCTATTTGTGATTTTTATCAATGACTTGGAGGAGGGGGCTGAAGGGTGGGTCAGTAAATTTGCTGATGACACCAAGATTGGTGGAGTAGTGGAGGGCTGTTGTAGGCTGCAAAGAGACATTGATAGGATGCAGAGCTGGGCCGAAAAATGGCAGATGGAGTTTAACCCTGATAAGTGCGAGGTGATTCATTTTGGTAGGACAAATTTGAATGCGGATTACAGGGTCAACGGCAGGGTTCTGAGGAATGTGGAGGAACAGAGAGATCTTGGGGTTCATATCCACAGATCTCTGAAGGTTGCCACTCAAGTGGATAGAGCCATGGAAGAAGGCCTATAGTGTGTTAGCATTTATTAACAGGGGGTTTGAGTTTAAGAGCCGTGGGGTCATGCTGCAACTGTACAGGACCTTGGTGAGACCGCATTTGGAATATTGTGTGCAGTTCTGGTCACCTCACTATAAGAAGGATGTGGAAGCATTGGAAAGAGTGCAAAGGAGGTTTACCAGGATGCTGCCTGGTTTGGAGGGTAGGTCTTATGAGGAAAGGTTCAGGGAGCTAGGGCTTTTCTCTTTAGAGCGGAGGAGGATGAGAGGCGACTTAATAGAGGTTTATAAGATGATAAGGGGGATAGATAGAGTGGACGTTCAGAGACTATTTCCTCGGTGGATGTAGCTGCTACTAGGGGGCATAACTATAAGGTTCATGGTGGGAGATATAGGAGGGATGTCCGAGGTAGGTTCTTTACTCAGAGAGTGGTTGGGGTGTGGAATGGACTGCCTGCTGTGATAGTGGAGTCGGACACATTAGGAACTTTCAAACGGTTATTGGATAGGCACATGGAGCATACCAGAATGATAGGGAGTGGAATAGCTTGATCTTGGTTTCGGACAAAGCTCGGCGCAACATCGAGGGCTGAAGGGCCTGTACGGTGCTATGTTCAACAATCCCACTGGGCCCTATTCCTGTAACCCGACACATTTACCCTGCTAATCCCCCTGACACTGAGGAGTAATTTAGCATGGCCAATCCACCTAACCTGCCCATCTTTGGACTGTGGAAGGAAACCGGAGCACCCGGAGGAAACCCACACAGACACTGGGAGAACGTGCAGAGTCCACACAGACAGTGACCCAAGGCCGGAATTGAACCAGGGTGCCTGGCGCCGTGAAGCAACAGTGCTAACCACTGTGCCACCATGCCGCCTCTTTTTTATGAGGACCATGCATTGAGTTGTAGAATCTACCTTGGTGTCTGTTTGATCAAGCTGGTGAACTGGCATTCTGTTCAAATTATACACATCACGAATATTCTGAAAGAGCCCACCAACTTCAGCTTTCCCTGGTCATTCAGTATACCACTGCCTGCTGGACATGCTTACAATTAGAAAAGGTAGAAAGCTCTCACCCAGAGGTGATTTTGTGAAGTATGGAAGGGTTCCGTATTAGGGCTTGTGATGAACAGCCAACTTGACGTGAGTTGTTGCAGCCGACCTGTTGGGTGATCCCTTGCATATGTGAAGCGCAGCTATGCATGAACTCCAGGATCTGCAATACAGCATTATTTGGGAAAATTACAAATTAACAAGAAAGAACAGTATCTCGTGTGGAATACTGTGTAACTACAATATTTTCCTCAGACAATACTATTTATACAAACATCACATATAAAAAAATCATTGCTGCTGTTTTCACTTAATGTGGAGATGCCGGCGTTGGACTGGAGTAAACACAGTAAGGAGTTTAACAACACCAGGTTAAAGTCCAACAGGTTTATTTGGTAGCAAAAGCCACAAGCTTTCGGAGCCTTAAGCTCCTTCTTCAGGTGAGTGGGAATTCTGTTCACAAACAGGGCATATAAAGACACAAACTCAATTTACAGAATAATGGTTGGAATGCGAATACTTACAGCTAATCAAGTCTTAAAGGTACCTGTTGGACTTTAACCTGGTGTTGTTAAACCTCTTACTGTTTTCACGTAAGACAGAGACAGCTGCAGAGGGAGGTAGAATTTACCTGGGCTACCTAGGGACCAGTTAAGCACAGCCTCGACAGACCATAAGACATTGGAGCAGAATTAGGCCACTTGGCCCATCAAGTCTGCTCCGCCATTCAATCATGGCTGATATTTTTCTCATCCCCATTCTCCTGCCTTTTCCCCACAACCCCTGATCCCTTTATTAATCAAGAACCTATCTATCTCTGTCTTAAAGACACTCAATGACCTGGCCTCCACAGCCTTCTGCGGCAAAGAGTTCCACAGATTCACCACTCTCTGGCTGAAGAAATTCCTCCTCATCTCTGTTTTAAAGGCTCGTCCCTTCAGCCTGATATTGTGCCCTCTGGTTCTAGTTTTTCCTACTAGTGGAAACATCCTCTCCGCGACAGGAATACATTTTTCTCACTCAATCCGAAATGAGGTGAGGAAAATTGTATTTCCCTCTAAGTTGTATTTCACTCTAAGTTAAAAATACATGGTTATGCCAGTTTTTAAAATTTCATTATTATATCTGTCTTTTAGCTTTGACTACTTTAAATTGAATCTCGTGTGTAAATCTTAAGTGCAATCAGACTACATGAACAAAACTTAGATTTTAAAATACAGGAATAAAACAAATCAAAACATGTCACTTCATTTAATATGGGCTCATAGGCATCTATGTGGCGGTCTTGTGGCACAGTGGGTAGAGCCCCTCGCCCCTAAACCAGTAGCTCCGGTTTGAGACCCATCCCACACAGGAAGGGGTGTTCATTATGCGGCCAACTGATTGAGTATCGTCTTGCAAAATCCTTCCAACACACGGATAGCAGACGATAAGAGTGGGAGATTCATCGTCAGTTCCTGTTTGATGCAGAGTCACCTCTGCTATAAACTTCAGGTGACAGGCTAGTGATCGGTTCCAGGGAAAACAACCTTGCTATGGGAACAGATGAAAGTCTGCCTTGTGCACCACTAGGTGCGGGAAGAGAAACAACAACATAGGCATCTAACTATTCAATCCTTAGCAGGCTCCATGAGTGGCCTGAAAGTGATCTCACCTGACAACTGTCTCTTCCCCATTACAGAGGAAGTCCACTGAAAGGATGGCAGAGAATGTGCCTCAGCACGCATCAGCATTTTATTACAATACTAATTTTTAAAAATTCATTAGTGGGACATGGGTGTCACTAGCTGGCCAGCATTTATTGCCCATCCCTAGTTGCCCTTGGAGGGCAGTTGAGAGTCAACCATATTGCTGTGGCTCTGGAGTCACATGTAGGCCAGACCAGGTAAGGACGGCAGATTTCCTTCCCTAAAGAACATTAGTGAACCAGATGGGTTTTTCTGATAATTGACAATGGTTTCATGGTCATCAGTAGATTCTTAACTCCAGATGTAGTACTCTGACAGATAACTTGTTCATGAAGAGAAGAAATTATCATTTGAATTCCTAACTACACCTAAAGCAGGGAAGCAGAAACTGTCTGCCCCTTTCATTGAAGTTTGTTTCATTTTCATTTGTTCTGTTTAGATAGTAGTTCCTATTTATTAAGTGGCTGAGCCACAACAGCCAGGAAGATTGTAGGTTCTAATTTATAGTGTTCTGGTTTTGCTACTCTAGGCATGATGGCACTCCAATAAGATTCAAAGCCAACATTAAGGAGGGAACATCAATCAAAGTTCCTGCTCTTTATCACCAAGCAACAACACTTGTTGGAAATGAATATCTGCAGGCATCATGTGAGGGCAGGTCAGGGCCCTCTAATTAAAGAAAAAAAGAACAAACTGGAAGCTATGGCCTGTTTGTTATGATCTCAGAATGCCCAAAAACGTTTCACAGTTAAAGAAATACTTATGAAGTATAGTGACTGTTGTAATAATGCAGACATGAGTGACAGCCAATTTGTGCCACAGCAAGGTCCCACAAACAACAATGTGATAAATGACCAGATAATCTCTTTTAGCAATGTTGGTTGAGGGATAAATGTTGACCAGGACTGGTCTTCTTAAAATACTGCCATGGAATTTTTTAAGTCCACCTGTGAGGAAAGGCAGGACCTTGGTTTAATGCCTCATCTGAAAGATGGTGTTTTTGACAATGCAGAACTTCCAGTATTATACTGAAGTAACAATTCAGATTATGCTGATGGAGCGGTATTTGAACCCACAATCTTCTGAGTTAGAGGTGAGAGTGCTACCAAACGTGCTTTGAGTGTCAAGTCTCACGCATGAATAATATCCATGGGTAACTATTAGCGGTCATCCAGCATGACCTGCTGCCCTCAGGAGTTGAGGCTAGGAAATTTGCAAGGAGAAAAAATCATTCCCTTTTGAAAAAATATATTTTCATCTCTCTCACATTTTCCAATACCACCCAATATTCGCTGGTCAGGCAACTATGAAACCTTGGATGGGATTTTCTGGCCCCACCCTCTCTGTGATCGCCAGTCCTACCCAAAGTCAGTAGACGTTTGGCTGGGCTGTCAAGTTTCCCCAGGCCGGTCCCAGCACAACAGGGCTTGAAAATCCTGGCCCTTGTTTCTGCTAACTTTACTATGTAGCCGGCTATTAGGCGATATACAACAGGTATTACTCCCTAACCTTTCTGCCCTCTTGCTGTGCCAAAATGCCCCTGTACTCAACCAACTGATCCAACAACAGGACTCATTGTGTGGGTAAGGGCTGCAAAAGGTGCTTCTAAACTACTACCTAAATACCAACAAACCAGTTAAATTCAGCTCTATTGCTTCATACCCGAACACTGCGTTCCTTGCTGGCTGACTTGGCCCAGGTACGAGGTATTCTTCCATCTTTATCATTCAGACGTAGATCACCCCCGGCATCCAGTAACTTACTGAGAATCCACTGATTGCATGAAAAGGCTGCTGCATGCACTGGAGTACTCCGATCTTCACAACGACTAGACAGAATGAATTATTTTTTAAAAGACAGATCAGTCCACAGGTGTTAGTTCACCAAAGCAAATGTCAAGTTGCTACTAAATTCCCATTAGGATTTTGAATAGTCCAAAAATAGCTGTTTAACAGCTTTTTAAACTGGTTATCTGCTTAAATAATTGACTGAACTTGAGTAGCATTTATCTGGAATGCATTAACAGAGCGATACATTGATTTTCAAGGATTGAATCTGGATGGGCGCCTTTAGATTAACCAATCAAAGTAATTAATTCCTTTAGATTAATCAATCAAAGTAATAAATTCCTTCAGCAACATTCAAAGTGCTCTACATGTAGCCCTGCCATGCAACCTCCGTAAAAAAATTATGTTCACTTGCCCATCACTCCCACCCTTGCTAACCTACACAGGTCACCTGTCCCACACTGCGCACAATTTAGAATCTTTATCTTCATCTGCAAAATCCCTCCATGGTCTCATCTCACCCTCTCTCTTCCAGCCTTCAGTGCTCCAAAACTGGCCTTATCAATCACTCCTCACCTCGCTTGGCCCCTGATGGGCTGAGGCTTCAGCCACCATGGCCATGCTGTCTGGAATTCCCTCCCTAGCACCCTCTACCTCTCAATTTATTTCTCTCCACAATTAAAAATCCTCTCAAAACCCCTCTTTTTGACCAGGCCTACTTACCTCTCCCAACCCTCCCATTACATCTGAGCATCTTTTCCATCGTACCTGTCCTCATGCTCTTTAAAGCCATTTGCATTATTTGCCATATTAAAACTGCTGTATAAATAAAAAGGTGTTTTTGTTTTCATGCTTGCAGCACTCAGCTAAGATACTTACTGGTTAGGGTTTGCTCCAAACTCCAATAAAACATCAACAACTTTGACAAGGTCCAGCAATGCAGCTATAAAAAGTGGAGTCTGTCCCAAACTATTTCTAGTGTCTACAGCAGCACCTGGAAACACAAAACTGAAATTAGTCCATGCAAAACTGTTATGAAGTTTCACTTAATTTATAATTTAGTTTCAGAGCAATATTGTGTATGACATTATCTGCAAATCTGACGATGAGAGAATATAATTCGCAATCATTGATATCAGATGGCCAACAGCCTCTTGCTCACTCTACTGACCCCCTAAAAATGCTGCCCATTTTCCAGAGAATGAAATAGTGACGGGGGAAAATTGTAAGATATATTCAACAAAACAAGTGAAACATCAATAAATTATTGGTCCTGATCAGGTGCCGTGTTTATTTTGGCAATGTATATGCAGACAATGGCAGCGTTGTTCACTGTCTTCCACAAGCACTCTTTTCCCTCATTATAAGTCCAACTGTAGAACAGTCACAGGAAGGATTTATCAATAATCACCTTCAATAGTGCTCGGTACTTGACTATTAGAATGTACAATTCTACTGGCTGTAACAGCACCTTTCAGAATGGACACTTTTGGACAACTGGGTAGATAGTTGTTATACTACAGAAACAACAATTCAACACAAGCTCAGAAAACAGCAACGAGGGAATAAGTAAGAACTGCAGAGGTTGATTCATGCTCTGATTAATCTCCTGCTCACACTTTGCCCACAAGGCTGGCTGAGATGAAGAACTCACTGTACAGAAAATCTATAATGTATGTCATAATGCTTAGACAGCTACTTGCTCTAAGTAATTGGTAAGCTTAATGCAGGCAGAAAGGCTGTTTTTGTCAATTTGATGATAGCCTTTGAGTGGCAATTCATGTTTTTCTTGGTTAGCATTCCCGGAACCTTCCATAGAACCTTGTGTTATATAGCTGCATTGGATGAACTTTGCTGAAGAAACACGCTTCTCTCTCTCCAGTCGTTTTTTGCACACACATGTTCCAGTCGCGAGCATGCATGAAGGATCAGCCAACATTGTTTCACAACTCTGGAGATGAGGCAGGGTGCTAAGTTACTTTGACAGTCTGTTAAGGGAATCTTTAGATACGATCTGCCATCTCCTGTTCCCACAGGACTTCCGTACATGCCACTGTCTGAGTAAATTGCAGCTGATGATGTTTCTATGAAGGACATGTGTTATGGTGTCGAATGTAGCGCTCCACAGCAGAGCAAAACTCACCTGGCCATCCTCCAGTTCTGGGCAATTTACTTGGCTTGTTTACAGCTCAACATGAAAGGATTTGCTGATCATTAACATGACAGATGGCAAAAAGTTTTACAAATTTTATGAATGAAAATGTATATTTGGAAAAAGATTATCGTTCCCTGACTAGATTTATGTCCTGTACAACCATTATTATGATTATTACCACTGGGTGCAAAAGCGCAGGATACTGTACACCTGTAATAAACCAGCTATGAAATAAAAACAGAAAATGCCGGTTAAACTCAGCACGTCTGGCAGTATCTGTAGAGATCTGGGCTGGGGTGACTGTGTGGAGTTTGCACTCACTCCCCATGTCTGCCTGAGTTTCCTTCGGGTGCTCCAGTTCCTCCCAAGAGTGCCCGAGAAAGTCTCAAGAGTGTCCTACCAAGATACCATCAATCCATCTCCTCTCCCACCACAGGCCCAAACATCCCTCACCACTGCTACACAAACATCAAACATGCCTACCGCTCTATCCCCCGTCCACACTTTGGCAAATCAGACCACAAGGCTGAACTCTTGCTCCCAGCTTTTAAGCAGCAACTGAAACTGGAGAATCCGATAAAGAAAGTCACGCAATGTTGGTCTGAGGCAACAGATGGTCTCTTAAGGGACTGCTTTGAGTTGGTGGACTGGTCAATATTCAAGAACTCAGCAACCAACCTAAATGAGTGCACCACTACAGTAATAGACTTCATTAGTAAATGTGTAGAATGTGTACCAAATAAGCTAATCCGAGTGTTTCCCAACTGGAAACCATGGATGACAGGGATATCCACTGCCTATTGAAATCCAGGTCTGAAGCATTCAAGTCAGGTGACTCTGAAATCCAGATACGATCGATAGAGAACCATCAGAGATGTCAAGAGACAGTACTGGAGCAAGCTAGAGTCCTAGGCTAGCCACACGGACTCCCACCAATTGTGGCAAGCTCCACATAATATAGCAGGCTACAAGGTGATGACGACTAGAATCGCTGACAATAATGCATCACTCCCCAATGAACTAAATGCATTCTATGAGCTAGGGGTCAGCGAGAGGTCGTTATCCGCCCTGACACCCTCGGTTGCACCGGTGTCTGGGGTTACCATCACAGACATCAGATTGGCCTTCTTGAAAGTTAACCCACGGAATGTGACTGGCCTGGATGGTGTCCCTGGCCAATCACTTAGATCCTGTGCAGACCAGCTAGCGAGGTATTCGCAGACATCTTTAACTTCTCCTTACTCCAAACTGAGGTTCCTATCTGCTTCAAGAAAATGACCATCATCCCTGGACCAAAGGGGAGCCAGGCAGCGTGTCTTAGTGACCTCTTCCTGGTGGCTGTGACACCCATCATTATGAAGTGCTTTGGAAGGTTAGTCATGGCACACATCAAATCCAGTCTTCCAGTTTGCTTACAGTTCACTTATCACTGCAACAGGTCCACAGCAGATGTCATCTCCCTGGCCCTGCACTCAACCCTGGAACACCTAAATAACAAGAACACTTATGTCAGATTCCTATGTGTTGATTACAGCTCAGCCTTCAACATCATTATTCTGACAGAACTCATCTCCAAACTGCATGGCCCGAGGCTCGGCTCCTCCTTCTGTGGCTGGATCCTCGATTTCCTAACCCATAAACAGCAATCAGCAAGGATAGGTGTCAACACCTCCTCCACGATTATCCTCAACACCAGCGCCCCGCAAGGCTGTGTCCTCAGCCCTTAAATACTCTTTTTATACACTTATAACCGTGTCGCTAAATTCTGCTCCAACTCCATTTTCAAGTTTGCTGATGACACCACCATAGTGGGTCAGATCTCAAACAACGACAAGACAGAATACAGGGAAGAGATAGAGAATCTGGTGAACTGGTACAATGGCAATAATCTTTGATTTGATTTGATATGATTTGAGTTATTATTGTCACATGTATCAACATACAGTGAAAAGTATTGTTTTTTGCGCGCTATACAGACAAAACATACCGTTCATAGAGAAGGAAACGAGAGTGCAGAATGTAGTGTTACAGTCCTAGCTAGGGTGCAGAGAAAGATCAACTTAATGCAAGGTAAGTCCATTCAAAAGTCTGACAGCAGCAGGGAAGAAGCTGTTCTTGAATCGGTTGGTACGTGACCTCAAACTTTTGTATCTTTTTCCCAAAGGAAGAAGTGGAAGAGAAAATGTCTGGGGTAAGTGGCTAATTATGATGGCTGCTTTGCCGAGGCAGCGGGAAGTGTAGACAGAGTCAATGGATGGGAGGTTGGTTTGCGTGATGGATTGGGCTACATTCACGACCTTTTGTAGTTCCTTGCGGTCTTGGGCAGAGCAGGTGCCATACCAAGCTGTGATACAACCAGAAAGAATGCTTTCTAAGGTGCATCTATAAAAGTTGGTGAGAGTCGTAGCTGACATGTCAAATTTCCTTACTCTTCTGAGAAAGTAGAGGCGATGATGGGCTTTCTTAACTATAGTGTCGGCATGGGGGGACCAGGACAGGTTGTTGGTGATCTAGACACCTAAAAGCTTGAAGCTCTCGACCCTTTCTACTTCATCCCCATTGATGTAGACAGGGGCATGTTCTCCTTTACGTTTCCTGAAGTCGATGACAATCTCCTTTGCTTTGTTGACATTGAGGGAGAGATTATTGTTGCTGCACCAGTTCACCAGATTCTCTATCTCATTCCTGTACTCTGTTTCGTCGTTGTTTGGGATCCGACCCACTACGGTGGTGTCGTCAGCAAACTTGAAAATCGAATTGGAGGGGAATTTGGCTACACAGTCATAGGTGTATAAGGAGTATAGTAGGGGGCTGAGAACACAGCCTTGTGGGGCACCGGTGTTGAGGATGATCGTGGAGGAGGTGTTGTTGCCTATCCTTACTGATTGTGAGTTAGGAAGTTCAGGATCCAGTCGCAGAGAGAGATGCCAAGGCCCAGGCTGTGGAGTTTGGAGATGAGTTTCGTGGGAATAATAGTGTTGAAGGCTGAGCTGTAGCCAATAAATAGGAGTCTGACATAGGTGTCCTTGTTATCTAGGTGTTCTCTCCCTCAATGTCAGTAAAACAAAGGAGATAGTCATTGACTTCAGGAAACATAGTGGAAGATATGCCCCTGTCTACATTAACGGTGATGAAGTAAAGATGGTCGAGAGCATCAATTTCTAGGTGTTCAGATCACAAACAACCTGTCCTGGTCCCTCCACACTGATGTTATAGTTAAGAAAGTTCACCAACGCCTCTACTTTCACAGAAGGCTAAGGGAATTTGGCATGTCCGCTACAACTCTCACCAATTTTTACAGATACATCGTCGAAAGTATCCAATCCAGTTGTATCACAGCTTGGTATGGTTCCTGCTCTGACAAAGACCGCAAGGAACTACAAAGGATTGTAAATGTAGCCCAGTCCATCACACAAACCAGCCTCCCACCAATTGACTCTGTCTATACTTTCCGCTGCCTCGGGAAAGCGACCAGCATAATCAAGGACCCCACACCTCAAATATACTCTCTTCCACCTTCTTCTGTCGGGAAAAAGATACAAAAGCCTGAAAACACGTAACAAGACTCACGAATAGCTTCTTCCCTGCTGTTACCAGACTTTTGAAAAATCCAATCATATATTGTAGGTTAGATGGATTAGCCATGGTAAATGCGTAGGGTTAGGGGGATAGGGCAGGGCTGTGTTGGCCTGGGTAAGATGCTCTTTTCGAGATGTCAGTGCAGACTCGATGGGCCGAATGGCCTCCATCTGTACTGTTAGGCTTCTATGGCTTCGGTCATTTGCAACAGGATTGTTTGATCCCACCACTGTCAACCAGGTTTTCCATTCTAAGACCCCCACAGTATGTGTCACGATCAGTAGATCCCACTTCCAAGGATAGACTGAAAATGAAGGCCAGAGTTAACATTTTGAGTGTACCCCAACAAAACAACATTTTAAAGACAAACCACTCAGACTGTGCTTGCTTCCTCCACCTCTCTACGAGAGAAGGAACACTCATCAATGACAGTGAGCAGTTTTTTTTATTCCAATTCAATCAAATCAAGTCCAATTCAGACTCTCAACGGGTTGAGACATTCCCGATCCAAGCTGATAAGACAGGGTTCTCACCTCCTGTCTTGGGCTTGATCTACATGGTCCAAGCTGATTGGAGTAGGCATTGCACCTCCTCCAAGGCCTCCTCTCATTTGCATCTTAGCCAAAAGGCCGAGATGCCGCTTTTAGAAATTGCTTCAAATGAAGCTAAAATGTAACCTAATGACTTCAACCAAGTACATCATATCGATACAACACTTGATCTTAGCCAAAAGGTGAAGGAAATCTGCCCTCTTTCCCTGGTCTAGCCTACAGATGACTCCAGAGCCACAGCAATGTGGTTGGCTTTCAAGTGTCCTCAGGCAACTCGGAATGGGCAATAAATACTGATGTGGAGATGCCGGCGTTGGACTGAGCTCGCACACCTCCTTGTGGAATGTGTCTTTGCAAAGAAGGTCTGGAGTGAGATGCAGTGGTATTTGTCGAGGTTCGTCCCGAGCAGCTCGGTGATGCAGGACTCTGTGCTCTACAGGCTGTTTCCGGGGACGCACACTGAGACAAACATCAACTGCTGCTGGAGGGTCATCAACTCGGTGAAGGACGCACTTTGGTCCGCCCAAAACTTGCTGATCTTCCAGCTGAAAGAATTGTCCTCGACCGAGTGTTGCAGACTGGCACATTCCAAGGTCCAGGACTACGTGCTCAGGGACGCGCTCAAGCTTGGGGCAGCCGCCGCCAAGGCACAATGGGGAAAGGCCACTGTGTAAAGCGTCTCAACCGAGGCAGACCGAGAGCCGGGTAACTGCAGAATACCCTCGGCCTGCGTAACTGTGTGCCAATCTGAAAAATAACGGCACACAGTAAACTCTGATGTATGTACATAGTTTCCAGTAATGAAATGTAATGAATGTAATGTTTTGTAAATAAGCACTGTATTGTCGGGTAAAAATGATTCATTTTTTGCAATGTCGTTTGCAAATCTGTTGTTTGCAATGTCTTATTTGAGAGTCTTTTTTAATGAATAAAGTATATTTTTGAAGTAAAAAAGAAGGGGTAGATGAGGGTACTCCATGATGAAGAGCTACTCCAACTGCAGTCGATGGGGGTTGATGTCAAGGAGGATCTCCAGGAGGTGAAGAGCCAGCAAGCCTCGCTCTTTGCCTCGGAGGCCTCCAAGGTTATCTTCCGGTCCAGGGTCCGCTCCGTGGAGCAGGACGAAACGTGCTCGCGCTTCTTCTTCCAGAAGGTGCACAGAGAAACCTCTGTGATCGGCAGCCTGAAGGAAGAAGATGGCTCTGTAAGGTCATCGCAGTCTGACATTCTGAGGATTTGCAAATCCTTCTATGCCGGACTGTATGACCTGAAGCCAACAGACAGCCCGGCCTCCCAGTCTTTCCTGTCGTCTATCACGCAAGTCTTGGACGACGGCGAGCGGGAGAGCCGGGACAGACCGGTAGCTCTGGATGAGCTGACAAAGGCCGTCGAGTCCCTTCAGAAGGGTAAAACACCCGTTAGCGACGGTTTACCGGCTGATTTTTACTTGGCGTTGGGGGACTTGACGGGCCCGGACCTCCTGGAAGTATACGAGAGTATGCTTCTGGAAGGCAGCATGTCAGAATCCATGAGGAAAGGCATCATCACCCTCATCTACAAGCAGAAGGGGGAAAGGGAAGAAATTAGAAATTGGCGACCCATTTCACTATTGAACGTGGATTATAAAATTCTGGCCAAGGTCATCGCCAACCGGGTCAAGTCTGCTCTGTGCTGTACCCGGCAGGAAGATCTCTGATAGCCTCGCGCTACTCAGATATACGATCGCCTTCGTGCAGGACAGGCAGGTGGACACCTGCCTCATCAGTCTAGACCAGGAGAAGGCGTTTGACAGAATAACGCACAGCTACATGGTGGATGTGCTCTCCAAAATGGGCTTTGGGGAGGGAATCCGTAATTGCATCCAACTGCTCTACACAGACATCAGTAGCGCAGTTTCAATCAATGGGTGGGAATCAGATATGTTTCAGATCAGGTCTGGAGTCAGGCAGGGCTGCCCTCTCTCCTCTGTCCTTTTTGTGTGCTGCATTGAACCCTTTGCCGAGGCCCTCAGAAGCGACCCAGGCATCAAAGGGGTTACAATCCCAGGCAGCGGAGGGACGCAAGTCAAAGCCTCCCTCTACATGGATGATGTGGCTGTTTTCTGCTCGGACCCCTCGTCTGTTCGCAGGCTCCTTCAAGTCTGTGAGCAGTTCGAGCTGGCCTCGGGGGCCAAAGTCAACCAGAGTAAGAACGAGGCCAAGTTCTTTGGGAACTGGCCTGACACATCCTTTGTCCCCTTCACCGTCAGGGTAGACTACCTCAAGGTGCTGGGGTTATGGTTCGGAGCGGCAGGGGCATGCGCCAAAAACTGGGAGGAGTGCATCGCCAAAGCCTGACAAAAATTGGGATTGTGGGAGCAACGCTCCCTCTCTATCACTGGGAAAAACCTTGTGATCCGATGCGAGGTACTGTCCGTGTTGTTGTACGTGGCGCAGGTGTGGCCTCTTCCCAAGTCCTGCACAGCAGCAGTGACCCAGGCCATCTTCAAATTTATCTGGAGGTCAAAGATGGATCGTGTCCGGAGGGAAGCGATGCACAAATCTTCAGAGAACGGAGGGAAAAACATTCCCAACGCTGCCCTCATCCTGATGGCCACAGCAATGTGGTTGGCTTTCAAGTGTCCTCAGGCAACTAGGAATGGGCAATAAATGCTGGCCAGTCAAACCAGTAATGTCCATAAACAAAACTCAACTTTCTTTTGATAATTTATAGACAAACCACTCAGACTGTGTCCTCTTCCTCCAGCTCTCTACAAGAGAGAGAAGGAACACTCATCAATGACACTGAGCAGCTGCTAAAAGCAACACTCAATGCCAGCTTCCTGCTCAGAAGAGAACACTGTAAATCCTCCTCGTGGATTGTGAGACCACACACTTTAGAAACACATTTCTCTAGGAAAACACTATAGAAATGATCCCTAAGAGTATAATCTTACTGACAAACACACAGAAGCTCAGTTGCCAATACCACAGATACACATCACGGTCAGGGGATGTGTCTCCAATTTAATGATTTTGTTATTTATATTTTTGTTAAGTATTTCATCTACAATTATATACCAAAATAAATATACAGAAACAGATTATTTTTCCAAATGTAACATTAAAACCAGCAGATTTGTAAAATCTGCTTTGCATAATATATACAATTCACCAGTTAAAAGTTAATATATGTGTCACTCACAACACGCAGACTGCATCATTGTGTACTCTTCACAAAACGCAGCAACCAACTTCCTGTCAGTGTTAATCAGACTGCAAACTCGGTGTCATATCTGACCCTGAGATGAGTTTCCAACCACATATCTGTATCATCAGTAAGACAGCCTGTTTCCACCTCCGTAACATCTCCTCATTGTTTTGCAAAAATATACTTTGCTGTCCAAAATGGGGTTTGGGGAGGGAATCTGCAATTGGATCCAACTGCTCTACACCGACATCAGTAGCGTAGTTTCAATCAATGGGTGGGAATCAGATATGTTTCAAATCAGGTCTGGAGTCAGGCAGGGCTGCCCTCTCTCCTCCGTCCTCTTTGTGTGTTGCATTGAACCCTTTGCCGAGGCCCTCAGAAGCGACCCAGGCATCAAAGGGGTTACAATCCCAGGCAGCGGAGGGACGCAAGTCAAAGCCTCCCTCTACATGGATGACGTGGCTGTTTTCTGCTCGGACCCCTCGTCTGTTCGCAGGGTTCTTCGAGTATGTGAGCAGTTCGAGCTGGCCTCGGGGGCCAAAGTCAACCAGGGTACGAGCGAGGCCATGTTCTTTGGGAACTGGCCTGACACATCCTTTGTCCCCTTCACCATCAGGACCGACTACCTCAAGGTGCTGGGGATATGGTTCGGAGCGGCAGGGGCATGTGCCAAAAACTGGGAGGAGCGCATCGCCAAAGCCAGACAAAAATTGGGATTGTGGGAGCAATGCTCCCTCTCCATCACTGGGAAAAACCTTGTGATCCGATGCGAGGTACTGTCTGTGTTGTTGTACGTGGCGCAGGTGTGGCCTCTTCCCAAATCCTGCGCAGCCGCAGTGACCTAGGCCATCTTCAAATTTATCTGGAGATCGAAGATGGATCGTGTCCGGAGGGAGGCGATGCACAAACCTCCAGAGAACGGAGGGAAAAACGTTCCCAACGCCGCCCTCATCCTGATGGCCACCTTTGTGTGCGGCTGCATCAAGCTGTGTGTAGATCCTTGGTACAGTAACAACAAGTGCCACTATTTGTTGAGGTTCTACCTGTCCCAAGTGTTGCGGAGGATGGGTCTGGCCACATTGCTGCGGAACGCTCCAAGTAGTTGGACCGTACCGCAGCACCTGTCCTTCGTGGAGAAATTCTTCCGGAAACACACCTTTGACTACATGGCTATCAAGCAGTGGTCAGCACGCAATGTCCTTGAGGCCCTGGGAGGAAAGGAGACGGCGGATCCTGTCGGATGGTTCCCTGAGCGGACTGTCAATGTCATTAGGCAGAATGCCTCATCACCAGAACTCACAAACAAGCACCAAGACCTGGCTTGGCTGGTGGTGAGAAGGGCACTCCCCGTCAGATCCTTTATGCACGCCCGAGGTCTCAGCCTCACCGCACGCTGCCCTCGAAGCGGCTGCGGGGCTGATGAGACGGTCGCACACCTCCTTGTGGAATGTACCTTTGCAAAGAAGGTCTGGAGTGAGATGCAGTGGTATTTGTCGCGGTTCGTCCCGAGCAGCTCGGTGACGCAGGACTCTGTGCTCTACGGGCTGTTTCCGGGGACACACACCGAGACAAATATCAACTGCTGCTGGAGGGTCATCAACTCGGTGAAGGATGCACTTTGGTCTGCCTGAACCTTGCTGATCTTCCAGCTGAAAGAATTGTCCTCGACCGAGTGTTGCAGACTGGCACACTCCAAGGTCCAGGACTACGTGCTCAGGGACGCGCTCAAGCTTGGGGCAGCCGCCGCCAAGGCACAATGGGGAAAGGCCACCGTGTAAAGCGTCTCAACCGAGGCAGACCGAGGGCCCAGTAACTGCAGAATACCCTCGGCCTGCGTAACTGTGTGCCAATCTGAAAAATAACAGCCCATAGTAAACTCTGATGTATGTACATAGTTTTTAAGTGATGAAATGTAATTTTTGTAATGTTTTGTAAATAAGCACTGTATTGTAGGGTAAAATGATTCTTTTTTGCACTGTTTATAACTTTTGGATCTGTCGTTTTGCAATGTTTTATTTGAGAGTTTTTTCTTTGAATAAAGTATATTTTTGAAATAAAAAAAACATCTTGGCCTTTTGGCTAAGATCAAGTGTAGTATGCATCGGATGCTGCACTTGGTTGAGGTCATTAGGTTACATTTAAACTTCATATTCATATGAAGCAATTTTTAAAAGCGGCATTTGGGCTTTTTGGCTAAGATGCAAATGAGATCAAAACTTGGAGGAGGAAACCTCCCCCTCCTCCAATCTTCTTGGCTCATGTAGATCAGGCCCAAGACAGGAAAGTAGGCCCTGTCTTGTCAGCTTGGATCGGAAATGTCTCAACTTGTTGAGACTCTGAATTGGACTTGATTTGATTGAATTGGAAAAGTACAAAAAAAAAGGTTTATTTGGTAGCAAATACCATTAGCTTTCGGAGTGCTGCTGCTTTGTCATTTCCACTCCATCTGACGAAGGAGCAGTGCTCCGAAAGCTAATGGTATTTGCTACCAAATAAACCTGTTGGACTTTAACCTGGTGTTGCTAAAACTCTTACTGTGTTCACCCAAGTCCAACGCCATGACTACCAATAAATACTGGCCAGTCAAGCCATCAATGTTCATGAATAAAACCTTTTGTTAATTTATAGACAAACCACTCAGACTGTGTCCTCTTCCTCCAGCTCGCTACAAGAGAGAGAAGGAACACTCATCAATGACACTGAGCAGTTGCTAAAAGCAACACTCAATGCCAGCTTCCTGCTCAGAAGAGAACACTGTAAATCCTCCTCGTGGATTGTGAGACCACACACTTTAGAAACACATTTCTCTAGGAAAACACTATAGAAATGATCCCTAAGAGTATAATCTTACTGACAAACACACAGAAGCTCAGTTGCCAATACCACAAATACACATCACGGTCAGGGGATGTGTCTCCAATTTAATGATTTTGTTATTTATATTTTTGTTAAGTATTTCATCTACAATTATATACCAAAATAAATATACAAAAACGGATTACTTTTCCAAATGTAACATTAAAACCAGCAGATTTGTAAAGTCTGCTTTGCATAATATATACAATTCACCAGTCAAAAGTTAATATATGTGTCACTCAGAACCCGCAGACTGTGTCACATGACAAACTCTTTCATAGTCACCACTCAGTGTGATATTGTATAGTTCCTAAACAAGTCAGTCAAATAACCATCGGAAAATGTTAGTGTAGGGACCCCAGGACTAGGTAGGTAAAGAGGCTGAAATCTCCATTTTCAAACTCACATCTCCAAGATAACATTTACTCAAAAATGTGCAGGTGAGGTGGATTGGGCCATGCTAAATTGCCCCTTTGTGTCCAACATGTGTAAATTAGGGGGATTAGCGGGATAAATACGTAGGGTTACAGAGACAAGGTTACAGACCAAATTCTGGAAAATCCAAGTAGGATAAGTATGTAAGTGCCAGCACAGACATAATGGGCCAAAGCACCACTTTCAGTGCTGCAAAGTCAATGGCCTAGTGGTATTATTGTTATTATTAATATTAACGTTATTATTATTGGACATTAATCCAGAAACTCAGCTCATGTTCTGGGGACCTGGTTTTGAATCCCGCCACAGCTGATGGTGGAATTTGAATTCAATTTAAATATCTGTAATTAAGAATCTACTGATGACCATGAAACCATTGTCGATTGTCAGAAAACCCCATCTGGTTCACTAATGTCCTTTAGGGAAGGAAATCTGCTGTTCTTACCTGGTCTGACCTATAGGTGACTCCAGAGCCACAGCAATGTGGTTGGCTTTCAACTATCCTCAGGCAACTCAGGATGGGCAATAAATGCTGGCCAACCCCAGCCAACAGTGTCCATTAATAAAACTCCATGATCAAAAAACTCAAACTTCCTTTTGTTAATTTATAGACAAACCACTCAGACTGTGTCCTCTTCCTCCAGCTCTCTACAAGAGAGAGAAGGAACACTCATCAATGACACTGAGCAGTTGCTAAAAGCAACACTCAATGCCAGCTTCCTGCTCAGAAGAGAACACTGTAAATCCTCCTCGTGGATTGTGAGACCACACACTTTAGAAACACATTTCTCTAGGAAAACACTATAGAAATGATCCCTAAGAGTATAATCTTACTGACAAACACACAGAAGCTCAGTTGCCAATACCACAAATACACATCACGGTCAGGGGATGTGTCTCCAATTTAATGATTTTGTTATTTATATTTTTGTTAAGTATTTCATCTACAATTATATACCAAAATAAATATACAAAAACAGATTATTTTTCCAAATGTAACATTAAAACCAGCAGATTTGTAAAATCTGCTTTGCATAATATATACAATTCACCAGTCAAAAGTTAATATATGTGTCACTCAGAACCCGCAGACTGCATCATTGTGTACTCTTCACAAAACGCAGCAACCAACTTCCTGTCAGTGTTAATCAGACTGCAAACTCGATGTCATATCTGACCCTGAGATGAGTTTCCAACCACATATCTGTATCATCAGTAAGACAGCCTGTTTCCACCTCCGTAACATCTCCTCATTGTTTTGCAAACATGTATTTTATTCCTGGATCCAACTGCTCTACACAGACATCAGTAGCGCAGTTTCAATCAACGGGTGGGAATCAGATATGTTTCAGATCAGGTCTGGAGTCAGGCAGGGCTGCCCTCTCTCCTCCGTCCTCTTTGAGTGTTGCATTGAACCCTTTGTCGAGGCCCTCAGAAGCGACTCAGGCATCAAAGGGGTTACAATCCCAGGCAGCGGAGGCACTCCCTCTACATGGATGACGTGGCTGTCCTCTGCTCGGACCCCTCGTCTGTTCATAGGCTCCTCCAAGTCTGTGAGCAGTTCGAGCTGGCCTCGGGAGCCAAAGTCAACCAGGGTAAGAGTGAGGCCAAGTTCTTTGGGAACTGGCCTGACACACCCTTTGTCCCCTTCACCGTCAGGACTGACTACCTCAAGGTGCTGGGGATATGGTTTGGAGCAGCATGGGCATGCGCCAAAAACTGGGAGGAGCGCATCGCCAAAGCCAGACAAAAATTGGGATGGTGGGAGCAATGCTCCCTCTCTATCACTGGAAAAAACCTTGTGATCCGATGCGAGGTACTGTCCGTGTTGTTGTACGTGGCGCAGGTGTGGCCTCTCCCCAAATCCTGCACAGCAGCAGTGACCCAGGCCATCTTCAAATTTATCTGGAGATCAAAGATGGATCGTGTCCGGAGGGAGGCGATGCACAAATCTCCAGAGAACGGAGCGAAAAACGTTCCCAACGCCGCCCTCATCCTGATGGCCACCTTTGTGTGCGGCTGCATCAAGCTGCGTGTAGATCCTCGGTAGACTAACAACAAGTGCCACTATTTGTTGAGGTTCTACCTGTCCCAAGTGTTGCGGAGGATGGGTCTGGCCACATTGCCGCGGAACGCTCCAAGTAGTTGGACCGTACCGCAGCACCTGTCCTTCGTGGAGAAATTCTTCCGGAAACACACCTTTGACCACATGGCTATCAAGCAGTGGTCAGCACGTAATGTCCTTGAGGCCCTGAGAGAAAAGGAGATGGCGAATCCTGTCGGATGGTTCCCTGAGCAGACTGTCAGTGTCATCTGGCAGAATGCCTCATCACCAGAACTCACAAACAAGCACCAAGACCTGGCTTGGCTGGTGGTGAGAAGGGCACTCCCCGTCAGGTCCTGTATGCACGTTCGAGGTCTCAACCTCACCGCACGCTGCCCTCGAAGCGGCTGCCGGGGTGATGAGACGGTCGCACACCTCCTTGTGGAATGTACCTTTGCAAAGAAGGTCTGGAGTGAGATGCAGTGGTATTTGTCGAGGTTCGTCCTGAGCAGATCGGTGACGCAGGACTGTGCTCTATGGGCTGTTTCCGGGGACGCACACCGAGACAAATATCAACTGCTGCTGGAGGGTCATCAACTCGGTGAAAGACGCGCTTTGGTCTGCCCGATACATGCTGATCTTCCAGCTGAAAGAATTGTCCTTGACTGAGTGTTGCAGACTGGCACATTCCAAGGTCCAGGACTACGTGCTCAGGGACGCGCTCAAGCTTGAGGCAGCCGCCGCAAAGGCACAATGGGGAAAGGCCACCGTGTAAAGCCTTTCAACTGAGGCAGACCGAGGGCCCGGTAACTGCAGAATACCGTCGGCCTGCGTAGCTGTGTGCCAATCTGAAAAATAACAGCACACAGTAAATTCTGATGCATGGACATAGTTTTAAGTAATGAAATGTAATGAATGTATTGTTTTGTAAATAAGCACTGTATTGTACTGTAAAAATGATTTTTTTTGCACTGTTTGTAACTTTTGGATCTGTCTTTTTGCAATGTTTTATTTGAGAGTCTTTTTTTTGAATAAAATATATTTTTGAAATTAAAAAAAATACTTTATTCCTCAAATATCTGAAAAGACATCACAAACATTTCAAAATGGGCATACATTGAGTGCAATAATATTCAGGTTTTCTACACAGATCATGTTGCACTCTGAGTGCTTCAAAACATTCAAAGGGACATAAC
The DNA here is from genome assembly GCF_964213995.1 of Mustelus asterias. Lineage (NCBI taxonomy): Eukaryota > Metazoa > Chordata > Chondrichthyes > Carcharhiniformes > Triakidae > Mustelus > Mustelus asterias. The sequence goes on from NC_135812.1 coordinate 7,181,327, forward strand.
AGACATTTTAAAATGGTCATTACGAAGAGTGTAAAGTCTCCCTCCTCAGTCCCTGCCTTATATCTGCCACAGAAACGCTCTTTCATGCCTTTATCACCTCTATACTTGACTATATTCTAACACATTCCAGGTTAGCCTCCCACTTTTACTTCTCTGTATTTTTGTGATCAGAGACTCAGCTGCCAATGTCTTAACTCACACCAGTGGGAGGGAAACCTTGGTTAAGGAAAAAGGCAGACATGGGTGGCACAGTGGTTAGCACTGCTGCCTCACAGCGCCAGGGATCCAGGTTCAATTCCGGCCTAAGGTGACTGTGTGGAGTTTGCGCATTCCCCAAGTGTCTCCGTGGGTTTCCTCCAGGTGCTCCAGTAGTACAGAAGGAGGCCATTCAGCCCATCAAGTCTGCACCAACTCTCTAACAGACCCCACTCTAACCCCGCGCATTTACGATGGCTAATCATTCAAGCCTACACATCTTGGGACACTAAGGGGCAATTTAGCATAGCCAATTCACCTAACCTGCACATTTCTGTAAATTTAGAACTAACCAGTCGCACTGTGCCCTCTTCATCCTGATTTCCATGAGAGAAAGGACATTCATCAAAGATAGACAGCAGCCTCCAAAACCAACACTCCCTGCACTTCCTGATTTGGTCAAAAAAGGCCTGCTCATCAAACACCCACCCTGCCTGATTCAATCATTTCTGAGCCTTTAAAAAACTTATTTTCCTTGTACAGCAGTACCGGGACATACATCCAAAGTGGATAGCACTCTCAAGTGCAGCAATGTAGAAGAGTTAAAGTTTATTTATTAGTCACAAGTAAGGCTTACATTAACACTGCAATGAAGTTACTGTGAAATTCCCCTAGTCGCCACACTCCGGCGCCTGTTTGGGTCAATGCACCTAACCAGCATGTCGTTCAGAATGTGGGAGGAAACCAGGGCACCTGGAGGAAACCCACGCAGACACGGGGAGAATGTGCAAACTCCACACAGACAGTGGCCCAAGCTGGGAATCGAACCCGGGTCCTGGCGCTGTGAGGCAGCAGTGCCAACCATTGTGCCACCTTCAGGACCTTGGGATTTACTCAAAAGGATTTTGATTTTCTGAGGTAGTATAATCATGCATGTCCCTTGGCTAGCACATCTGTACACTGTTTCCTCCAATTCAACTTATCACTAGTTCCTTATCACCATACTCTCCAGTTTCTTAAGAGTTTTCCCCTACCAAGATGGCCACAGAAAGGCAACCCAGAAGTCACATGGCAGACTGATGGAAAACCCCTATCAGAAATCAGTGCAACGAGGATCAACTGTGTAGCCTTGCTAGACCGTACAAGCAGGGCACTGAATCCTATAAAAGGGTGGAAGTTATTTTGATAAAGGCATGAATTGTGCCTTGGCGAGTGTAGAATTTGCTGTATGCATAATTGTGTTTTGTTGCTGATCTTGGACTGTAAGAAATCTTGATTTGGACTGAGCTTTGGCCTGTATGAGAATCCACTCTGGTAATCTGACCTTTTCATCTGTATTTTGACCTCGCCTCTGCCTTGCCCTATTGAAAGACTGTCACTGTTGGATATGTCTTGAGTTTTCCCTGGGAAATAAATTAGCCATCCAGGTTTAAATAGAAATGTACATAGAAAATAGAAGCAGGAGTAGGCCATTTGGTCTATATTGTGTGTAAAGTTAGGCTCAAAGAAGAGCTAGGTGTATTCCCTTACTTTTCTGTTTTGTTGAGTATCTGAAAATCTTTAAATAAACATTCATTTATTTTGTATTTGGTGTGAGTTGTTGAACTGAGTGAACTCCACCCTGCCTATCACAATCCCCAGCCCATCACACAACTTTGATTCCTAGATACTTGTAGCTGGTAACTACTTCAATGTTCTCACTATGACTTTTCATGGTAACAATATCATTAACTGGCTTTTCCCTATAGTCTATAATTAGTTCTCTTGTCTTTTTATTATTCAGTAGAGGGAATTATTATTGTACCATTTTATGAACTTCTTCACCATGTTCCTGTAATTTGCTATTCCTTTTAACACCCACAAGTACCATATAATCCACATACATCAGGATTCTTATGTGCTGTGCTCTGATCAAATGTCATTGTTTAGAGGATGAAAAGCAAAGGTGAAAGTACAGCAGTGATCCAGTCTTCATTAACATGGGCTCTGAGAAAATTCTGGAAACTAACACCCATTGGGTCCTGTTGTGAAGGAAAGTGAGAGTGACATCAATTTTTTAAAAATTTCTCAATAAGCTTGAACAGTTGCATTGTATTAAAAACTGAAGAGAAATCAACAAAAGTATTGTGAGCATAGTTGGCCTAATCTATTCATGTGGTGTTGGACCAAATGGACCAATGTCAGAACAGCATTGTGCATTTACTTATGAAGCAGACAGACAAATGGTAACTGATTAATACATGGAGGGGAGCAAGAACATCTAAAGTTCACTTTGACACCAGACACTCCAAACACTTGGTGACTATCGATAAGAGCAACTGGTTGTTACTCATTCAGCTCAGCAAGCTCTGACTTCTTAGCAACCGGAAGATGGTTGTTAATTTTCAATGCAGTCCAATGACACACATGCCAGTCTGCAACACTCAGTTGGGGACAATTCTTTGCACTGGAAGACCAACAGGTTTTGGGCAGAGCAAAGGGCGTCTTTCAATGAGCTGAGGATCCTCCAGCTGCAGCTGATGTTTGTCTTGGTGTCTATCCCTGAGGGATGCAATAAAACAAGGAATGTACATTGTAAATATCACAAGTATTGACACTGTATTGCGGTACCTAAGTGTGGAACGTGCTGTACAAAGAAAAGTTGAATCCCATTACATTTTCTGTAATATTCAATTTTAAATGTTTTGGCCTGGAGTCATAGAGCCATAGAGGCTTACAGCATGGAAACAGGCCCTTCGGCCCAACTTGTGCATGCCGCCCTTTTTTTTAAACCCCTAAGCTAATCCCAATTGCCCGCATTTGGCCCATAGCCCTCTATATCCATCTTACCCATGTAACTATCTAAATGCTTTTTAAAAGACAAAATTGTACCCGCCTCTACTACTATCTCTGGCAGCTTGTTCAGACACTCACCACTCTCTGTGTGAAAAAATTGCCCCTCTGGACACTTTTGTATCTCTCCCCTCTCACCTTAAACCTATGCCCTCTAGTTTTAGACTCCTCTACCTTTGGGAAAAGATATTGACTATCTAGCTGATCTGTGCCTCTCATTATTTTATAGACTTCTACAAGATCACCTCTCAGCCTCATACACTCCAGAGAAAAACGTCCCAGTCTATCCAGCCTCTCCTTATAACTCAAACCATCAAGTCCCGGTAGCATCCTAGTAAATCTTTTCTGCACTCTTTCTAGTTTAATAATATCCTTTCTATAATAGGGTGACCAGAACTGCACACAGTATTCCAAGTGTGGCCTTACCAATGTCTTGTACAACTTCAACAAGATGTCCTAACTCCTGTATTCAATGTTCTGACCGATGAAACCAAGCATGCCGAATGCCTTCTTCACCACTCTGTCCACCTGTGACTCCACTTTCAAGGAGCTATGAACATGTACCCCTAGATCTCTTTGTCCTGAAGCTGTTAAGTCTGACATAGAGTGTAGACAGTAAATATCAATTGTATTGGGGTATATTAGAGGGGAACATGCCATATGGAGAGAAGTTGAATTTTTATCCTATGCATAAAATATATTTTGGGGGAACAAAAGTCAATGCCTTAGAGGGTGCAGAGGAAATTTACTAGAATGGTACCATGGGAATAGGACTTCAGTTATGTGGAGAGCTGAGAACATGGGGCTGTTCTCCTTAGAGCAGAATAAGTGGGATTTGCTAGAAATGTTCAAAATCATGAAGGGCTTTGATAGAGTAAATAAGGAGAAACTGTTACGAAAAGACTATTTCCTCGGGTGGCTGGAGCTATTACAAGGGGGCATAACTATAGGGTTCGTGGTGGGAGATACAGGAAGGATATCAGAGGTAGGTTCTTTACGCAGAGAGTGGTTGGGGTGTGGAATGGACTGCCTGCAGTGATAGTGGAGTCAGACACTTTAGGAACATTTAAGCGGTTATTGGATAGGCACATGGAGCACACCAGGATGATAGGGAGTGGGATAGTTTGATCTTGGTTTCAGATAAGGCTCGGCACAACATCGTGGGCTGAAGGGCCTGTTCTGTGCTGTACTGTTCTATGTTCTATGAAACTGCCTAAAATGATGGTGAGGTGGATTCAATAATAACTTTCAAAAGAGTCTTGGATAAATACTTGAAGGAGTAAAAGTTGCTATGAGGAGAGGGCAGGGGAATGGGACCAACTGGATAGCTCTTTCAAAGAGCCAACACAGGAACAATGAAACAAATAACCTCCTTCTGCGCTATATCAGTTTATGATTCTAATGTTGGCTGTAACAACCATTCAGTGGAAAAACAGTTCAAGAGAATTCTGGAAATGAGACGATAAAGGCATGACGGCAGATGTTAAGGAAGTGAAAAGAGTGACTTTGATGACTGAAAGAGGAGGAAATAGGTCACAGATACAATGAATTGAATAATATTATTTGTGAGGCCTGGCCCCTAGTTTGGAAAGTAATTCATCAGACCTGTGAAAAGGCACACTAAATTAGAAAATGAAATAAAATTCAGAACACTTGTCATGGCAACAGCAATTGATCAGTCAATTCATGAGGCTTCTTTGTGAAATTTCATTCACTCATGTCCTCACAACAAAACTATTGTCGATGATTAAGTTTTTCATCTGAATTCATGGCACATTGGTGTAGGGAACAAAGGCAAGACAAAGCAAAAACATTCATTAGCTAAACTGGATAGAGATTGCCAATTGAAGCATTCAGCTACTGTTCAAAGGTCTTTGACTCCAAATTAGCACTACTTCAATTACAATGTACACCACTCAAAATCTATCCTCTTTCTCCTCCCTGGGAAAGAGCCTGCTTTCATACTTCCCATACTAAAAGCATTTAAAGCATACAGAAAAATTATTTTAGGAGTTTCAATGACTAACTACTCAGATGGTGTCCTCTTCCTCCAACTCCCTCTGAGGGAAAGAAAGAACATTCATCAACAGTAGAGAGCATTTACCAAAAGCAATGCTCACTGTCTGCTTCCTGCTCAGAAGAGAACACATCAGTCCCCCTCATGGTTAATGAGACCAAGCACTCAAGAAACCCGTTTCCCAAGAAAACAATCATAGAAACAATCCCAAACATTATAGCCTGAGCCAACTGTGTTTGACAGGGTAAATGCTGAGAGGATGTTTACCCCCATGGGAGACTCTAGGACTAGACGGCATAGTCGTAGAAAAAAGGGGCACCAATTTAAGACTGAAACGAGGAGGAATTTCTTCTCTTAGAGGGATTTGAATCTTTGGAACTCCTTTTCACAGAGAGGCAGTCCTTGTGTATATTTAAGGCTGAGATAGATAGATTATTTATCAGTAAGGAAATCAAGGGTAATGGAGAAAGGGCAGGAAAGTGGATGTGAGGAATGTCAGATCAGCCATGATCCTACTGAATGGCGGGGCAGGCTCAAGGGGCTGAACGGCCTACTCCTGTTCCTATTTCTTATGAACTTTTGTGGTCTTAAATCACGATGCTCCCTGTTAGAGCCACACATCAGGCAGGACAGGGTATCTAATTGCTTATATTGCTGTCTAGTATTTAATCGATAACTTTACTCCAAAATACTAGGTGAATTTTAAAATATACGAGCTGAATTGTTTCTTCAGAGGTCCAACACAGACATGACAGGCTAAATAGCCTCCTTCTCTGCTTGTAACCATTCTATGATTCTCTGATTCAAACAAATATATAAAAAAAATTTCCCCACAAAAGTAACATCAGCAAGTTAAAAATTTTCATTCAGCAGCAAACACACCAATCAAAGTCTAATATATGCCTCATTGACAAAATTGCCATGAGACCTCTTCCTGTTCTATTCCCCAATCAGAGGCATCTAAATAAGTCAAATAATAACGGGGAAATGCAACTGTAGAGACCCCAAGAGCTGAGTTGGTAAAAGTGAGCCAAGTGCACATTTTGGGATAATGTCATCACAATGAAAGAAGAAAAACGTGCATTTAGATAGCACCTTTTATAACAGCAGGTCATCTCAAAATACTTTACAGCCAATGAAGTACATTTTTTGAATTGTAATCACTGTTGTAATGTACCTCAGTGTGCCTGGAGCTGTATTCATAAGCCGCACAGAACACCTGCTCCTTTTTTTGTATTGGATCTGCATGTATTTTTGTAATTATATAAAGTTCATTTTTTGAAAAAAAATTAAACTGTTCCACATTTTGGCACCGGGTCTCTAAGAATCAAGATAACTTTTGTTTTAACCTATCCTACTTTCACAAAAACAGAAACTCCTTGCAGGGTTGTCACATGCTGATTTAGAACATAAGAATTAGGAGCAGGAGTGGGCCATCCGGCCCCTCGAGCCCGCTCCACCATTCAATAAGATCATGGCTGATCTTTTTGTCGACTCAGCTCCACTTACCCGTCCGCTCACCATAACCCTTAATTCCTTTACTGTTCAAAAATCTATCTATCCTTGCCTTAAAAACATTCAATGAGGTAGCCTCAACTGCTTCACTGAGCAGGGAATTCCACGGATTCACAACCCTTTGGGTGAAGAAGTTCTTCCTCAACTCAGTTCTAAATCTGCTCCCCCTTATTTTGAGGCCAATAGGAAGAAAGTACAGGGTACATTTGTACAGAGTTTTTGACCTGATGTCATGAAGGTATACCTGTTCCAAACCAGCAATAGTGATCATGGCCAGTGCCAATATGAAAGTAAATTCGCTCTTTCCTTTCATTTTTCCACATTAATTTCTCCGGCACTGTTAATTTTATCTGCATAACATTCTCCAGAAATGGCCAGACACAAAAACCCTTGTTAAAAACTTCGGAAATACCACAAGGCAGACAACCAAGTACATAACAAAAAGCAAGTGATAAAACTCTTCCTCTAGCTTCCTACAAGGGAGGAAGGAACACTCATCGATGACACAGAGCAGCTGCTAAACGCAACACTCAATGTTGGCTTCCTGTACAGAAGAGAACACTATAAATCCTCCTCATGGTTTGTGAGACCGCACACTCCAAACACTTTTTTTTTGCAAAAATACGCTTTATTCGGAAAATGTCTAGAAGAATATTACAAACATTTCAAAATGACCATCACACAAAGTGCAATAATATTCAGGCTCTCAACATACATCATGTTGCACTCAGGTGCTTCAGTACAGTCAAAGAAACATTAAAGACATTTCAAAATTATCAGTATAAATGGTACAGAGATATTTAAATTGTCCACATAGATCAAGTTGCATCCCGAAGTACTTCCATATAATTGTGATACATGTAATATTCACGATATATATTCAATGTGAGTTACACAGACCAAGGGGTTTCTATACAATTCCCCTAAAACACCGTTGGCCACAAGTCCATCAAGCACTGGTCTACACATAACGCCCTCCTTTAATTCAATCTCTTACAGATTTGGCAATCCTTAGGAGACACCTGACCTGAAACTGACCTGTAACTGCTAACCACATGGGATCGGCAGTCCCAGAATCAGGGATTTCCCTACACCAGCTCCCAGTGACACTTCCCACTGCTTCTGAAAAGCAGCTAGCATAATTAAGGGAAAAAAATACAAAAGTCTGAGGACTATTACTCTGGATTTGGTATTGAGTAATGAGAAGGGATTAATTGATGACCTCATAGTTAAGGATCCTCTAGGAGTAGTGACCATAGTATGATAGATTTCAAAATACCGTTTGCGGTTGAGAAAGTGGAGTCCCACACTCGCGTTCTGGGATTAAACAAAGGAAATTACGGAGGCATGAGGATAGATTTGGCCCGAGTAGAGTGGGCAGGAAGGCTGAGAGGTCGGACAGCGGATGAGCATTGGCAGTTGTTTAAGGAGATACTTAAGTCCTCAAAACTAAAATATATTCCAGTGAGGAAGAAAGTTGGTAAGTGGAGTCTTTCTATGCCGGACTGTATGACCTGAAGCCAACAGACAGCACGGCCTCCCAGTCTTTCCTGTTGTCTATCACGCAGGTCTTAGATGATGGCAAGCGGGAGAGCCTGGACAGTCCGGTATCTCTGGATGAGCTGACAAAGGCCGTCGAGTCCCTTCAGAAGGGCAAAACTCCCAGAAGCGACGGCTTACCGGCTGAGTTTTACTCGGCGCTGTGGGAGTTGACGGGCCCAGACCTCCTGGAAGTATACAAGAGTATGCTTCTGGAAGGCAGCATGTCAGAATCCATGAGGAAAGGCATCATTACCCTCATCTACAAACAGAAGGGGGAAAGGGAAGAAATTAGAAATTGGAGACCCATTTCACTATTGAACGTGGATTATAAAATTCTGGCCAAGGTCATCGCCAACCGGGTCAAGTCTGCTCTGGGGTCAGTGATCCATCCTGATCAAACCTGTGCTGTACTCGGCAGGAAGATCTCTGATAGCCTCGCGCTACTCAGGGATACGATCGCCTACGTGCAGGACAGGCAGGTGGACACCTGCCTCATCAGCCTAGACCAGGAGAAGGCGTTTGACAGAATATCGCACAGCTACATGATGGATGTGCTCTCCAAAATGGGCTTTGGGGAGGGAATCCGCAATTGGATCCAACTGCTCTACACAGACATCAGTAGCGCAGTTTCAATCAACGGGTGGGAATCAGATATGTTTCAGAACAGGTCTGGAGTCAGGCAGGGCTGCCCTCTCTCCTCCATCCTTTTTGTGTGTTGCATTGAACCCTGTGTCGAGGCCCTCAGAAGCGACCCAGGCATCAAAGGGGTTACAATCCCAGGCAGCGGAGGCACGCAGGTCAAAGCCTCCCTGTACATAGATGATGTGGCTGTCTTCTGCTCGGACCCCGTGTCTGTTCGTAGGCTCCTCCAAGTCTGTGAGCAGTTCGAGCTGGCCTCGGGGGCCAAAGTCAACCGGGGTAAGAGCGAGGCCATGTTCTTTGGGAACTGGGCTGACAGATCCTTTATCCCCTTCACCGTCAGGGCAGACTACCTTAAGGTGCTGGGGAGATGGTTTGGAGCAGCAGGGGCATGCGCCAAAAACTGGGAAGAGCGCATCGCCAAAGCCAGGCAAAAATTGGGCTTGAGGGAGCAACGCTCCCTCTCTATCACCGGAAAAAACCTGGTCATCCGGTGCGAGGTACTGTCCATGTTGTTGTACGTGGCGCAGGTCTGGCCTATCCCCAAATCCTGCGCAGCAACAGTGACCTAGGCCATCTTCAAATTTATCTGGAGATCAAAGATGGATCCTGTCCGGAGGGAGGCGATGCACAAATCTCCAGAGAACGGAGGGAAAAACATTCCCAAGGCCGCCCTCATCCTGATGGCCACCTTTGTCTGCGGCTGCATCAAGCTGTGTGTAGATACTCCGTACACGAACAGCAAGTGCCACTACTTTTTGAGGTTCTACCTGTCCCAAGTGTTGCAGAGGATGGGTCTGGCTGCACTGCCGCGGAACGCTCCAAGTAGTTGGACTGTACCACAGCACCTGTCCTTCGTGGAGAAACTTTTCTGCAAACACACCCTTGACCAAATGGCGATCAAGCAGTGGTCAGCACGTAATGTCCTTGAGGCCCTGAGAGAAAAGGAGACGGCGGATCCTGTCGGATGGTTCCCTGAGCGGACTGTCAATGCCATTTGGCAGAATGCCTCATCACCAGAACTCACAAACAAGCACCAAGACCTGGCTTGGCTGGTGGTGAGAAGGGCACTCCCCGTCAGATCCTTTATGCACGCTCGAGGTCTCAACCTCACCGCACGCTGCCCTCGAAGCGGCTGCGGGAGTGATGAGATGGTCGCACACCTCCTTGTGGAATGTGCCTTTGCAAAGAAGGTCTGGAGTGAGATGCAGTGGTATTTGTCGAGGTTCGTCCCGAGCAGCTCGGTGACGCAGGACTCTGTGCTCTACGGGCTGTTTCCGGGGACGCACACCGAGACAAATATCAACTGCTGCTGGAGACTCGTCAACTCGGTGAAGGACGCACTTTGATCCGCCCGAAACTTGCTGATCTTCCAGTTGAAAGATTTGTCCTCGACCGAGTGTTGCAGACTGGCACATTCCAAGGTCCAGGACTACGTGCTCAGGGACGCGCTCAAGCTTGGAGCAGCCGCCGCAAAGGCACAATGGGGAAAGGCCACTGTGTAAAGCGTCTCAACCGAGGCAGACCGAGGGCCGGGTAACTGCAGAATACCCTCGGCCTGCGTAACTGGGTGCCAATCTGAAAAATAGCGGCACACAGTAAACTCTGATGTAAGTATATAGTTTTAAGTTTTGAAATGTAATTAATGTAATGTCGTGTAAATAGGCATCGTATAGTATTGTAAAAACTACTGGGTTTTTTTGCACTGTTTGTAATTATTGGATATGTTGTTTTGCAATGGTTTATTTGAGAGTTTTTTTTATGAATAAGGTATATTTTTGAAATTAAAAAAAATCTGGACTTCCGGAAGGCGTTTGATAAGGTGCCGCACAAAAGGTTAATTCACAAGGTTAGATCACATGGGATTAGGGGTAATTTATTAGCTTGGATAGGTGACTGGCTGATGGACAGAATAAGAAGTTTAACAACACCAGGTTAAAGTCCAACAGGTTTATTTGGTAGCAAAAGCCACACAAGCTTTCGGAGCTCTAAGCCCCTTCTTCAGGTGAGTGGGAATTCTGTTCACAAACAGAGCTTATAAAGACACAGACTCAATTTACATGAATAATGGTTGGAATGCGAATACTTACAACTAATCAAGTCTTTAAGAAACAAAACAATGTGAGTGGAGAGAGCATCAAGACAGGCTAAAAAGATGTGTATTGTCTCCAGACAAGACAGCCAGTGAAACTCTGCAGGTCCACGCAACTGTGGGAGTTACAAATAGTGTGACATGAACCCAATATCCCGGTTGAGGCCGTCCTCGTGTGTGCGGAACTTGGCTATCAGTTTCTGCTCAGCGACTCTGCACTGTCGTGTGTCGCGAAGGCCGCCTTGGAGAACACTTACCCGAATATCAGAGGCCGAATGCCCGTGACCGCTGAAGTGCTCCCCAACAGGAAGAGAACAGTCTTGCCTGGTGATTGTCAAGCGGTGTTCATTCATCCGTTGTCGCAGCGTCTGCATAGTTTCCCCAATGTACCATGCCTCGGGACATCCTTTCTTGCAGCATATCAGGTAGACAACGTTGGCCGAATTGCAAGAGTATGTACCGTGTACCTGGTGGATGGTGTTCTCACGTGAGATGATGGCATCTGTGTCGATGATCCGGCACGTCTTGCAGAGGTTGCTGTGGCAGGGTTGTGTGGTGTCATGGTCACTGTTCTCCTGAAGGCTGGGTAGTTTGCTGTGGACAATGGTCTGTTTGAGGTTGTTTGAAGGCAAGAAGTGGGGGTGTGGGGATCAAGATAAGTACTTGAAAAGCCACAGCCTACAAGGTTACAGACCAAGTACTGGAAAGCACACGTAACATAGACATATGCTTCAGAGGTAGCACAGACACAACTTCCCATGCACACTATTCCAAAATCAATCTTTCTTTTGCCAATTCATAGACAAACCACTCAGACTGTGTCCTCTTCCTCCAGCTCTCTACAAGAGAGAGAAGGAACACTCATCAATGACACTAAGCAGTTGCTAAAAGCAACACTCAATGCCAGCTTCCTGCTCAGAAGAGAACACTGTAAATCCTCCTCGTGGATTGTGAGACCACACACTTTAGAAACACATTTCTCTAGGAAAACACTATAGAAATGATCCCTAAGAGTATAATCTTACTGACAAACACACAGAAGCTCAGTTGCCAATATCACAGATACACATCACGGTCAGGGGATGTGTCTCTAATTTATTGATTTTGTTATTTATATTTTTGCTAACTATTTCATCTACAATTATATACCAAAATAAATATACAGAAACAGATTATGTTTTCAAATGTAACATTAAAACCAGCAGATTTGTAAAGTCTGCTTTGCATAATATATACAATTCACCAGTCAAAAGTTAATATATGTGTCACTCGGAACCCGCAGACCGTGTCACGTGACAAACTCTTTCACAGTCACCATTCAGTGTGATATTGTATAGTTCCTAAACAAGTCAGTCAAATAACCAATGGAAAATGTTAGTGTAGGGACCCCGAGGACTAGGTAGGTAAAGAGGCTGAAATCTCCATTTTCAAACTCACATCTCCAAGATAACATTTACTCAAAAATGTGCAGGTGAGGTGGATTGGGCCATGCTAAATTTGTGTCCAACATGTGTAAATTAGGGGGATTAGCGGGATAAATACGTGGGGTTACAGAGACAAGGTTACAGACCAAATTCTGGAAAATCCAAGTAGGATAAGTATGTAAGTGCCAGCACAGACATAATGGGCCAAAGCACCACTTTCAGTGCTGTAAAGTCAATGGCCTAGAGGTATTGTTATTATTAATATTAACGTTATTATTATTGGACATTAATCCAGAAACTCAGCTAATGTTCTGGGGACCTGGTTTTGAATCCCGCCACAGCTGATGGTGGAATTTGAATTCAATTTAAATATCTGTAATTAAGAATCTACTCATGACCGTGAAACCATTGTCGATTGTCAGAAAACCCCATCTGGTTCACTAACGTCCTTTAGGGAAGGAAATCTGCCGTTCTTACCTGGTCTGACCTATAGGTGACTCCAGAGCCACAGCAATGTGGTTGGCTTTCAACTGTCCTCAGGCAACTCCGGATGGGCAATAAATGCAGTAAGAAGTTTAACAACACCAGGTTAAAGCTGAAAGAATTGTCCTCGGCCGAGTGTTGCAGACTGGCACATTCCAAGGTCCAGGACTACGTGCTCAGGGACGCGCTCAAGCTTGGGACAGCCGCTGCAAAGGCACAATAGGGAAAGGCCACCATGTAAAGCGTCTCAACCGAGGCAGACCGAGGGCTGGGTAACTGCAGAATACCCTCGGCCTGCGTAACTGTGTGCCAATCTGAAAAATAACGGCACACAGTAAACTCTGATGATGTACATAGTTTTAAGGAATGAAATGTAATGAATGTAATGTTTTGTAAATAAGCACTGTGTTGTAGGGGAAAAATGATTCATTTTTTGCACTGTTTGTAACTTTTGGATCTGTCGTTTGCAATGTCTTATTTGAGAGTTTTTTTTAATGAATAAAGTATATTTTTGAAATTAAAAAAAACAGGTTTATTTGAGGTTCTACCTGTCCCAAGTGTTGCGGAGGATGGGTCTGGCCACATTGCCGCGGAACGCTCCAAGTAGTTGGACCGTACCGCAGCACCTGTCCTTCATGGAGAAATTCTTCCGGAAACACACCTTTGACCACATGGCGATCAAGCAGTGGTCAGCACGTAATGTCCTTGAGGCCCTGAGAAAAAGGAGACGGCGGATCCTGTTGGATGGTTCCCTGAGCGGACTGTCAATGTCATTTGGCAGAATGCCTCATCACCAGAACTCACAAACAAGCACCAAGACCTGGGGTCTCAACCTCACCGCACGCTGCCCTCAAAGTGGCTGCGGGGATGATGAGACAGTCGCACACCTCCTTGTGGAATGTGCCTTTGCAAAGAAGGTCTGGAGTGAGATGCAGTGGTATTTGTCACGGTTCGTCCTGAGCAGCTCGGTGACGCAGGACTCTGTGCTCTACGGGCTGTTTCCGGGGACGCACACCGAGACAAATATCAACTGCTGCTGGAGGGTCATCAACTCAGTGAAGGATGCACTTTGGTCCGCCCGAAACTTGCTGATCTTCCAGCTGAAAGAATTGTCCTCGACCGAGTGTTGCAGACTGGCACATTCCAGGGTCCAGGACTACGTGCTCAGGGACGCGCTCAAGCTTGGGGCAGCCGCCGCAAAGGCACAATGGGGAAAGGCCACCGTGTAAAACGTCTCAACCGAGGCAGACCGAGGGCCCAGTAACTGCAGAATACCCTCGGCCTGCGTAACTGTGTGCCAATCTGAAAAATAACAGCACAGTAAACTCTGATGTATGTACATTGTTTTAAGTAATGAAATGTAATGAATGTAATGTTTTGTAAATAAGCACTGTATTGTACTGTAAAAATGATTCTTTTTTTGTACCGTTTGTAACTTTTGGATCTGTCGTTTTGCAGTGTTTTATTTGAGAGTTTTTTTTATGAACGAAGTATATTTTTGAAAAAAAATGTGGTCAACTCAACTTGCCCTCAGGATATTCCCCGATTATAGCCCTGATAAGTTTGTTTATTGCCAACATAATGAAACACATGTATACATTGCTTATCAATCCAATGACTGAGCATTTTATCACTACCTACAATTCCGAGGGGTGTCATCATGTTACCATTAATCCTTGTCAGTTCCCACTAAGTCCCCTACTATAACTTTTTCATTAGCTGTGACATTAATGTCTTTCTGACTCTGTTTTGATTAGATACTGTGAAGGCAGCATCATTAAAACTCACTCTTGTATCAGTTGTTCCTGATAAGGTATCTGGTAAGGCAATTAAGTGTCCTTTCTGGCCTTGTGATTCCAACAGTTGGTGCTTTAAAGGAATGTATCTAACATATGTTTAGTATCAAAAGGCACTCTGTAACTGTGCATCTAAGTTTCTTTGTTTAACTTCTAAAAATGTACAGAAGATATATTTATATGTATGGACTAATTAAAGGTATTACATATACCTTTAAAGCTACAAAGTATTTAAAACACCTAATTACAATTACTAACAAACTTTTTCCCCATTGACAAGTGAATTCTGCATTGAAGTTGATTAAACAAAACACCCTAGCAGAGCCTGGCAATTTTATAGTACAGTAAGAAGTTTAACAACACCAGGTTAAAGTCCAACAGGTCTTTTTGGTAGCAAAAGCCACAAGCTTTCGGAGCCTTAAGCTCCTTCTTCAGGTGAGTGAGAATTTTGTTCACAAACAGGGCATATAAAGACACAAACTCAATTTACAGAATAATGGTTGGAATGCGAATACTTACAACTAATCAAGTCTTAAAGGTACAAACAATGTGAGTGGAGAGAGCATTAAGCACAGGTTAAAGAGATGTGTATTGTCTCCAGACAGGACAGCCAGTGAGACTCTGCAAGTCCAGGCAAGCTGTGGGTATTACAGATAGTGTGCCATGAACCCAATATCCCGGTTGAGGCCGTCCTCATGTGTGCGGAACTTGGCTATCAGTTTCTGCTCAGCGACTCTGCGCCGTCGTGTGTTGTGAAGGCCACCTTGGAGAACACTTACCCGAATATCAGAGGCCGAATGCCCGTGACCGCTGAAGTGCTCCCCAACAGGAAGAGAACAGTCTTGCCTGGTGATTGTCGAGCGGTGTTCATTCATCCGTTGTCGCAGCGTCTGCATGGTTTCCCCAATGTACCATGCCTCGGGACATCCTTTCCTGCAGCGTATCAGGTAGACAATGTTGGCCGAGTTGCAAGAGTATGTACCGTGTACCTGGTGGATGGTGTTCTCACGTGAGATGATGGCATCTGTGTCGATGATCCGGCACGTCTTGCAGAGGTTGCTGTGGCAGAGTTGTGTGGTGTCGTGGTCACTGTTCTCCTGAAGGCTGGGTAGTTTGCTGCGGACAATGGTCTGTTTGAGGTTGTGCGGTTGTTTGAAGGCAAGAAGTGGGGGTGTGGGGATGGCCTTGGCGAGATGTTCGTCTTCATCAATGACATGTTGAAGGCTCCGGAGGAGATGCCATAGCTTCTCCGCTCCGGGGAAGTACTGGACGACGAAGGGTACTCTGTCCACCATGTCCCGTGTTTGTCTTCTGAGGAGGTCGGTGCGGTTTTTCGCTGTGGTGCATCGGAACTGTTGATCGATGAGTCGAGCGCCATATCCTATTTTATAGTAGCCCTTTCCTTTTTGTATCTTTCTACAGATGGTGGTCGGTAGCATGCTGTGGGATTGAGTTGAGGTCACTCATAGAGTCATACAGCATGGAAACAGGCCCTTCGGCCCAACTTATCCATGCCGCCCTTTTTTTTACCACTAAGCTAGTCCCAATTGCCCGCATTGGGCTCATATCCCTCTATACCCATCTTATCCATGTAACTGTCTAAATGCTTTTTAAAAGACAAAATTGTACCCGCCTCTACTACTACCTCTGGCAGCTGGTTCCAGACACTCACCATTCTCTGTGTGAAAAAGTTGCCCCTCTGGACACTTTTGTATCTCTCCCCTCTCACCTTAAACCTATGCCCTCTAGTTTTAGACTCCCCTACCTTTGGGAAAAGATACGAAGACAAAGTTTCTGTTAAGGAGGTCTTCGAAGTATTCCTTCCAGTGGGTGCTGACTGCCTCTTTGTCCTTGATGAGCACCTTTCCATTCTTGGCCAGCAGTGGAGTAGGGCCTGGAGTACTTTGATCGCAGGTGGTCTTGACTGCGCTAAAGAAACCTCCCACATCGTGATTGTCAGCTAACTACTGGATCGCTTGTGCTTTCTCCATCCTCCATCTAATCTTTAGGTTCCGGCACTTTTGCTGGACCTCAGCCTTCAGTTGTCTATGGTGCTGCTTTCCTATTCTCGAGTTATGTTACTGTTTCAGGTTCAGAAATGCTTTGCCCTTGCAGCTTATCAGCTCCTGGATCTCTTGGTCGTCTCATCGAACCAGTCTTGGTGTTTCCTGGTTGAGTGACTAAGCGTCTTTTCGCAGGTGCTGATTATGGGGACCTGAAAGCAGACCAGGCGCTGCAGATATTCTGCGTCTTTCAATCACCACTAGTTGTCAGGTTGACAGTGAGGTACTGGCTGAATAGGGTTCTCTTATCAGGGTCCAGGACTGCCTCAGCATTGATTTTCCTATGGCATTGTTTCTGTTGTCATCGGTGCTTAGGGGTTATATTGATGTGGATTGACCATGGCAAAATTGCCCTTTAGTGCCCAAGATGTTTAGATTAGATGGATTAGCCATGGTAAATGTGTGGGGTTATGGGGAAAAGGCAGGGGAGAGGGCCCGGATAAAATACTCGGTCAGAGAGTCGGTGTAAACTCGATGGGCCGAATGGCCTCCTTCTGCACTGTAGCGATTCTATGTTGATCAAAGAACAGATCTGTGGTCTGTCCAGCAATGGTCAGCTCCTATCATGGTGCGGGTGATAAGCATGTCCTTGCAGTCTCTCAGTCAGACGGTCATGTTGTCAAGCAGATGTTAGTGCTTGGGGCAAATGTTGCCATGAAGCCTTGTACTTGGCTCTCTGATGGAGCAAGATGTTGGTTATGACAAGGCCTTGTTCCAGGCATTTTGTCAGAGGCAGGGTACTGTTGATGATCAATTTCCTGACCTGACTATTACATCTCCCCAGATATCTGTGTCCTTTTCAACTCTGGTGCTGGTCACCAAGGAGGATCAGCTTGTTGCCCTTTGGGACTCGGGTCAAGGACTGTTCGAGGCTGGAGTAAAATTCCTCTTTGGACTCATCTGTAGCTTCCAGTGTTAGGGCGAACGCACTGAGGACAGCAGCGCACTGGTTCCAGGCTAGGGTAAGCTGAAGGAGCATGAGTCATTCCTTTATCCTGCGACATGAGTCTCTGAGGTAGGCAGCTAGTTTGATCAAAATGGTGAAGCCAACCCCGTGGAAGCAGAAAACTTCTTCTGGTTTACCGTCCCAGAAGAAGCTGTAACAGCCATCTTGCCCCTTGAGCTGACCTTCCCCTGCCCGTCAGGTCTTGCTTAGGGCAGTGATGTCAGACACCTATGTCAGACTCCTATTTATTGACTACAGCTCAGCCTTCAACACTATTATTCCCACGAAACTCATCTCCAAACTTCGTAGCCTGGGCCTCGGCACCTCCCTCTGCGACTGGATCCTGAACTTCCTAACTTACAGACCACAATCAGTAAGGATAGGCAACAACACTTCCTCCACGATCATCCTCAACACCGGTGCCCCACAAGGCTGTGTTCTCAGCCCCCTACTATACTCCTTATACACCTATGACTGTGTGGCCAAATTCCCCTCCAATTCGATTTTCAAGTTTGCTAACGACACCATCGTAGTGGGTCGGATCTCAAACAATGATGAGACAGAGTACAGGAATGAGATAAAGAATCTGATGAACTGGTGCGGCAACAATAATCTCTCCGTCAATGTCAACAAACGAAGGAGATTGTCATCGACTTCAGGAAGCGTAAAGGAGAACATGCCCTTGTCTACATCAACGGGGACGAAGTAGAAAAGGTCGAGAGCTTCAAAGTTTTAGGTGTCCAGATCACCAACAACCTGTCCTGGTCCCCCCCTGC
This sequence comes from Mustelus asterias, assembly GCF_964213995.1. Lineage (NCBI taxonomy): Eukaryota > Metazoa > Chordata > Chondrichthyes > Carcharhiniformes > Triakidae > Mustelus > Mustelus asterias. The sequence continues at coordinate 7,199,647 of NC_135812.1, forward strand.
CAACACTATAGTTAAGAAAGCTCACAACGCCTCTATTCTCTCAGAAGACTAAGGAAATTTGGCATGTCAGCTACGACTCTCACCAACTTTTACAGAGGCAGCAAAGAAAGCATTTTTTCTGGTTGTATAACAACTTGGTATGGCTCCTCCTCTGCCCAAGACCGCAAGGATCTACAAAAGGTCGTGAATGTAGCCCAATCCATCACGCAAACCAGCCTCCTATCCATTGACTCTGTCTACACTTCCTGCTTGCTCAGCAAAGCAGCCAGTATAATTAAGGACCCCACGCACCCGGACATTCTCTTTTCCACCTTCTTCCGTTGGGAAAAAGATACAAAAGTCTGAGGTCACGTACCAACCGATTCAAGAACAGCTTCTTCCCTGCTGCTGTCAGACTTTTGAATGGACTTACCTTGCATTAAGTTGATCTTTCTCTACATCCTAGCTATGACTGTAACACTACATTCTGCACTCTCTCGTTTCCTTCTCTATGAACGGTATGTTTTGTCTGTGTAGCGCGCAAGAAACAATACTTTTCACTCTATGTTAATGCATGTGGCAATAATAAATCAAATCAAATCAATGTTGAAACGTCCTGGGCAATGACAGCAGTACGCTGTTCCAATCTGTCGTTTTTGGAGTTGTCCGTGTGAATCCTGACCTTCCAGGTTTTTAACTTAATTTTAAGGGGTGGAAGATGCTTGCACATGAGTTATTTTAATGTGGAGTGGCTGTTACACACCAGTTATCACACGGGTTTACGGAGCAAGGTCTCTGCCCAGTGGCAAGAGAGTCCAAGAAAACTAGAGATCAGGCTCTGCTATATGGGCTTAGGACCTACAAGAACGCATATGAAAAATGGAGAGAGAGCCAGGACAAAACTTAACAGTTCTGCTGGTGATAGCATGGCAAGCAAACTGGAGCCAAGAAGGAGCTGTTTCCTTAACTTTCATTCTCACTCAATATTGGTCTTGAATGATAATTAGCGCTCAAACGTTTTTACCAAGAGGACTAATTAGGAAATGAATCTGCCTATTTGAACAATCCCTTTTCCAGCCAAAAGGAAAATACTGAGGGAGATAAAAACCAGAAGTTAAAACAGAAATGCTGTAAACACAAAGTAGGATTGGCAGGCTCTAGGGAAACAGTTGAAGATTCAAGTCAATGCTCTTTCATCAGAACTACAAGATGTTAGAAAAAGGCACTTTTAATCCAGTACAGTGTCTGGGGAAATACAGGGTTGTGTGGTATGGGAAATGTTACAATCCCACCTAATGTTACTAATGGACATTCAGGTCCCAGAGGGATTTTGATATATCCAAACTCTTATTTTTTGTTTAGAGATGTGGATGAACAGTCACATTACTGCTGATTAACTTCTAACATTTAAAACATTTATTAAACAAGGTTAACTGCAATACACTACTCCTTCACCCCAGCTATCTTTACAATTATACACAGATTTGTGAGAATGAAACAAGTCACAAAATGTTCTCAGTATGTACGCAGGCTGCTCAGGGAACCAACTGTCAGGATCTACCATCTCCTCCCTCAGGGCCTCTAGGTCGTTCCGTGCAAACCACCAATCTGATGGACTTCTGGTCAAAGATGTGTCTCTGCGCAACAGTGCTAACCACTGTGAATAAATAAAACTCATTTCATTTCTCTTGCTCCTTCCTATCCATAGACAGACACTGCATTTCATTGAACTAGTCATAGCTGATGGGTCATCATCAGCCTGAAATGTTAACACTGTTTCCTTCTATAGATGCTTCCTGACTTGCTGAGTACTTCCAGCATTTTCTGCTCTTATTTATAATTCATGTCATCCTTCCTGCTCAACACCTAGCCCTATTAAACTATGGAGCAACCATATTGAATTATAGGTCAGCATGATGGCCCTGTGTTTAGCACTGCTGCCTCACAGTTCTAGGGACCTGGCCTTAGAATAACAGAATTCCTACAGTGCAGAAAGGGGCCATTCAGCCCATCGAGTCTGTACTGGAATCGAACCTGGGTCCCTGGCGCTGTGAGGCACCACTGCTCCACCTTGGGAGATTGTCTGTGTGGAGTTTTTACATTCTCTCCATGTTTGCGTGGGTTTCCTCCTGTTGCCTCCCACAGTCCAAAGATGTGCAGGTTAGGTGGAGTGGCTATGCTAAATTGTCCCTTAGTGCCCCAAAATATGTAGGTTAGGTGGACTAGCCATAGTAAAATGCACAGGGTGACAAGGAGAGGGCAGCGATGTGACCCAGGTAACATGCTCTTTGGGAGGACTTGTTGGCTTAAGTGACCTCCTTCTATAGGGGCTCTATACCACATCATCCTAAATAGCTACAAAAGGAAGCAACACAAACTTCCAAAAAAAAATCAAGCTTTCTGTTGCGAATTGATAGACAAACCACTCAGACTGTGTTCTCTTCCTCCAACTCTCTACAAGAGAGAGAAAGAACACTCATCAATGACACTGAGCAGTTGCTAAAAGCAACACTCAATGCCAGCTTCCTGCTCAGAAGAGAACACTGTAAATCCTCCTCGTGGTTTGTGAGACCGAACAATTTAGAAACACATTTCTCTAGGAAAAAACTATAGAAATGATCCCTAAAAGTATAGTCTTATCGACTCAGAGCCACAATCTGGCTTGGCAATGCCAGGAATGCACATCACAGTGCGCCTGTCTAATTCCTGTCCATACTATATCTAAACGATTTTAAATCAATCAATCTAATCTGCAAAGTCATAGTTTTCCACATGGGGATGGACCAAAAAGAGCGGTAAAAGAGAGAAACAAGCACAAACAATATTGAAATTGAATTCCTAATCTGAATAACACTTTGTTCGTGCAATCAGAACTGAGAATATGAGTGAGGCGGAGCTGTAACTGTTCAGCTTATGCTCCCAATCACGACCCAATAGCTACAAGCATTTTATGTTGGAAAGAGGCAGTGGCAACAGAGCCTGAGGACAACACCAGCACCGCATATGTGCTCTTACCCCACTCGATCGCACATGAACTATATGCAAAAAGGAGCCGCGACCTTAACTCTCATTTCCACATAACAGTATGTTATCTGAAGGATGTGATTTGGGTGTGAGGTTCACTTTTAACAGCCTGACAATTTAAGGAATTAATCACCCCTTTCCTACCTCCTGGAAGTCAGGTGCAACAATAGGCTAGTCTGCTTCCACACATTCGGGAATTCAGTCTACCAGCTGGCAAGATCACAACATAAAATCTCAATGAATTATGAGTAAATTATTACTTCACTAAATTTGCCTGAATGACATTTATAAAGTGAGCCAAACATGTCTCATAACGTCAACCTGGGAATGTTACTCAGACAGCACAGAGGAACTTTAGCTCAGTATGGGGCCAGCATGGAACACACACATTCTACTGTTGTTGCTTTAAACCGACAACATGGAACCTGGATTTTAAGAATGATTTAAAGCATAAGATGCAGGAAACAGTCAGAGGGTCTGTGGCAACCTATGTGACTCCCTGATACATGAACTGTTTTTCTCTCCACAGATTGCGGCTGGACTGTGGAGATGAAACCGGTTAAAATAAGCCCGGTCACAGAAAGCTTCCAGCATGTCCCGTTTACATTCCAAGTTATTTTGTATTTGTTTCAAAGATGATTTATCTCCCATGCCCACAGAGTAAAGGGGTTAAATTTGAATTGATTAAAATACTACGATAAAATGGTGTGCAAATGCTGCTAGTAATTTGTATTAATGAAAAAAGTTGGAGCCTATTGCCGTGTCATTGCTTATCCGCAATGCCGTGACTCGGATTCGAACCGAGGTTGCTGCGGCCACAACGCAGAGTACTAACCACTATACGATCACGGCGTGCTACATAGGCTACGGAAATGCAGGGATGAAAACTGGCAAACTGGCATCAAATGAAACAATATGTCCAGCTAAGTTATTAATTAACTATATGTCCATTGTTGTTATGTCAGCTACATTATCTCACGTTACTGAACAGTAGCCACTTCTTCAACACGTTATCCGATATACCAGCTATCTGTTCCCCCTCTGCTTGCATTCAGATACCAATTACCATCTGCATCTGGTTTCTGTGTGGAGTAAGCCAGAACCTTTTCCTGCTCTCCAGGCGCTATTCTCCTATCATGCTTATTACTCTACCGTGTGGCTATATCACACGAACTCTCCAGACAGCAATTACTGAGGGTCCATACTGGAGGCTGCCGAACATCACAAATAGTGCTACCAAATCAACCTGTTGGACTTTAACCTGGTGTTGTGAGACTTCTTACTGTGCTTACCCCAGTCCAACGCCGGCATTTCCACATCATGAAACCATCAATCAAATCAATATCAATCACTATCTCAGGAGAGGAACACAGAATAAAACTGATGCTGGGAAAAACATTGAAATATAAGTAAATATTGAAATTCCCTCAGCTGTCTAAAGTAAAGTTAATCCAATATTCCAGATATACTACATCCCATTTACTAAATACAATATTTTTTTAAAATGTAAAATTATATATTATGTTTGATTATTGAATTTCCCTATCTGCACACCAAACAACCTAATCAATAAACTAAGACAACATTAGCAAATTTAAAACAGAATTGAGGAGAAACTACTTCTCCCAAAGGATTGTGAATCTGTGGAATTCGCTACCCCAAAATGCGGTGGCTGGTGAGAGTGAGTAAATTTAAGGGGGAGTTAGACAGATTTTTAATTGGTAATGGGTTGAAGGGTTATGGGGAGAAGGCAAGAAAATGGGGATGAGGAGCATATCAGCCATGATCGAATGGCGGAGCAGACTCGATGGGCCGAATGGCCTAATTCTGCTCCTATATCTTATGAACATTTTGAACATTAAACAAAATAAATCTGTTCAATTTAATTAAGATCGATTAACTCTCAGAATACTTTTTTATATATCCTTGAAATGGTTGAATTTTGTAAATAAATCAAATGATTGAAGTAATGCTTCCAAACTAATTTCTTTTTTAAAAGTTACTGTTGAATGTACTTCCCCTAGCCATTCAGGGCCTACATCCTAGTTCATTATAACTCACTGCTTGAAAAAAATTCTCATCTTCTCCCGGCTTCCATGTCCTCCAGTCACCATGCCATTTGCCAATTTAAATGGTTTTGCCTTATTTACTGTTTCAAAATCTATCAGAATTTTGAAGAACTTATTAAATATTCCCAAAATCTTCCCTGCCATCATGAGAACAATCATGTTATTTCTCATCTCTCTGCGTAAGATAACACTTGGAGAGAGAATTTTTAACATTTTTATTCCATCCAAAAACTCAAATTCAAACTGAATCCAAATCATGGTTCCCACGAGAGGGACAAACGAGATCCAAATGACAAGACGAAGCATTGCACCCTCTCCCGGGCTTGATCTAATGCTTCATCAACACCAAAAGGCCAAGATGGCTTTGAGAAATTGCATCAGATGACGCCTCAGTTTAACTTTGTGGCTACCTTGATCCTTTACTCTACCCTAACCTGGGCATCAGCAGACCAAAAGTGCAATGGGCCAGCCTTATCACCTGCTTGATCATGGTTTCACCCTACCAATACTTGGAGAAATGTTTCCGGTCAATGACTGGATATGAATAATCAGTCTGAAACTTTAATGCTTCTCTCTCTCCCTACAGGTGCCAAGGGAGTAAATGTGATTTGAATTGGATATGATATCATCCATATTTGCCTTGAAGGTGTACTAAAGCCCTTTGATGAGATATGGTGAAATACAATTTGTTAATTCTGCTTTGTTTTAGCGATTTTAAAGAATTTCCAGTGTGATGACATAATGCCTTGATTCAACCAACTACAGAACCTTCCTCATGAGCAAGAAAAGTAACAGAAAATACACCTCAGATCCCTATTAGCTCAGTCTGACTTCTGACTTCTGATTCTTACTGGCTGTTGCTTTGAGATCTGCTTACCAGGTTAGGTTTCTTTCCCAGACCTAACTAGATGACTGCCCATATGCCCTTTTGTCTGTTTTTCACTCTCTCTGTTCCCAACAACAACTTGCATTTATATAGCAGCCTTATATTATACTAAAACACTCCAAGACTCTTCACAGAATTGTTAGCAAACACAGTTTGACACCAAGACACATTCAGGCAAGTCACCAAAAGATTGGTCAAAGAAGTAAGCTTTGAGGAATGTCTTAAAAGATTAAAATAAGGTAGACAGACAGGGAGGTTTAGGGAGGGAAATCCAGAGATTAAGACCTGAGCAGCTGAGCGCATGGGTGTGAATTGCAGAGTCTTAAGAGTGAATGATCGTGGACTATAGAGAACGCTGATGAAAGCTGTCATTATAGAAGACAGCTCTAACTGAATAACAAAACAGGTATTTTAAATTTATAAAATGGATGCAGTTTGCCTTTAGAATACATTTTGTGAAACTTCAGCCAGCGGCAAGATACAGCAAGGTTTGATGGGATGCAGTAGTAGACAGGGCCTGCATTCTTTGGGACTATGGTCCTACTGAATGCGGCCACTTTATCAGCAGTTGTCGGGAACAAGATGGCTACCAATGCCAGTTGGATGAATACAACTATACACTCCAAGCTGATAACACAGGTACAAGGCAGACATAAGGAATTTCTCAGGGTCAGACGAGAGTCACGTGGGTTTGAGTCTGTGAGAATCATTCTCCCATCTCACTGTCCAGCGCCCTGTGTAACTGGGCAACAGAAGGGAGGTAACATCTATAATTAAGGCCAAATCAGATCCCATGAGGTCAGGATGTATATTGTTATTGGCTGGAGTTAGTGACAGTGATGTTTATTGACTGATTTGTATTAATGTTTATTAGATTAGGCCACTGGAAAAGTGGGAAATATGATTTTGAAAATGTATAATTGCCCTCACATTGTTTTCAGAGTGATACTGGGCTACCCACATTCTATATCTTGAGTGCTGGGCTACTTCATATCATTCTCCCATTCGATCGATTGGTCAATAAAGTCACGTCTTAAAATCAGTACACTGAGTTGCATGAGTCTCTGTATTTAGTTTAAGCTTAGCAATACATTGCCTCAAGAGAAAACCCTCGTCAACACAAGGATATTCATTTTATAATTGAAACTGGACCATAGAATCATAGAAACCCTACAGTGCAGAAGGAGGCCATTCGGCCCATCGAGTCTGCACCGACCACAATCCCACCCAGGCCCTACCCCTACCCCCACATATTACCCGCTAATCCCTCTAACCTACGCATCTCAGGACTCTAAGGGGCAATTTTTAACCTGGCCAATCAACCTAACCCACACGTCTTTGGACAGTGGGAGGAAACCGGAGCACCCGGAGGAAACCCACGCAGACACGAGGAGAACGTGCAAACTCCACACAGACAGTGACCCGAGCATCGAACCCGGGACCCTGGAGCTGTGAAGCAGCAGTGCTAACCACTGTGCTACCGTGCCGCCAATTACCAATATAAATCAGTGGGCACAGGGCTGGATGAGACTTGTTGCAAGTTGGGGTACAGCAGGGGAGTTTTTGATGAGCTCAAGGTGATGCAGAGTTGAAGATGGGAAGCCGGTCAGGAAGGCATTGGAAAGCCAGTAGGAGGACAGTCCATATAGGAACATAAGAACTAGAAGCAAGAGTAGGCTATTCAGTCCCTCAAACCTACTCTGCCATTCAAAAGATCATGGCTGATCTTCCAACTCAGTGCTACTTTCCCGCACCCTGCCCATATCCCTTGATATCTATCAATCTCTGTCTTGAATGTACTCAATAACTGAGCCTCTACAACCCTCTGGGGTAGATTTCACAGACTTACCACCCTGAGTGAAGAAATTCCTCCTTATCACAGTCCTAAATAGCCTACCTCTTATTCTGAGACTGTATCCCCTGGTTCTACCTTGCATCCTTCTTGTCGAGCTGTGTAAGAATATTATATGTTTCAATGAGATTACATCTAATCCATCCCAGGGATCCACCCGGTGAACATTTGCTGCACTCCCTCCATGGCAAGTATGTCCCTCCTTAAGCAAGGAGACCAAAACTGTGCAACAATCTAACAGTGGTCTTACCAAGACTCTACACAATGGCAGCAAGAATTCTTTAATCCAGTACTCAAATCCTCTTGCAATAAAGACCAACATACTAACTGACTTATTCTCCATTCAGAGACCTGCCAGTAGCCCTATTAATAAAACCAAAAACTTCTCATTCTCTGTGGGGCATGAGTTTAAAGAAAAGGTCTCCAGTTATTCTCAAAAGGGCAAGGAATAATCCAGAGTAAGAATGTAAGAGTAACAACTTTTTTTTGCAAAAATATACTTTATTCATAAGATATCTGAAAGAAACATTACAAGACATTACAGATTGTGATAACAGGAAAGTGCAGTGAGATTCACATTTTCTTCAGAGATCAAGATGCACTCTGAGATGCTTCAACTCAGTAATGAGAACATTACAAAAATGTCAATATTTTCATTACAGAGTACAATTCTGATCGAACTATATACATCATCATGTAGCACTCTGAGGTGCTTCAATATAGTTACCTACAATTAGAATTAAGCACACTGTCCAGGGGGTTATACACGGTTATCAGCCACTCAGCATACGTTAGCTTAAAGGCCTTTCCCCATTGTGCCTTGGCAGCGGGAGCGCCAGGCTTGAGTGCATCCCCCAGCACATAGTTCTGGACCTTGGAATGTACCCGTCAGCAACACTCAGTCGAGGCCAATTCTTTGCACTGGAAGAGCAACAAGTTTCAAGCAGATCAAAGAGCGTCTTTCACTGAGTTGGCAGCATGCGGTGGAGCAGACACGACTTTGGTATGCATGAAGGATCTGACAAGGAGTGCCCTTCGCACCACCAGCCAAGCTAGGTCTTGGTGCTTATTTGAAAGTTCTAGTGATGAGGTGTTCTGTCAGATGACTCTGACAGTCTGCTCAGGAAACCAACTGACATAATCCATCATCTACTGTTCCCTTAGGGCTTCAAGGATGTTAAGTGCAGCCCACTGCTTGATGGGCTTGTGGTCAAAGGTGTTCATCTGAACAAACTTTCCATGATGAACAGGTTATGCGACATGGTCCAACTACTTGGAGTGTTCCACAGCACCGTGTCCAGACCCATCATTCACAACACTGGCGATTTATCTTTGATCTCCAGATGAACTTGAAGGTGGCTTGGGTAACTGCTGTAGCACAGGATCAGGGAATGGGTCAGACCTGCGCCACATACAGCAACAGCGAGAGTACCTCACACCTGATGACCAGGTTCTTACCCACAGCATTGCTCCACATTCCCAGCTTCTGCTTTACCTTGCCAATATGCTCCTCCCACTTTTTGACACACCCAGCTGCTCCGAACCATATCCCCAGCCCCTTCAGGTAATCTGACCTGATGGTGAAAGGAACAAAGGATCGGTCAGCCCAGTTTCGAAAGAAAATGGCCTTGCTCTTGCCATGATTTACCTTGGCTCCCGAGGCCAGTTCGAACTGGTTGCAGAAATTCATTAGCCCGCGCACTGACATCAGATTCAAGCGGAAGATGGTGATGTCGTCCATGTAGAGAGGCGGTGACCTGTGTCCCTTCATTGCCTGACACTGGTGCCCAAACCCTTCTTGATGGGCATGGCAAGAAGTCCTACACAACACACAAAAAGGACAGAGAGAGGGCAGCCCTGTCTGGCATCAGATTTGATCTGAAAGTTTTCTGATTCCCACCCATTGATTAAAACTATGCTACTGATGTTTGTGCAGAGCAGCTGAATCCAATTGCGGATTCCCTCCCCAAACCCCATTTTGGAGAGCACATCCACTTGTCAAAGTGGATGTGCTCTCCTGATCCAGGCTTCTCCTGATCCAGGCTGATGAGGCAGGTGTTTCCCTCTCCTATATTGCAAAATAGGCAATTATATCCCTGAGTAGCAAGAGGCTGTCAGAGACCTTCCTGCCTGGTACAGCACAGGTCTGATCAGGGTGGATCACCTACTCCAAAGCAGACTTAACCCGATTGATGATGACCTTGACTAGAATTCTGTAGTCCACGTTCAACAGATGGGCATCAATTTCTAATTAAACCAGCATGAAGAACCATCAAAAGCAGGAGAGCTCGAATGTTGTTTTATTCTCCGTCTTTCTCATTGTCCATGTCACTCAAAAATCCACATCAACATCCAGCGACGCTCCACGAAAACTCGCAACTCTGAACGTACACTTGATCCTCCCCAACAGGCCGAGAAGGGGAAAGACAACTTCAATGGGGTAAGAATGACTCTCACTCAGATATATTAGAATCAAAGGTTGGGAGACAAGACTGCAACTGACAAATGGACTACCCTTTAAAGATGGGCGGCACGGTGGCACAGTGGTTAGCACTGCTGCCTCACAGCACCATAGACCCTAGTTCGATTCCCAGCTTGGGTCACTGTCTGTGTGGAGTTTGCATGTTCTCCCCATATCTGCGTGGGTACCCTCTGGGTGCTCCGGTTTCCTCCCACAGTCCAAAAATGTGTGGATTAGGTGGATTGGCCATGCTAAATTGCCCCTTAGTATCAGTGGGACTAGCTAGGGTAGATGCATGGGATTATGGAGATAGGGCCTGGGTGGGACTGTGGTCAGTACAGACTTGATGAGCTGAATGGCCTCCTTCTGCACCACAGGATTCTATGAGATAGTTTGATCATGGTACAGTAAGGTCCTGCCATTCGCGGGGGTTACGTTCCCACAAACAGTGAATTTGTGAACGTTGATCATGCTTTTCTGCCACACTTTTAGGCAGCGCTTTCCAGATCCTCATCACCCTCTGTGTGAAAAAGGTTTTCCTTATGTTGATCACATAGGTTCCAGCCATGCGAGGGCAGCATTGGTTTGGGCAGTTACTCTACTCTGGGAGAACCTCTGAGTAATACATCGGTGAAGATTTCAAAATGAACAGAGCTATTATTGCAGTGAGAATCAGACAATTCTGGGTTCATTCCTTTGTTCGGGCTGCACTTTAGTTGCAACCCATTCCAGTCTCTGCTACATTATCGCTGCCGTCTCCCTGTGGAATCAAGAGACAGGGAGCAGAAAACGCGGATAAACAAACACAGCTCATGCAATGTTGGTACCAAGTACAAAGTGCAGCGAAATAAAAACCCAAACAAGAAGGTTGCCAAAGGCAAGACATTATATTCCCATGATGGGGAAAGGCAGGGCTGCCAAATCCAGAGCACCCTAGATGCTAACAGGGATAGAAATTAAGATGAAGCGAAAAAGGAGTTTAACTGATGTCATCATTGAAGCTAGTAGGAGAGGCTGAAGGAGCAATTAATAATATGTAAGGCGTCCTAGGTTTTAACAATAATCTTTTGACCGCCAGTCCATCAGGCAGTGATCTGCACATAATGTTAGTGGCCCTATGGGAAAAAGAGATGGTGGATCCTGTCGGGTGGTTCCCTGAGCAGACTGTCAGAGTCACTTGTCAGAACGCCTCATCGCCAGAACTTTCAAACAAGCACCAAGACCTAGCTTGGCTGGTGATAAGAAAGGCCCTCCCTGTCAGATCCTTCCTACACACCCAGGGCCGGATTCTCTGACCTCATTCACAGCCGGGATTCCCTCGTCCCTCTGGTTGAGAGCCAAATTCTCCCTCCTCGCAGGCAGTGGCAGCGGGGCGTGAACGGCCAGAGGATTCCGGTCCTGGAGTCTCACCTCATCTGCACGTTGCCCTCGAGGTGACTGTGGTGAGGAAGAGACTGTTGTCCACCTCCTTGTGGAATGTGCCTTTGCAAAGAAAGTCTGGAGAGAGATGAGGTGATTTTTATTGAGGTTCATCCCTAGCAGCTCCGTGACGCATGACTCTTGCTCTGGGCTGTTCCCAGAGACATGCAGCATCTCTGTGAAAGATGCTTTTTAGTTTGCCTGAAACTTGTCAGTCTTCCAGTGCAAGGAGTTGTACCAGACCAAATGTGGCAGATTGGCACATTCCAAAGTCCAGGACTATGTGTTGAGGTGCACCAAAGCTTGGAGCATCCACTGCTGAGGTGCAGCTGGGGAAGGTCACTGTCTAAGATCTTTCAGTCATAGTGAACTATGGGGAGGGTACAGTCCTCAGACTGAACGACTCACAATGAATGTATACAGAGAATATTGCACATAACGCAATCGTATTCAAACATCTTAGAGTGCAACTTGATCTGTGTAGACAATTTAAATATCTTTGTACCATTTATAATGACCATTTTGAAATGCCTGTGAAACTTCTTTGACTCTACTGAAACGTCTCAGAGTACAACCTGATATATGTAGAGAACATGAATATTATTGCACTTTATGTGATGGCCATTTTGAAATGTGTGTAATGTTCTTGCAGATATTTTAACAATAAAGTATATTTTTTGCAAAAATGAGGCAATGAGTACAAGAGCCAGGAAGTCTGGGTAAACCTGTATAAAACACGGTATTGGCCTCAATGGGAGAAATTATGCCTTCCTAGGAGAGCGGTGAGGCAGGGTCATTAAATATTTTGAAGGTATTGGGAATGTACAGTTGAGACCACAATTAGACCAGCCACGATCTTACCAAATGCTATCAAGTCCTATGTTCAATGCTGACATAAATAATGGCTACTACAGTACTAGCCCTCAGCACCAGGTAAGTCTTGCAGTGGAGCAGAAGTTAAAAGGCAGAATGAATACTCGCATCCTGGAACAAACCTGAGCATATTTTTATGCCTGTAATAAATTAACTACGTTTGTAATAAATCTTGGGATTGAAAACCTAATTTAATATTGGATTATTTAATTTAATGCTTCAATGACAAATAAAATGAAGACCCATTGCCGTGTCATTGCTTATCCGCAATGCCGTGACTCGGATTCGAACCGAGGTTGCTGCGGCCACAACGCAGAGTACTAACCACTATACGATCACGGCGTGCTACATGGGCCGTTGGACGCCTGGCTGAAAATCAGCCTCAAATACAGCAAACAGGAAGTTTCATAACGCGATAGTGATATCGTTCCTAAACACAACCCAACCAACAATAACAATTGAATGTGGGGGTTGACAGAATTCTTATCTGAAACTTCCTGCTTTGGCATTTAGTTTGAAATGGCCACTTTCCGAATAAGACATCATTTCCATTTTGCAGAGAGCTGTTCCGCAATACAGAAACGCAGGGGGTAATGTAAGCAGCCGGATTGAGACACTTTCTCCAGGATCATGCAATCATCCCGCACTCACAACAAAACCTATGTTAGATTCGGTGTTGCTGATTTCGCTGCTAAGAGCAATGCATGTTCGAAACAGGTTTAGCTTGGGCGATTCATGCAAGCATTTGTCACTTGAAGGGACCGCATCTCAGTAAAATAAAATTAAGCATTCGATTTATGGGATTATTGCAAACATTGAAACACACAATCATGGCTTTGGGGAACTTGAATGTTCAGCTGAATGAAACTAAAACATGCCCTGAGTGAGGTGTTTCAACAACCTGTATGTCAGACCCACCGAAAGTTACTTCATCTGTAAATTGCCACCCTTGAACAATCTTCAAAAACCGAGTTTAGTGAAACCTCTAATTATTTGATAATTTATTTTCTTCTTGCTCTATGTCATCCCACTCAAAGGGGCAGGATGAATATCCTTGCCTTCTCTTTGGCTCCTCCCTGCTCAGAATTTATTGTACTTTTGTGACCAAGTTGGAGTGGCGTTCTTGTGGGTGTTGTCACAGTTTTGCATTCAGTAGCAGAGCCCGAGGCTGCTGGTAAAATACGAGTTGTTGCTAAATTGTACGCTAAATAAGGAAAGGATCCGTTTACATAAAAGTGTTATAAATTGGCAGCTTTGAAAATCGCCATTAGAACAACCTACGACACAACATGATCAGTACAACTCATTGAGCTCAGAGAGACTTCCAGTTAAGTCGGGAATATTGGTTCGAGTAATGAACTGGGATCCAATCTGGGACTTTGTTGTCTACCTCTCTGCCACTTTAATGAGCAAAAACAATCAAATGTTGCATGTTATCAAGAATGTTTAGAAATTCGGATCAAACTGAACAATATTGCTTAATTCATGATATTGCAACAATCAGGTGAGTATTCTGCAACTGTCAGAGAAGGGCTAAATAAATCATTCCATGTTTCAGAAGAAGCTCAATAAGTAACAGTTCTCTAAATTCAAGCAAGTATTATTATTTATCAGTGATGGTGCTGCTGTTAGTTACTGGAAGAACTTGTTTCACTGCTGTTTGGGTCAGTTCTGTTACAATGGTATAACTGCGTAAGTACATTATATATATATTACAGGAAACAGTTATAATAAAATGGTTATCTACACAGACATTTCATTCTGAGAAAAGCCAGCCATGGTAACTTGGCTACAAAAAGGTAGTAAAAATGCGTTGTGATATTCATTCTTCTTTACTTATAAAGATATCGAAATACAGTACAGCATGGACTCAGAACTAGAGGCAGCTAGTTACACAGGTCCCTCACGGTAAGACTAAACCCATGGAAGCCCACGCTACCAATGATGCCACTCACTCATACTCATTCCTGCTAAAGACATCAATATATACATTCAAATAGGAAGATGCTTATTATAACACTCTATAACACCAGCAATTTAATAAAGTCAGTTACCCACCTGTAACATGGCAATGTGATGCTAATTAACAAGCTGAACTCACACAGCCTAGACCCAGATTCCAAAAGCCATGTGTTTATTACTGACCATGAAACTGACTCAAAAGAGACACTCAGCCAAAGTCTTAAGGAGACAGATCAATGCTATTTTTGACTGTGTGTATGGCAAGATCCTAAAGTCAATGCACACCTTCCAATTGCCACTTGTTGAGATTTAGACGTAATGGGATCACTTGTGGCTGCAATGGCTCCACAGACACAGTCCATAAACCCTCACTCTCTAGTCAAGTGGAGTCACTACAGCCACAAATTAATCTGTCTCCTCCCAACCTCGACAATTTCACATTTTCCCATATTGGCTCCAATGCCATCAATTTAAAATGTTCATCTTTATGTTTAAATTCTGCATGCCCTCACCTTTCCCTTTCCATGTAATCTCTTCCTGCACTACAACCAAACCACACACCCTTACCCCCAACCTACCACATTCCTGAACCCGCTGTTTCTCTCTGGCCTTTTAAGCACCCATACCCTTGTGTCCAACTTTTACAGCTGTATCTTTAGCCCCCTAAACCCCATGCTCCTTCCCAGAACCCCTCTGCCTCATCATAGTCATAGATGTTTACAGCATGGAAACAGGCCCTTCGGCCCAACTTGTCCATGCTGCCCTTTTTTTAAACCCCTAAGCTAGTCCCAATTGCCCGCATTTGCCCCATATCTTTCTATACCCATCTTACCCATGTAACTATCTAAATGCTTTTTAAAAGAAAAAATTGTACTTGCCTCTAGCTGCTTGTTCCAGACACTCACCACCCGCTGTGAGAAAAAATTGCCTCACTGGACCCTTTTGTATCTCTCCCCTCTCACCTTAAACCTATACCCACTAGTTTTAGACTCCCCTATCTTTGGGAAAAGATATTGACTATCTAGCTGATCTATGCCCCTCATTATTTTATAGACCTCTATAAGGTCACCCCTCAGCCTTCTATGCTCCAGAGAAAAAAATCCCAGTCTATCCAGCCTCTCCTTATAACTCAAACCATCAAGTCCCGGTAGCATCCTAGTAAATCTTTTCTGCACTCTTTCTAATTTAATAATATCCTTTCTATAATAACGTGACCAGAACTGTACACAGTATTCCAAGTGTGGCCTTACCAATGCCTTGTACAACTTCAACAAGGCATCCCAGTCCTGTATTCAATGTTCTGACCAATGAAACCAAGCGTGCTGAATGTCTTCTTCACCACCCTGTCCACTGTGACTCCACTTTCAAGGAACTATGAACCTGTACCCCTAGATCTCTTTGTTCTGTAACTCTCCCCAATGCCCTACCATTAACTGAGTAAGTCCTTCCCTGATTCAATCTGCCAAAATGTATCACCTCACGTTTATCTAAATTAAACTCCATCTGCCATTCGTCAGCCCACTGGCCCAACTGATCAAGATCCCATTGCAATCCGAGATAACCTTCTTCACTGTCCACTGTGCCATCAATTTTGGTGTCATCTGCAAACTTACTAACCATGCCTCCTATATTCTCATCCAAATCATTAATATAAATGACAAATAACAGTGGACCCAGCACCGATTCCTGAGGCACACCGCTGGTCACAGGTCTCCAGTTTGAAAAACAACCCTCCACAACCACCCTCTGGCTTCTGTCATCAAGCCAATTTTGTATCCATTTAGCTATGTCACCCTGGATCCCGTGAGACTTAACCTTATGCAATAACCTACCATGCGGTACCTTGTCAAAGCCCTTGCTGAAGTCCATATAGACAACATCAACTGCACTGCCCTCATCTACTTTCTTGGTTACCCCTTCAAAAAACGCAATCAAATTTCTGAGACATGATTTTCCACTCACAAAGCCATGCTGACTGTCCCTAATCAGTCCTTGCGTCTCTAAATGCCTGTAGATCCTGTCTCTCAAAATACCTTCCAACAACTTACTGACCACAGACGTGAGGCTCACCGGCCTGTAGTTCCCAGGCTTTTTCCGGCAGCACCTTTTAAACAAAGGCACAACATTTGCCACCCTCCAATCTTCAGGCACCTCACCTGTGACTATCGATGATTCAAATATTTCTGCTAGGGGACCCGCAATTTCCTCCCTAGCCTCCCACAATGTCCTGGGATACACTTCATCAGGTCCTGGGTAGTTATCTACCTTGATGCACTTTAAGGCTTCCAGCATCTCCTTCTCTGTAATATGTACATTCCTCAAGACATCACTATTTATTTCCCCAAGTTCCCTAACATCCATGCTTTTCTCAACAGTAAATACTGATGAGAAATATTCATTTAGGATCTCACCCATCTCTTGTGGATCCGCACATAAATGACCTGGTTGATCCTTAAGAGGCCCTACTCTCTCCCGAGTTACTCTATTGGCCTTTATGTATTTGGATTCTCCTTTGCCTTATCTGCCAAAACAATCTCGTGTCCCCTTTTTGCCCTCCTGATTTCTCTCTTAACTCTACTCCAGACCCCCTATACTCTTCAAGGGATTCACTTGATCCCAGCTGCCTATGCATGTCATGTGCCTCCTTCTTCTTCTTGACCAGGGCCTCAATATCCCGAGTCATCCAGGGTTCCCTATTTCTACTAGCTTTGCCCTTCACTCTAAGAGGAATGTGCTTATCCTGAATCCCGGTTAACACACTTGAAAGTCTCCCACTTATCAGACATCCCTTTGCCTTCCCACAGACTCCCCCAATTAACTTTTGAAAGTTCCTGCCTGATATCATCAAAACTGACCTTGCACCAATTTAGAATTTTAACTTTTGGGCCAGACCTATCATTCTCCAAAGCTATCTTAAAACTAATAGAATTATGGTCACTGGTCCCAAAGTGATCCCTCACTAACATTTCTGTCACCTGTCCTTCCTTATTTCCCAAAAGGAGTTCAAGTTTTGCTCCCTCTCGTCAGGTGTGGCTCAGTTGGAGCACTCTTGCCACTGAACCCCAAGGTTCTGAGTTGAAGTCTCAACACATAAATCGAAGCTGCCACTCCAGTGCAGTTCTTGAGGGAGCACTGCATTGATGGCAGTGCTGCTTTTTGATGAGATGTTAAACCGAGATTCCAGCTACCCTTCAGGTGCATGTGAAAGATGCCACAGTGCTATTTCAAAAAAGAGCAGGGGAGCTATCCGTGGTGTCCTGGCCAATGTCTATCCCTCAATCACAAAAATATATTACCTGATCAATATTCCATTATTAGCTACATTCTAAAACAAGTGTTGGTGGAATATGAATGTTAGTTTGTGATGCCAACAGAAGCAGCTTAAAGGAACCACATGTGTGCAATATGTTGCATCCCAGCAAGATAGCAATCAACAGCAGAGATCCTGTTTGATTTCCTCCCTCCCTACCCCAGGGTGTCAAGGTCAATTGTATACTTCCTTTTGCACTGTTAATTCAGATCAAACCAGGATTCAATCAACAATTGTATAATTTAGTTACAGTGACTTTACCAACAAACTACTAGGGAAGCTTGACTGTTTAAAATGTTGCAAAGGACAAATAACTGACAAAACTTATCGACTTCTATTTTGCATCATCTATAATTGAGGTGAAGCACAGAATTTATTTCAAAAGGAAACTAGTTTTCCTGCTTGAAAAGGAGAAATTTTAAAGGTTGTGGTCAAGGAGTAATGTGACTTCATACCAACAATAGTTAACAATAGAATAACATTAGCGCAACTTGATGGGCAAACAGTACTTTTTTGTGAAATTGTATTTTATGGTTCCATGATCATTGTTTCATATGCGAATTGTTCAGCACTGTTAGGTGTGGGGACATGTGAAGATAATTACAGAGACAGCATAATACTAAGTCCATGCCTTTCTTAATAAAAATAGTAAATTCACTAAAGTTACACAGTAAATCCAAAGTCCAAGCCTAACCTTAATACAGATTCCTCAAATGCAAGATTCCCACCTTTCTTTAGAACTTTTTTCACTTTGGTGTGGTTGCCCTCTCTAACAAATTGATGTAACTGCGACCCTGGTGTATCAACTTTCACTGTACCAAGTTGTACGGGGCAGGGCACAGGAAGCGGGACCAGGTGAGACATCCTAAGAGAAGTCAATAAAAAGTAGAAACTCAGTCTAAAGTTAATTCACAGTCAATATCTGAAATCTTAAACTCTTGTACGAAAGTGTAAAAAACGCACAGCATTTTACTTTATAGATGTATTTAATATTGACAGTAGATCAGTAACACATCTTCCTCTGTTCATGTTCTCTCTGGTAGTCATGATGTGGAGATGCCGGCGTTGGACTGGGGTAAACACAGTAAGAAGTCTCACAACACTAAGTTAAAGTCCGACAGGTTTATTTGGTAGCAAACGCCATTAGCTTTCGGAGCACTGCTCCTTCGTCAGGTGAGAGACCTCTCACTCACCTGACGAAGGAGCAGCGCTCCGAAAGCTAGTGGCGTTTGCTACCAAATAAACCTGTTGGACTTTAACCTGGTGTTGTGAGACTTCTTACTGTGTTCTCTCTGTGTCATTACGGGTTTCCTCCGGGTGCTCTGCTTTTCTCCCACACTCCAAAGATGTGCGGGTTAGGTTGTTTGGCCATGCTCAATCACCCCTTAGTGCCAGAGTGATTGTAAGGGTAAATACGTGGGGGATAGGGTCTGGGTGGGCTTTTTGTTGGTGCAGGCTTGATGGGCTGATTTTATGTAGAGATTTTATGATTCCATGAAAAGCAAGCAAGTTACGATGGACACTGTTCCAGCCTCAGCTGGAGTATTGTGTACAATTCTGGGCACCACACTTGAGGAAGGATGTGAAGGCTTTAGAAAGTGTGCAGAAAGGAATCATGAGTATTACAAGGATGAGCGGTTTCAGTTGCGTGGATAAACCGAAGAAGTTGGGATTGTTCTCCTTAAAGAAGAGAAGGTTGAGGGGCAATTTGATAGAGTTGTTCAAAATCATGAAGACCTGGACAAACCGTTCTTAGTGGAAGAGTGTAGAGCCAGACAACACCAATTCAAACTGGCTAGCAAAATAACCAATGGTGACATGAGGAACAACATTTTTATGCAGTGAGTGGTGTTAAGAAAACAAAGGTAGTTTTATGGGATTTATATTTGCATTAGAAATAAGGTGCAGCCTTAAGTGGGTTTGATTTAATGTTTCTGTGGAAGGAAGGGTAGTTAAGATTCATGCTGGACAAAGATGTTTGTATGTGTGAGGGTTTGCTCAACTGTGCTTCTATTGTGCTTAGAGACATCCTAAGAGAAGTCAATAAAAAGTAGAAACTCAGTCTAAAGTTAATTCACAGTCAATATCTGAAATCTTAAATTCTCATACGAAAAGTAAATAAGCTAGAAGTATGTGACCGCTGCTTAGCAACTGGGGGCTCTTTTAAGGTAGGAAGATTTTTGAGTTTTAGTTTTTAACTGAATTAATTTGCAGTTGAAATTAGGACGCCGGGCAGTGGACATCTCTCATCTCTGCCAGGAAAAGACAAGCTGGACAGAACAAAGGAGGCTGCAAAGAGGCAGATTTCCCAAAGAATCAGATATAGTCAAGATAACCAGGGAATTGGGGCAGGAACAATGTCTTAGGAAGACTGATGTTAAGGGAACAGAGACCCAGAAGTTAAACAAGGTATTGTTCAGAAGACTCAAGGGAAAAGCAGACAAAGTGTTGTGAGTGAAAGAGACGGCAAGATTACCAGAGTTTAAGTAGGAAAGCAGACTTCAGAGGTAAATCCAAAAGTTTGATGCAATTTCAATAGAGTGTGGGAATTGAAAGTTAAAACTATTGTGAACTGTTCGTAGAACAGTCAAGACAAAGAAATCCTGATCGGAGAATTGTAAAACCTAGATGCTGGATTCTTTTTAAAAGTGTAGCGAAAGCTTTGTTTGAAAGAGCAATTCGGAAAATTTTTGGAATGCAAACTGTTGATGGAAAGCATTGTTGTGAAAGAAGATTTTAATGTGTGTTTTTTTGGGAGTGGAGTTTGGAAATTTTCATGTGACAATCATCTGGAGGGATTTTGAGGAGAAATCCACAGATATTCAATTGGCTTAAAAATAGAGAGTGTATTTGACCACTGCCAACTTTGTAACTTAAGATATATTTTGTAATCCTTATTACTGGGAATTAATAATGGGCGGCACGGTAGCACAGTGGTTAGCACTGCTGCTTCACAGCTCCAGGGACCTGGGTTCGATTCCCGGCTTGGGTCACTGTCTGTGTGGAGTTTGCACATTCTCCTCGTGTCTGCGTGGGTTTCCTCCGGGTGCTCCGGTTTCCTCCCACAGTCCAAAGATGTGCGGGTTAGGTTCATTGGCCACACTAAAATCGCCCCTTAGTGTGCTGAGATGCGGAGGTTAGAGGGATTAGTGGGTAAAATATGTAGGGATATGGGGGTAGGGCCTGGGTGGGATTGTGGTCGGTGCAGACTCGATGGGCCGAATGGCTTCTTTCTGTACTGTAGGGTTTCTATGATTTACTAAAAAAAAATAGAGTTACAGGGAAAAGGCAAGTCGGATGAGCTGAGTTGGTCTTGCAAGTTAAAGATAATATTAAACTTAAATAAAAAGCATATAATTGCGCAAAGATGGGTGGCAGGTCAGAAGATTGAACAGAATATAAAAAAAGCAAAGAATGACTAAAAGATTCATGAAGAGGGGAAAATTAGAGTGCAAGAGAAAGCTAGCTAGAAATATATAGACAGATAGTAAGAGTTCCTATAGATATTTTTAAAAATAACTAAGTGAGCATTGGTCCTATGGAATGCGACTCTGGGAATTAATAATGGGAAATAAGGAGATGGCAGAACATTGAACCAGTATTGTGCATCAGTCTTCACTATACAGGATACAAGTAACATCCCAGAAATAACTGTAAATCAGGAAATTGGAGGGAGGAACTCAGGAAAATTACATTCACCCTGTGATACTTATTGTTCGGATGGTGAGTTGACAAGTCCATGGGTCCTGATGGATTTCATTCCAGTATCTTAAAAGTGGCCAATGATGCATTGGTTTTAATTTTTCAAAACTCACTAGGTTCAGGCAAGGTTCCATTAGATTGGAAAATACCTCCTTTATTCAGAAAGGAAGGCAGGAAACTACAGGCCAGCTAGCTTAACATCTGTCATAGGCTATTACTAAAGCCATAATAGTTGGGTGCTTAGAAAAACTTAAAGCAATCAGGCTGAGTCAACATGGTTTTGTGAAAGAGAAATCATGTTTAGTCACTTTATTGGCGGTATTTGAAGGAGTCACATGTACTGTGGATAAAGGGAAACTGGATGCATTTGATAAGGTTCTGTATCAAAGGTTATTGCAGAAAAGCTCATGATGTAGAAAGTAACATGCTGGAATGGATAGAAGGTTAGCTAGCTAATAGAATGTAGAGATGCCGGCGTTGGACTGGGGCAAGCGCGGTAAGAAGTTTCACAACACCAGGTTAAAGTCCAACAGGTTTATTTGGTAGCACAAGCTTTCGGAGTGTCGCTCCTTCTTCAGGTGAGTGAGGAGTTGTGTTCACAAACAGGGCATATATAGACACAAACTCAATTTACAAGATAATGGTTGGAATGTGAGTCTTTACAGGTAATTAAGTCTTAAAGGTACAGACAATGTGAGTGGAGAGAGGGTTAAGCACAGGTTAAAGAGGTGTGTGTTGTCTCCAGCCAGGACAGTTAGTGAGAGTTTGCAAGCCCAGGCAAGTCGTGGGGGTTACAGGTAGTGTGACATAAACCCAAGATCCCGGTTGAGGCCATCCTCATGTGTGCGGAACTTGGCTATCAGTTTCTGCTCAGCAATTCTGCGTTGTTGTGTGTCGTGAAGGCCGCCTTGGAGAAAGCTTACCCGAAGATCAGAGACTGAATGCCCGTGACTGCTGAAATGTTCCCCAATGGAAGAGAACCACTAACTAATAGGAAACAGAGTAAACATGAATGGGGTTCTTTCTGGTTGGCAAGATGCAACAAGCAGTGTGCCACAGGGATTGATGCTGGGGCTGCAACATTTTACAATTTATATAAATGATTGGATGAAGGGACCAAATGTATGATTGTTATATTTGCTGATAACACAAGGTAAGCTGTGAAGTGGACATAAGGAGGTTACTAAAGGATATAGACAGATAGATTAAATGAGTGGGCAAAGATCTCACAAATTGAAAATGTGGGAAAATATGAAAATGTCCATTTTAGCAGGAAGAATAAAAAGCATATTATCTATATGGTGAGAGATTGCAGAGGTCTGAGATGCAGAGGATCTGAGTGTCCTAATGCACAAATTACCAAAGTTAGTATGCAGATACAAGAATAATTAGCAAAGCCAATAGAAAATTATCACTTATTGCAAGGAGAATTGAGCATTAAATTAGGGAGGTTATGCTTCAGTTATGCAGGTGATTGGTAGACCACAACTGGAGGACTGTGTACAGTATCGGTCTCCTTATTTAAGGAAGGATGTAAATGAGTTGAAGCAGTTGAGGGGTTTAATAGATTAATACCTGGAATAGGCACATTGCCTTATGAGGAAAGTGTAAAGACTTCAATCAGACCATTGAGGTTGGCCTACTGGAGTATGAACTCCCTGATTAAGGATCCAATCGATGGGCCCAATCAGGGAGTCTTTGCCTTGCATTTAACTGGAAGTGTCAGTTCCTCTGGCACCCCCAGAGCTAGATGGCTAACTGCTAGCACTCTGTGAACTGCTGTTAAAGAGTTTGTAAATAAAGGCATTTTGATGAAGGAACTCCTGCCTCAGCAGACTTATTATAGAAAGTCTGTATGGTTTGTGCTTGTAGCCATTGGGAGTTTAGAGAATAAGAAGTGACTAGATTGTAAAATATCGCGAGGGGTCTTGACAGGGTGGATGTAGAAACAATCTTTCCTCTTGTGGGTAAATCTAGAACCAAGGACCACTGTTTAAAAATAAGAGGTTACCCATTTAAGTCAAAGCAGATTTTTCTTGTTTTTGGAATTCTCTTCCTCAAAGGCAATGGCGGCAGAGTCTTTGAATATCTTTAAGGCAGAGCCAAATAGATTATTGATAAGCAAGGGGGTGAAAGGTTAGAAAAACAGAAAATGCTGGATAAACTCAGCAGGTCTGGCAGCATCTGTAGAGAGAGAAACACAGTTAACATTTTGAGTCCATTGACGCTTCTACAGCAGGTTATCGGGGGTAAGTGAAAGTGTGGAGTGGAGGTTACAAACAAATCAGCCATCATCTTACTGGATGGTGCAGCAGGCTCAAGGGGCACAGTGACCTACTCCAGATTCATATGTTGATATGTGGAGAGCCGGCACAGATGTAACGGGCCGAATGACCTCCCTTGGTGCTTTAACCATTCTATGATTCAGTATTGAAGGGTGTTAAATAGCAGAATGCAGAGTAGAAGAGCTCTAACTCACAGCCCTGATAATTCAATGCTGATCAGTTTCAATGCTGTGAGCCTGATTTTTTTTTTTAAGGCTCTTCACACCACCTCATTGCGAGGGAAATCCAAAATCATCAGAACACCCAGATCAAGAACCTGAGACTGATGCAAATTGGCTGGAACCCAAAACCTACTGAGGCCGTGCAAAGGGGGAACTGACAATAGTTTTTAATGATTCCTCCAACCCTTAACCCTCACTGAGATCCTTCTGCCATCCTGGCTTATCTCTCCCCCCTCAAAATCATCCGCACCACTCCTACCTCAGAGTCTTGCCACCCTGACCTTGACCTAGAAAACCCAGCCCCTCCCAGGTCTCCATTCCCTAGTCCAGGATCTCTCTCCTTGCACCCCCCTCCCACCCCCCCGCAAAATAACCCAAATCTGTTCACCAAGGACAATGGAGGGAAGTTATGTGTGGAGCCACAGGAAGTGGGGGAGATCCTTAATGAGTACTTCGTATCAGTAGTCCCAAGGAGAAGGACATGACGGATGTTGGGGTCCGTGATAGGTGTGCGAACGCTCTAGAGAATGTCAATATATCAAAGGAAGAAGTGTTGGGTATCCGAAATTGCATTTAGGTAGACAAGTCCTCAGGGCTGGATGGGATCTATCCCAGGTTACTGCGGGAGGCAAGGGAAGAAATAGCTGGGGCCTTAAAAGATATCTTCACATCCTCTTTGACCACAAGTGATGTTCCAGAAGAATGGAGAATAGCCAATGTTGTTCCCTTGTTTAAGAAAGGAAGCATGGATAATCCAGGAAATTATAGGCCGGTGAGCCTGACATGTGAGACCATGTCAGTGGTGGGGAAGCTTTTGGAGAAGATACTGAGGGACAAGATGTATGCACATTTGGAAGAAAATAGTGACGGGCAGCCTGGTTTTGTACAGGGAGGGTCATGTCTCACCAACTTGGTTGGGTTTTTTGAAGAGGTGACAAAGATAATTGATGAAGCAATGGCTGTGGATATAGTTTATATGGACTTTAGTAAGTAGTTTGACAAGGTCCCACATGGCAGACTGGTACAAAAACTAACAC
Source organism: Mustelus asterias (assembly GCF_964213995.1). Classification (NCBI taxonomy): domain Eukaryota; kingdom Metazoa; phylum Chordata; class Chondrichthyes; order Carcharhiniformes; family Triakidae; genus Mustelus; species Mustelus asterias. The sequence continues at coordinate 7,224,727 of NC_135812.1, forward strand.
TTGGGATTCGGGGGTGGGCTGGCTAGATGGATTTAGAACTGGCTTGGCCATAGAAGACAGAGAGTCGTGGTGGAAGGATGTTTTCAGAATGGTGATCTATAGCTACTGGTGTTCGACAGGGATCAGTGCTGGGACCTTTGTTGTTTGCGATATATAAATGATCAGGAGGAATATGTGGGTGGTCTGATTAGTAAGTTTGCGGAAGACACAAAGATTGGTGGAGTTGCTGATAGTGCCAGGGATTGTCAGAGGATACAACAGAAAATAGATAAGATTGGATTACAGGAAGGATGTAAATAAGGTTGAAAGAGTGCAGAGAAGGTTCACAAGGATGTTGCCAGGACTTGAGAAGCTGAGTTACAGAGAGAGATTGAATAGGTTGGGACTTTATTCCCTGGAGCGTAGAAGATTGAGGGGAGATTTGATAGAGGTGTATAAGATTTTGATGGGTATAGATAGAGTGAATGCAAGTAGGCTTTTTCCGCTGAGGCTAGGGGAGAAAAAAACCAGAGGGCATGGGTTAAGGGTGAAAGGAGAAAAGTTTAAAGGGAATATTAGGGGGGGCTTCTTCACGCAGAGAGTGGTGGGAGTGTGGAATGAGCTGCCAGATAAAGTGGTAAATGCGGGGTCACTTTTAACATTTAAGAAAAACTTGGACGGGTTCATGGATGAGAGGGGTGTGGAGGGATATGGTCCAAGTGCAGGTCAGTGGGACTAGGCAAAAAATGGTTAGGCACAGACAAGAAGGGCCAAAAGGCCTGTTTCTGAGCTGTAATTTTCTATGGTTCTATGGAGACTTGGGTCTCCAAGAAATGGCAGATGAAGTTTAATCTGGACAAATGCAAAGTGATGCATTTTGGAGACTCAAATTTTGGTGTGAATTATACTGTAAATGGCAGAACCCTTAGGAACATTAACATACAGAGGGATCTTGGCGTGCAGGTCCATAGTTCTTTAAGAATGGCAACACAGGTGACCAAGGTGATAAAGAAAGCACATGCATGCTTGCCTTCATCAGCTGGGGCATTGAGTACTAGAGTTGGCAAATCATGTTGCAGCTATATAAAACATTGGTTAGGCCCCATTTCGAATATTGCATGCAGTTCTGGTCACCATGCTACCAGAAGGACGTAGAAGCTTTGGAGAGAGTGCAAAGAAAGTTCACCAGGATGTTGCCTGGTCTCGAGGGCGTTGACTATGAGGAGAGGTTGAAAAAAACTAGGATTGTTTACACTGGAAAGCCAGAGGCTGAGGGGAGACCTGATAGGGGTCTACAAATTATGAGAGGGTGGATAGTCAGAGGCTTTTTCCAAGGGTGGAAGTGTCAATTACAAGGCGGCACAGGTTCAAGGTGAGAGGGGGACAGTCTAAGGGAGACGTGTGGGGGGAGGTGCTTTCTTCATCACCTTGGCCACCTGTGCTGCCACTTTTAGAGAACTATGGACGTGCACGCCCAGATTCCTCCATATGTTAATATTCTGACAGGTCCTGCCATGAATCTGATCCTCCAAAATGCATCACTTTGCACTTTTCTGGATTAAATTCCAGAGAATGGTAATGGTGGCTGATGGCGGAAGCAGGCACATTAGCAACATTTAAGAGGCATCTGGATGGGTCCATGAATAGGGAGGGAATAGAGAGACAGGGACCGAGTAAGGGCAGAGGGTATTTTCTTTAGTTTAGATAGGGTATCATGATTGGTACAGTATTGGAGGGCCGGAGGGCCTGTTCCTGTGCTGGACATTTTTTTGTTCAACATGTCCCCCTCCCCGCCGCCATGTTGGGCTCTCTAACGGTCAGTCGGGGTTTTGGGAAGTGTTTGATTTTGGAGAGTGCCGGTGAACAGTTTGCTGGGCTGGGTGAATTTACCTCTCTCTTTGCTTTTCACCCGCGGCCACAATTTCGGGATTTCAATCTCAATACCGCGGGTTATTGAGCGGAAAGTTTGGCGTCGCCGAACAAGAACACGCGGTCCCGCGGCTCGAGCGGCAGCGCCGGGCTGGTCCTCCAGCGGCAGCTCCCCCTGCGGCTGCCTCCAGTACTGCTCCTTAACCAGCCTCCAACGACAGCTCCCTCTGCGGCTGCCTCCAGCACTGCTCCTTAACCAGCCTCCAACGACAGCCCCCTCTGCGGCTGCCTCCAGCACTGCTCCTTAACCAGCCTCCAACGACAGCCCCCTCTGCGGCTGCCTCCAGTACTGCTCCTTAACCAGCCTCCAACGACAGCTCCCTCTGCGGCTGCCTCCAGCACTGCTCCTTAACCAGCCTCCAGCGATAGCTCCCCTGCGGCTGCCTCCAGCACTGCTCCTTAACCAGCCTCCAGCGACAGCTCCCCCTGCGGCTGCCTCCAGCACTGCTCCTTAACCAGCCTCCAGCGACAGCTCCCCCTGCGGCTGCCTCCAGCACTGCTCCTTAACCAGCCTCCAGCGACAGCTCCCCCTGCGGCTGCCTCCAGCACTGCTCCTTAACCAGCCTCAGCTGCTGCACCACCTGGAGGGCCACATGGTGTCAAGTCCTCCTGCTGCTGTTAGTCAATTATCATCATCTTTCAGAAACCAATTCCTAAAAGTCAGCTGAAATAAGCCCAGTTTGAGAATCATCCCCTTCCCACCTTGGTTTTAGATAGGCTGATACCAGAAATGTGTAGATATTATGGGTGGCACACCCTATTATAAAAATGCTTCGTTTTCCTTTTGTTCTTTAAAAGTAATTTAGCAAATCAAATGACAGAATTTAAAAGGATTGTTCATTTCATATTGTGCTGATTTAATAAAAAACATTATTTGTAGCACAGTGGTTAGCACTGCCGCTTCACAGCTCCAGGGACCTGGGTTCGATTCCCGGCTCGGGTCACTGTCTGTGTGGAGTTTGCACATTCTCCTCGTGTCTGCGTGGGTTTCCTCCGGGTGCTCCGGTTTCCTCCCACAATCCAAAGATGTGCGGGTTAGGTTGATTGGCCATGCTAAAATTGCCCCTTAGTGTGCTGAGATGCGTAGGTTAGAGGGATTAGCGGGTAAAATATGGGGGTAGGGCCTGGGTGGGATTGTGGTCGGTGCAGACTCGATGGGCTGAATGGCCTCTTCCTGGACTGTAGGGGTTCTATACATATCAGGAAATATACCAGAAGTGTGTAAGGTTAAAGTTTATTTATTAGTGTCACCAGTAGGTTAACACATTAACACTGCAATGAAGTTACTGTGAAAATCCCCTAGTCACCACACTTCGGCGCCTGTTCGGGTACACTGAGGGAGAATTTAGCATGGCCAATGCACCTAACCAGCACGTCTTTCGGACTGTGGGGGGAAACTGGAGCATCCGGAGGAAGCCCACGCAGACACGGGGAGAACGTGCAGACAGTGACCCAAGGCGGGAATCGAACTCGGGTCCCTGGCGCTGTGAGGCAGCAGTGCTAATCTCTGTGCCACCGTTAGCTATACATATCAGGAAAGGATGGTCAGTCTCTTCTGTCTTGAAAAACAAAGGCTGAGGTGTGAGCTGGTAGAGACCTTTATAAAATTATAAAAGATTTTGAAAGAGTGAATATGAAGAGGTGGCACACTGCTGCCTCACAGCCACAGGGACCCAAGTTTGATTCCGGTCTTGGGTGACTGTACAGAGTTTGCACATTCTCCCCGTGTCTGTGTGGGTTTCCTCCGGGTGCTCCGGTTTCCTCCCACAATCCAAAGATGTGCGGGTTAGGTGGATTGGCCATGCTAAGTTGCCCCTAAGTGTCAGGGAGATTAGCCAGGTAAATATGCAGGGTTACGGCGATAGTGCCAGGGTGGGATTATTGTTGGTGCAGGCTCGATGGGCTGAATGGCCTCTTTCTGTACTGTCGGAATTCTATAAGAGAATGGCCAGAATTTTCTGATTGCTCACGGTTGAAAGTTTGGCTGAGCGCCAAATTCACCGTCTTCTCTTGCGGTGGCGGCAGGGTGGGAATGGCCGGAAAAATCTTGTGGGGATCAGCATAACTGGGAGCCATCAATATCAGACGGTCACCAAGAACTCCACCAGGGAATTCAGAAGAAACCTTCTTCAGGCAAAGACTGGTGAGGTTGTAGAGCTGGTTATCCTAGGGAATGGTCGAAATGAACAGTTTAGATGCATTTAAGAGGAAGCTGGACAAGCATGAGAGGAAGAAGGGAGTAGAGGATTATAATGATATCTGGCTACAATGCTAAGGAAAGATGTGAAGAGTCTTCTGTACATCTTGGTTTAAAATTATGAAATAGCTCCTTAAATGTCTACTACTGGGACTGTACCATCTTAACTTTGAACCTATTCCCCCGTCCCACTATAGCTAAGTCTGTCTTCATAATCTCATAATTGCCTTTATTTTAAGTTTAAGACACTAGGTTTACGCCAAAATATCTCACCCTCAAACAGAATTTGAAATTCAGTCAGAGCCTCAGTATCTCTTGTGCTTCAAGGCCGATTATTGACCTTTAGAAATGTGCTACTGGTGCTGCTGAGGAAAGTGTCGCACACAATTTCCACACAGCAAGATCCCACAAACAGCAATTAGACAATGCCCAATTAATCGCATTGTCTCTCTCATGGTGGTCGAGCCATAAATGTACTGTTTGAAGCTTGTTCTCCTTCAAACAGTGTCACAATATCTGCAAAATACATGGAGAGACAGACAGGGACTCAGTTTAGCATCTCTTCTCTGTGCAAGGTTACTTCTTGGGATGAGAAGGATTGATCTATGATGAGAGGCTGAGTATATTAGGTAACAAGGTACCCTATACTTTGTTGTTTTCCCCTGGCTGGGGAATCTGGATCATGGGGCCATAATCTCAGGATAAGGGATCGTACATTTAGGAGGAGACATTTCTTCACTCAAAGGGATGGGAAGCTTTGGAATTCTCCACCCCAGAGGTCTGTGGATGCTCCATTGCTGTGTATATCTGAGGCTGAGATATTTGGTCTTTCAGAAAATCAAAGGATATGAGTAGCAGGCAGCAAAGTAGAATGGAAGCAGAAGATCAGCCATTGAATGGTAGAACAGACTGGAGGGGCTGAATGGTCAACTCCTACTCCTATTTCTTGTACTCACTTTGACAATGCATCACTGCTCCTGTATTGCACTGAAGTGTCAATATAGGATTTGTGTTCAAGCCATAGAATAGAATAGAATCAGGATCATAGAATCCCACAATGCAGGAGACCATTCGGCCCATCGAGTCTACACCGACAACAATCCCACCCTATCCCTGTAACCCCATGTATTTACCCTGCTAATCCCCCTGACACTAAGGGGCAATTTAGCATGGCCAATCCACCTAACCCGCACATCTTTGGATTGTGGGAGGAAACCAGAGCACCCGGAGGAAACCCACGGAGACACAGGGAGAACGTGCAGACTCCAGACAGACAGTGACCTGAGGCAGGAATTGTAATAATGTACAATGCTGTTAAGTGGATCCAGTGACCAGTGTTCATGGTGTCAGCTTGGTTCAGTGTTAGCACCCTTGAGTTCAGAGTATCAAGAATTCAACCTATATTCAATTCAACCTATTAGGGAAAACATGATGGCACCGCGACTGGCACTGCTGTCTCACAGCGTCAGAGACCTGGGTTCGATTCCAGCCTCGGGTCACTGTCTGTGTGGAGTTTGCACATTCTCCCCATGTCTGCATGGGTTTCCTCCGGGTGCTCCGGTTTCCTCCCACACTCCAAAGATGTGCGGGTTAAGTGGATTGGCCATGCTAAATTACCCTTAAATTCGCAGGCTATGTATTGGTTGAGTGAGGTTCAACAAGTACAGAGCACCCCAGGGGAACACCTTCAGAAAGTTCCTCTTACATCCGGGTGCTCCGGTTTCCTCCCACACTCCAAAGATGTGCGAGTTAGGTGGATTGACCATGCTAAATTGAGCCCAGTGTCAGGGGGATTAGCAGGGTAAGGGTTACGGGAATAGGGCCTGGGGTGGGATTGTGGTTGACGCAGACTCGATGAGCCTCCTTCTGTACTGTAGGGATTCTGTGATTCTAAGATGCTGAGGGTTATGGACAGGGTAAATCGTGAGAAATTGCTCCCTCTCAAGGGAGCATCAAGAATGATGAGGCACAGATTCAAAGTAATGGGCAAAAGCAGTAGTGATGTGAGGAACAGAACTTTCACACCCAGGGGATGGTTAGGGTCTGGAACGAGCTTCCTGAAAGGATGATTGAGATATTCAAAAGGGACAAAAACAGAAAATGCTGGAAAAACTCAGCGGGTCTGGCAGCACCTATGGAGACAGAAAATTGACTTAAAATTTCGAGTCTGCATGACTCTTCTTCGGAGTTAAAGAGATTATGTAGTGTGTAAGAGAGGGTGAAGCAGAGTAAAAGGTCAGTGACTGGTAGGAGTTAGGGGAGATTGCAACAAAGCTGCGTAGATCATAAGACAAATGAAGTGTTGATGGCAGAAGGTGCAAGTAGTTACATAAAGGTATCAGAACGTGTTAATGAAATCATAGAAACCCTACAGTACAGAAAGAGGCCATTCGACCCATCGAGTCTGCACCGACCACAATCCCACCCAGGCCCTTCCCCCATATCCACCCACTAATCCCTCTAACCTACGCATCTCAGGACACTAAGGGCAATTTTTAGCATGACCAATCAACCTAACCCGCACATCTTGGGAGAATAAAGATCATGGGCGGCACGGTATCAGAGTGGTTAGCATGGTGCCTCACAGCTCCAGGGACCTGGGTTCAATTCCCAATGGGGGACACTGACTGTGTGGAGTTTGCACGCTCTCCCCGTGTCTGCATGGGTTTCCTCTGGTTTCCTCCCACAGTCTAAAGACAGGTTAGCTGGATTGGCCATGATAAGTTAACCCTTAGTGTCCCGGGATGTATATGTTAGACGGATTAGCAGCGTAAATGTGTGGGGTTGTGGGGATAGGGGCTGAGTGGGATTGTGGTTGGTGCAGACTCAATGGGCCGAATGGCCTCCTTTTGCACTGTCGGAATTCTATGAGATGCTTTCAGACCTGCTGAGATTTTCCAGCATTTTCTGCTTTTGTTTCAGATTCCAGTGTCGGCAGTAATTTTGCTTTTATATTAAAGAATGGATTTGGGTTTTGCCCAGTCCATTCTGAGCATTGGCTTCATAACTTTAAGAATGGAGTTTAAAAAAACATTGCCTCCTATGCTGTGTGCTGCCCCTTTAAGTGGCTGCTGTGCTGCGCCTTTAAGAGAGCTGGCGGGAGGAAGCGGGAGTTTGGGTGTGAGCGCTGAGTGAGGCGCAGCGTGCGGCTTATCCCTGCCTGTGGGTGGGGTGTTCCCGGGGGGAGGGATCGCACAGGGTGAGGGAGGATAGTGAGGGGGAGGGAGGAAAGATAGTGAGGGGGATTCCGGGGGTCTGGCTGGGGAATGCGGCCAGGGTGTTGGCCGTGAGGCCCGGGCTTTCCGGCCGCTGAGGGCCAGCGGGCGGGGAAGATGCAGCGGGACCTGGGCAGCTTCCCGCTGCCCCCCGCGATCAGGATCAAGCTGCTGGGCTGCGGTTTCCAGAGCGCCGGGGATGTGAGCGGCCTGAGAGCGACTCAACTCAGCAAAGGTAAAGAGAGAGCGCCGCCGTAATGTCCGTAAAGCAGGAGCTACCGTAATGTCCGTAAAGCAGGAGCTACCGTAATGTCCCTAAAGCAGGAGCTGCCGTAATGTCCATAAAGCAGGAGCTACCATCACTGTCCAATATAGGGCTCTCTACCGTAACTCACCGACAAAAGGGCACTCCTACCGCAGCTCGTCGACAAGAGGATAGATACTATTAGCATAACTCACTGACTATAGGGTAGTCTACCGTAATTCACTGACAATAGGGCATTGCTACCGTAACTGTCCAAAAATAGGGTACTGCTACTGTAACTCACTGACTACAGGGTAGTCTACTGTAATTCACTGACAATAGGGAATTGCTACCGTAACTGTCCAAAAATAGGGTACTGCTACTGTAACTCACTGACAATAGGGCACTGCTACCATAACTCACTGACAATAGGGCACTGCTACCGTGACTCACTGACAATAGGGCACTGCTACCGTAACTCACTGACAATAGGGCACTGCTACCGTAACTCACTGACAATAGGGCACTGCTACCGTAACTCACTGACAACAGGGCACTGCTACCGTAACTCACTGACAACAGGGCACTGCTACCGTAACTGACAACAGGGCACTGCTGCTGTAACTCACTGACAACAGGGCACTGCTGCTGTAACTCACTGACAATAGGGCACTGCTACCGTAACTCACTGACAATAGGGCATTGCTACCGTAACTCACTGAAAATAGGATACTGCTACCGTAACTCACTGACAATAGGGCACTGCTGCTGTAACTCACTGACAACGGGGCACTGCTACCGTAACTCACTGACAATAGGGCACTGCTACTGTAACTCACTGATAACAGGGCACTGCTACCGTAACTCACTGACAATAGGGTACTGCTACCGTAACTCACTGACAATAGGGCACTGCTACCGTAACTCACTGACAATAGGGCACTGCTGCTGTAACTCACTGACAACAGGGCACTGCTACCGTAACTCACTGACAATAGGGCACTGCTACCATAACTCACTGACGATAGGGCACTGCTACCGTAACTCACTGACATTAGGGCACTGTTACGGTAATTCACTGACGATAGGGCACTGCTGCCGTAATTCACCGAAAATTGGGCACTGCTATCGTAGCTCACCAACAATAGGGCACACTGCTACCGCAATGCACCAAAAATAGGGCACACTGCTACCGTACTATACTCGAAGTAAGCGCACCCCTATTGGAATATCGCTGAAGGAAAAAGTATGCTCTCGTCCTGTAATATACCTAAAGCAAGGGCACCCCTACTGTAAAATACATAAACCAAGAGCGGTCTCCTACCATAACACACCTAAAGCAACAGGAGCATTATCGTAATTTGATTATATTGTGAGCTGCTTAAAGCAGGGTAATTTCTAATGTCTTTGGTTATAACCGGGTTGGGGTACTAAAATGATCATATTGTGGGGGATGCAGCCACTGAAACGTATGCAAGCAAAGTTAGGGGTGCAACTACTGATTATAATTTGGTCTCTGTCAAAATTTGCACCCTTGTCCCGCAGGGGTTGGGGTGCATTATTGACCCCAATAATCACATTTTAATTTGATGTTTTTAAGTTTCCTTTGTACTTTGATTTCTGTTCGGGCTGTTCCCCCTCCTTTTTGGGGAGCTGCCCCTTTTACTTTGTCCTGATTTAATCTGAGTTTGTTTACTTGGTTTGGTTTGACCTAAAAAGAGGACAAATGGTCATGTCCTTATCATCCCTGGTCAATGGCCCCTCCCTAACTCTTTAAACTTCTCCAGCCCAACATCCCTCTGTGATATTGGTGTTCCACTCATTCTGACCTCTTGAGCATCCCGATTTTAACCACATCTCCGTTGGTGGCCGTACCTTCAGTTGACCAGGCCCCTCCAAACTCTGGAATACCCTCCCCATGTCTCTCCAACTCTCTACCTACTTTGCTGCCCAAGGCTTTTGGTGACCCGGCCTAAGATCTCCTTATGTCGGCTGGTGTGATAACGCTCCTGTGAAGCACCTTTATTAAAGGCATTATAGAATTACAAGCGCGGTCTCCTCTACATTGGGGAGACTGAACGCAGGCTGGGTGACAGCTGTGCGGAACATCATCACTCGGTCCACAAGCATGACTCCAACTTCCTGTTGCTTGTCATTGCAACTATGCATCTTGCTTTCAGGCCCACTTGTCCGTCCTTGGCCTGTTGCAATGTTCCAGTTAAGCCCAACACAAGCTGGAGAAGCAGCATCTCGTCTTCCGACCTACAGCCTTCAGGACTCGGCTTTGATTTGATTTATTATTGTCACATGTCACACATACAGTGAAAAGTATTGTTTCATTCGCGCTAGACAGACAAAGCATACTGTTCATAGAGAAGGAAATGAGATAATGCAGAATGTAGTGTTACAGTCATAGCAAGGGTGCAGAGAAAAATCAACTTAATGCAAGGTAAGTCCATTCATAAGTCTGACAGCAGCAGGGAAGAGACTGTTCTTGAGTCGGTTGGTATGTGACCTCAGACTTTTGTATCTTTTTCCCGACGGAAGGAGGTGGAAGAGAGAATGTCCAGGGTGCATGGGGTCCTTAATTATGCGGGTTGCTTTGCCGAGGCAGCGGGAGAGTTCAACAACTTTAGAATGTGACCTTTCTCCTCTATCTTAATCCCTTTCCTAAATATTCCATACATTTTGTGCCTCAATGCAGTGGTTCTCACCTCCCCATCTGGGCCACATGTCTCTTGTTCTTATGCTTGCTGCATCTTTGTTGTAATCCCTCCCAGCTCTCAAAAATCACTCTTCCACCTCTCTTATACAGTATAATATCCATTACATTTTCTCTTTTCATTCTGACAAATAATTAAACAGACTCGAAATGTTAATTGTTTCTCTCCCTATGGATGCTGAGATTTTCCAGCATTCTCTGTTTTTGTTTGAGATTCTAGCATCCGCAGTATTTTGCTTCTATTATAGAAACACACCGTTTTAGCAGGGATAATTGGCTATTATCGTCCTACAGTGGAGGCACAGCTGAGCTCTTTGGACTTAGGAAAGTCCAGCCCCACCCCCCACCCCAACCCTCTCCACCCCCACTGTAGATTGTGGGCAGGTTGGGTGAAGGGCAGGTTGGGTGAAGATCAGCTTGTGCTGGTCTGTGATGCCTTCCCAGGACGCAGAGCCTGATGAATTCACAATGACAAATGAGGAATCCATTGGTTCAGGCCCAGGAGGGTGGCCAGTGGCTGAGGAGCTGCAATGATGGAAAGGGAAAGAGGAATAGATTTATCTTCCATGCTCTGATCAAATTGGTTGGTACAGTGGGTTAGCACTGCTGCTTCACAGCGCCGGAGACCCGGGTTCGATTCCCAGCTTGGGTCACTGTCTGTGCGGAGTCTGCGTGTTCTCCCTGGGTCTGCGTGGGTTTCCTCCGGTTTCCTCCCATAGTCTGAAATATGTGCTGGTTAGGTGCTAAATTCTCCCTCAGTGTACCCGAACAGGCACCGGAGTGTGGCCACTCGGGGATTTTCACAGTAACTTCATTGCAGTGTTAATGTAAGCCTATTTGTGACACTAATAAATAAACTTTAAACTTCAATTCCGGCCTCGGGTCACTGTCTGTGCAGAGTCTGCACATTCTCCCCGTGTCTGCGTGGGTTTCCTCCGGGTGCTCCGGTTTCCTCCCACAATCCGAAAGACGTGCTGGTTAGGTGGATTGGCCATGCTAAATTCTCCCTCAGTGTACCCAAACAGGCGCCGGAGTGTGGCGACTAGGGCATTTTCACAGTGACTTCATTGCAGCGTTAATGTAAGCCGACTTATGGCACTAATAAATAAAAAATGTTCAAAATCAGGTAGATTTTCCTTAAAAGAAAGCAAGGATATTGTCTCTGGGGCAATCGATGCTGGTGCTTGCTGAAAATGTGCAATAATCTGCATCAACGCTTGAGATTGCAAGATATCTGTCCATCTGCTTCATCTGTCAGAAATGTTATAATGTCTCTGACTGCAGCATCGTAATGATTGCGGGGTTGTTGCCTTCTACAGCCTGTTCCACAATGAGAGTCACCCCTCGCGTGGGGAAAGCCATTTCCTCTTGTCAATCCTGTTTTAATGGTTTGAATGTGCATCCCTTTACATCCCTGTTTAGAGCTGGGCATCTCCAAGGAAGAGTCATTGGAAGTCCTACAGATCGTGCGGAGGGAATCCTCCGGAGGGGAATCCCAACAGAGTGCGGGGTTGCCGCCTGTTCGGAAGTACACAGCCCTGGAACTGCTGGAGCAGGAGCATGCTCAAGGCTCTATCATCACCTTCTGCTCCGCTCTGGACGAAATCCTTGGAGGAGGGGTGCCCATCGGAAAAATTGTGGAAATCTGCGGTGCTCCTGGTGTTGGGAAAACCCAGCTAAGGTAAGACGCACTCTCCATCTGTTAGCCCCGTTCTGGTAATGCGGCCATGTCCCAGACCTGGGACTCGGAAGGCCCACTTTATCAATTTGAAAAGCTTGGTAGCCATTACTGAGATCAGGTTACAGACTTTCTTATAAATCCATGAATATTACAGACATGCAGCAGTTTGCAATTTTTTTCTCTTGTGCGGTCTACACCACCAATCTGGGAGGTAGAAAGCAGGGGACAAAAACAGGCAATCCTAAACTCTCAGAAAATGCTGATTCTATTGTTAAACATGCAGAATGTGGGCATGAGGTCGCACTCAGATTAAAGACCAAGTTTGTGAGAATTTAAGGGAGGCTGGAAGATTCACCTAGGTTGGAGCTGGCAGGAAGGAATCTGCAGTGTAAAATTGAATGAAAATCAGTTCTGGGATTGGAAGCTATCTGGCTGGGAAAGTAAAAAATAAGCAATCCATTGGAAACTGAGAGAAACTGTGAAATGTTTGCAACAAGTACAGTAGTTCCATGAGGCACGGTAAAGAAACATTTATTTCTGTGGATTAAAATACAAGTTGCCAACAAAAAGAAAATGGTGTTTAGTTAATAGTGCTTTTTAATCATTTGTTATAGCAAAAGTTTTTTAAAAGTTTTGATTTAAAGTATAAATTGCCAGCAAAAAAAAAAGCAATTTTGTTAATAGTGCTTTTTAGTCATTTGTTACAATTTTTTTTTAAAAATCTTGATTCAATATAAGTTGCCAGCAAAAAGAAAATAGTGTTTGGTTAATCATGCTTATTAGTCATTTGCTACAGTAAAGGTTTTTTACAAAGTTTTTAATGTCATCCGTTCAGCTATTGACTAGAGTTTGAATTTTTTTTTAAAACGTTATCAATCTCTACAGAGATCATAACACTGTATTTACAATTGCTGAATCGATCGAGATCCTTGTTTTATTTTTCCATGTTGCCCAGTATCCAGCTGGTTGTGGACACACAAATCCCCGAATGCTTTGGTGGCCTTGACGGCGAGTCTGTGTACATCGACACTGAGGGCAGTTTTATCGTGGACCGAGTGGTGGACGTCGCTCACGCTGCCGTGCACCATTGTCACCTGATCGCTGAGGCCAGCCAGGATGAAGGTAGGCCGGGTCAGCAGGGTGCAACTAGTCATTAGGCAAACCGAGAGTGGGGTCTGACTTGATTTATTGTTGTCACATGTATTAACATACAGTGAAAAGGATTGTTTCTTGCGCGCTATACAGACAAAGCATACCGTTCATAGAGAAGGAAAGGAGAGAGTGCAGAATGTAGTGTTACAGTCATAGCTAGGGTGTGGAGAAAGATCAACTTAATGCGAGGTAAGTCCATTCAAAAGTCTAATGGCAGCAGGGAAGAAGCTGTTCTTGAGTCGGTTGGTACGTGATCTCAGACTTTTGTATCTTTTTCCCGATGGAAGAAGGTGGAAGAGAGAATGTCCGGGGTGCGTGGGGTCCTTAATTATGCTGGCTGCTTTTCCGAGGCAGCGGGAAGTGTAGACAGAGTCAATGGATCGGAAGCTGGTTTGCATGATGGATTGGGCTACATTCAAGACCTTTTGTAGTTCCTTGCGGTCTTGGGCGGAGCAGGAGCCATACCAAGCTGTGATACGACCAGAAAGAATGCTTTCTATGGTGCATCTATAAAAGTTGGTGCGAGCGTAGCTAACTTGCCAAATTTCCTTAGTTTTCTGAGAAAGTAGAGGCGTTGGTGGGTTTTCTTAACTATAGTTTCTCTCTACGTAGTGGGATTCTATGTCGGCCTCGGTGAGGACTGAGCTGAACTTTCCCCTGAGACTGACGGCTGTGACTGTCGCCTCTGAGTCAAGAAAACGGCACAATAGCTAGCACTGCTGCCTCACGGCGCCAGGGACCCGGGTTCAATTCCGGCCTTGGGTCACTGTCTACATGGAGTTTGCACATTCTTTCCGTGTTTGCGTGGGTTTCCTCCGGGTGCTCCAGTTTTCCTCCGACACTCCAAAGACGTGAAGGGTAGGTTGATTGGTCATGTTAAATTGCGGGGTAAATATGTGGGGTTACAGGGGTAGGGCCTGGGTGGGATTGTTGTCGGTGTAGGCTCGATGGGCTGAATGGCCTCCTTCTGCACTGTAGGGATTCTATAATCTTTGATAAGTTCAAGTCTCCCATCAGAGAGATATGAAATTTAGCCTGATGCTCCCTTTGCCGTATTGAGGGAGTGATGCACTGTCTTTAAATTGAGATGTTCAACTGAGACCCATTCCCCCTGTCCTCTGCCAAAGATCCTAAATGATGATACAAGGCAAAGCAGTGAAGGTCTGGACCGATGGGTATCTTACAGCAACATGATCAAAAACGCACCATCTGGTATTTATTTGGATCTTGCTATGCATAACGTGGACGTGCTGTTTAAAGAAATATACTTCATTGGATGTGACGTACTTTCTTGGGATGTTCTGGGGTTGTGAAAGATGCTATATAAATGCAGCTTCTGTTCTTGTAATGCAAAACGAGGGGAAGTCGCAGCTGTGTCACAGTTAAGATTAAGGTAATTAATTATGAGCAAGGCACCAGAAGGTGAATGAAAGGCAGGTGGTGGTGGGGAGGGGGGTGTTCCTGAGGTGGGTGATCAGGATTTTAGTTGGACAACACACACGACTAATGAGGAGGTTTTGAGGAAAGCAGACACACAGGAAAAACTTTAGCAGGTGATCATTACCAAGAGACAACATCAAATCTCTGAGCACGTACTTCAGAGAGAGAAAGAAAAACATCTGGGACAACTGAGAGTCGCAGAGGGGAAATACACTGACGGTTTAAGAAGCAGAACAGGTGAGGTTTGACAACAACACCAAGATATTTTCTGTTATCAAAGACTGTTTGGAGAGCCAACACTGAACAACCATAGAATCCCTACAGTGCAGAAGGAGGCCATTCGGCCCATCGAGTCTGCACCGACTATACAAATTAGTATCTTACCCAGGCCCACCCATCCCCGCACCCCTGCACATTTAGCATGACCAATCCACCTAACCTTTTTTGATTTGATTTATTATTGTCACGGTGGCACAGTGGTTAGCACTGCTGCCTCACAGCACCAGGGTCCAGAGTTCAATTCCCGGCTTGGGTCACTGTCTGTGTGGAGTTTGCACGTTCCCCCCGTGTCTGCGTGGGTTTCTTCCGGGTGCTCCGTTTTCCTCCCACAGTCCAAAGATGTGTGGGTTAGTTGGATTGGCCATGCTAAAATTGCCCCTTAGTATGAGGGGGACTAGCAAGAGTAAATGCATGGGGTTATGGGGATAGGGCCTGGGTGGGATTGTGGTCGATGCAGACTCAATGGGCTGAATGGTCTCCTTTTGCACTGTAGGATTCTATGATTCTGTGACACATGTACTGCTATACAGTATAAAGTATTGTTTCTTGCGCACCATACAGACAAAGCATACCAATCAGAGAAAGGAGAGGGTGTAGAGTGTAGTGTTACAGTCATAGCTTGAGTGTAGAGAAAGATTAGTGTGAGGTAGGTTCTTTTGAAAAGTCTGATGGCAGCAGGAAAGAAGCTGTTCTTGAGTCGGTTGGTACGTGACCTCAGACTTTTGTATCTTTTTCCCGATGGAAGAAGGTGGAAGAGAGAATGTCCGGGGTGCATGGGGTCCTTAATTATGCTGGCTGCTTTTCCGAGGCAGCAGGAAGTGTAAACAGTCAATGGATGGGAGGCTGACTTGCGTGATGGATTGGGCTACATTCACAACCCTTTTTGGCTTCTTGCGGTCTTGGACAGAGCAGGAGCCATACCAAGCTGTGATACAACCAGAAAGAATGCTTTCTATGGTGCATCTGTAGAAGTTGGTGAGAGTCATAGCTGACGTGCCAAATTTCCTTCGTCTCCTGCGGCGTTGGTGGGGCTTTCTTAACTATAGTGTCGGCATGGGGGGACCAGGACAGGTTGATGGTGATCTGGACACCTTGCACATCTCTGGAGTGTGGGAGGAAGCTGGAGCACCTGGAGGAAACCCACGCAGACACGGGGAGAACGTGCAAACTCCACACAGACAGTCACCCGAGGCAGGAATTGAACCAGGGACCCTGGCGCTCTGAGACACTGTGCCACTCGTAGATTCTGAAGGGCTTGACAGGGTAGAGATTGCTTCCCTTGGCTGGGAAATCTAAATCACGGGTGGCACAGTCTCAGGATAACGGGCTGATCATTTCAGACTGAGATGAGGAGAAATTTCTTCACTCAAAGGGTTGTGAATCATTGGAATTTTCTACCCCAGAGGATTGTGGATGCTCCATCATGAAATGCGTTTAAGGCTGCGATAGATAGATATTTAGTCGTTCAGGAAACCAAGGGATATGGGGAGCATTTGGGAAATTAGTTGAATCAGAAGATGAACCATGATGGAATTGAATGACTGAGCAGGCTCGAGACATCAAACACTCGGTTCCTGCCCATCTTTCCGATGTTCTGAATTCATACTCTCTTGAGTACAATGCGTGGGTGCCTGACATTTCATCAGCAGGGGAGGAGAGAGAGAAGAAAAATGATTCATACAATCTTACAGCCAAGGACATTTGGTCACTGTCCATGCTTTGGGTAGCGGGATTAATTGGGTAGCTCTTTGAAAGAACTGACATGGGCAACAATGGGCTGAATGGCCTCCCTCTGTGCTGCATGAATCTATGGAATGGGGGGAAAAAATCTTGCATTCATATAGCAAGGGAATTCAAGGTGCTTATGCTTCAGTTTTATTCATTAGTGTCACAAGTAGGCTCACATTAACACCGCCATGAAGTTTCTGTGAAAAGTCCTTAGTCGCCACACTCTGGCGCCTGTTCGGGTACACTGAGGGAGAATTTAGCATGGCCAATGCGCCTAACCAGCGCGGGTCCCTGGCGCTATGAGGCGGCGGTGCTCACCACTGTGCCACCGTGACACTCCAGGTGAGGGGTCTTGTCCTGTGGGACATTCACAGGGTGGGAGATTCTGACTGGAGCTCCCTTCACCTGGTGGACACAGCTCCACGCCAGGGGTGCAGCTTTATTCGAATTATCCCCCTGTGCATTCTGCTCCCCGCAGGAGGTGCAGCGGGGCAATCGCAAGAATAATATTGGGTTCAAAATGATTAATTGACAAGGACAACATCTGCATTTCTTGCTGACTGTTTTGGGGCCTTAACAAAACAGCAGGTGCCACAAGCAGCAATTCCTCAGCTATTTAGTTGTTAATTTGAAGAAATCCGACTTCTTTTCCCATGAGTACTGAAGGTTAAGGAGTGATCTAACTGAGGTGGTTAAGACAATTGGCAGAGTTGATTGGAAAATCGATTGCATCTGGTGTGAGCAGTCCAGATAGAAAGTGAAGAATTCTGCGTAAACGTTTAAAATGCTGTTCTGGCGCACAAACTCTGGAAGCAAAATGCAATATAACTCGGCATTCTATGCAAAGCTGGACATTTACTTGTGAATTTTCCTTTTTTATTTTCATTTAATAAGTTGTTTCGAAAAGTTTAAATAAGCAAGGGAACTGCAGCGTAAGATTCATGCGAGGTGATTGAGGGATGATGTCAGGCTGAATGGCCTCTCCCTGATCCTGTGTATGATTTTCTAATTCTCTCTGACACCTGCCCTCTCTTTTGTCTCTGCCCCCTCTCCCTCCCTCTCTCTCTCTCTTTGCCCCCGCCCCCCCCGCTCGCTCTCTCTCGCTAATTGAAGGTTGTCCATCTCTCTTGCAGTTCAGCTCGAGACAGCACAGGCCTTCTCCGTCTCCAGCATCCTTTCTCGTATCTACTACTTCCGTTGCCATGACTACGTGGAGCTGCTGGCCCAGGCCCACTTGCTGGCTGACTTCCTAGCGGAACATCGTAAGGTACGTCTTGGCCCGGGCTGGGCCGTTCGCTGTCAGAGCAAGCTTGTGCTTTGACCTTTTCCTCCTCTCCGTTAGCTGACCGTTCAGTTCAGACTGGGCTGGTGGCCCTCGAGAAGGTGGCAGTGAGCCGCTATCTCGAATCACTGCAGGCCATGTGGTGTAGGTACACCCACACTGCAGTTAGAAGAAAGATTCCAGGATTTTGATCCAGTGGCAGTGATGGGATGGTTACAACAATCAGGATGGTGTGTGATTTGGAGGGGAACTGGTGAAGTTTTGATTTGATTAATTGTCCTTGTGTATCGGCTAGGGTGGAGAAGGTCGCAGGCTTGGAGAGCTTTCAATCTCTGATGTATCTCCAAGGAAAGGACATCTTTTAAGGCAATAATGAGAAATTTGTGAGTCCCTAAGCAGGGAGTACACTATAGAACACAGCATCCTTGGGGCTCCTTGCAAGCCAATTATTGGCCAATTTAAACACAGTTCAGGAAAATGAAGAACAAATTATTTTTCAGATGGCCCAGCTTTTCAATAGAAGTTGGATTTGTATTTCACTCTCTACAGTACACGTTATGATAGCCCTGTATCTAAAACACAGGATCAGCCTTAATCATAGTACATTATCCATTCCTGGGCATCACACTATGGGAAGGATGTGAATACTTTAGAGAGAGCTCAGAAAAGATTCACCAGAATGGTTCCCAAAACTGAACAGAGTTGACTTCAATATACACTCATGGTGCTGTAACAGGGAGGCCTCGTGGCGCAGTGGGTAGCCTACCAACCTCTGGGCCAGAAGCTTTGGGATCAAGTCCTGCTCTGGAATGTGATAGCCACAGAAGGTGCGTTCATAATGTGGCCAAACAGCTGGATTCTCAGCCTGTAAATCCTCCCAATACACCTGACGGTATGAGTGGGAGTTTTCTGGTCAGCCGTACTGCGAAAGGCAACAGAAAACTACAGCCGCACCTTGCCAAACATGATCATGGACCAATCCAATGGAAGTCCATGGTCACCAACACCCTCTAAGGCAGAGATGGGCAACCTAGGCTGGTGAGTGGACTGTATGAGAGGCCCCTCTCTCATCTCAGTGGGCCGCAAGATTGAAACTGGGCTTGTTCACTAACTGTGGCCCCGTGAATAAGATTAAATACATTTAATACACGCTGAATATTTCATAACTTATAAAAACTGCTTAAACCTTCAGTTTATAGAACTGTCATCAACTTCAAATGATAAAAACAAAATAAATATATATGTTTTGGACACTGAGTAAAGTTTATTTATTAGTCACAAGTAAGGCTTACATTAACACTGCAATGAAGTTACTGTGAAATTCCCCTACTTGCCACAATCCAGCGCCTGTTCGGGTCAATGCACCCTAACCAGCACGTCTTTCAGAATGTGGGAGGAAACCAGAGCACCCGGAGGAAACCCACGCAGACACGGGGAGAATGTGCAGATTCCACACAGACAGTGACCCAAGCTGGGAATCGAACCTGGGTCCCTGGCGCTGTGAGGCAGTCGTGCTAACCACTGTGCCACCGTGCCGCCCTGCACCGCTCTCAGTCAATACTGTGAGCAATCAGCGCACACCTCACTTCACTCGCCCTTGCTTTACGTTCGAATCACTTCATTCAGACCGATAGGGGAAAAAAATGACACGGATGGGAATCAGTGGAGTGTGGCAACCCTGCATGTAGGCAACAGTCAATAAAGTGTCTCGTGGGGCCACACGTGACACCCCCCCCCCCCAGGCCACAGATTGCCCACCACTGCTCTAAGTGCGTGGTACCTGGAGGAGGAGGTGCTGTGGACCCAGTACTGAGAGGTGGGACCAGACTGGATAACTCTTTTCCAACCAGCAGGGGGCAGGAGAGGCCGAATGGTCACCTCCTGTGCCGTAAATCCTCCGATGTTTCAGCGCCCCAGGTGGGCTCAGACCCTCCCCTTTATAATCCGGCCCACTGGAGATCAAGGCTGAGCTTCCAGTAAGCTTTTCCCACCTCTTTACTGGTTTTCAATGGTTTGCGTGCTTGGATTCCCAAATCTTTTACCAACAACCCATAGTGTCCCGCTATTTTAGGTATCCCAATATGGAATGGTATCAATTAAAAACAAGAACCCTAAAGGAAATCCATAGAAAGTGCTGGAAAGGTCTGTCAGGGTCTAAATGGGGAGAAGGTGAGTTTGGGTGTCAGGCTCCAGGTGGAGCAGGGGATTAAGAATATAAGAGTTAGGAGAGCACGGGTGGGCCATTGGACGCCTTGGGCCTGCTCCGCCATTCAGTGAGTTCATGGCTGATCTGAGTGGAGGGGGTGCAGAGGAGATTCACCAGGATGCTGCCTGGGATGGAACATTGGGCAGCACGGTGGCACAGTGGTTAGCACTGCTGCTTCACAGCTCCAGGGACCTGGGTTCGATTCCCGGCTTGGGTCACTGTCTGTGTGGAGTTTGCACATTCTCCTCGTGTCTGCGTGGGTTTCCTCCGGGTGCTCCGGTTTCCTCTCACAGTCCAAAGATGTGCAGGTTAGATTGATTGGCCATGCTAAAATTGCCCTTCATGTCCTGGGATGCGTAGGTTAGAGGGATTAGTGGGTAAATATGTAGGGATATGGGGGGTAGGGTCTGGGTGGGATTGTGGTCGGTGCAGACTCGATGGGTCGAATGGCCTCTTTCTGTGCTGTAGGGTTTCTAAGATTCTAAGATTTAGATTATGAAGAGGTTGGATAGGCTTGGGTTGTTTTCTCTGGAGCAGAGAAGACTGAGGGGCGACCTGATTGAGGTGTACAAGATTATGAGAGACATGGATAGAGTAGATAAGGAGCAGCTGTTCCGCTTAGCTGACGGGTCAGTTATGAGGGGATACAAGTTAAAAGTGAGCAGTGGGAGGTTTGTGGGGGGGGGATTTGAGGAAAAGCTTTTTTACTCAGAGGGTGGTGAGGGTCTGGAATGCGCTGCCTGGGAGGGTGGTGGAGGCGGGATGCCTCACATCCTTTAAAAGGCACCTGGATGAGTACTTGGCACGCCATAACATTCAAGGCTATGGGCCAAGTGCTGGCAAGTGGGATTAGGTGGGCAGGTCAGGGTATTTCATGCATCGGTGCAGACTCGATGGGCTGAAGGGCCTCTTCTGCACTTTTTGTGTGTGTGATTGTAGCTTTAACTTCAGCCTTTTGCCTGTTCAGCTTGTATATCTCCCTTGTCAATCAAAATCCGCTTCGAGTATGTCCAATGTCCCAGCCACACTGCTCCCTGCGGGAGAGAACCCCACAGACTAACAATTCTCTGGGGAATAAATTCCTCCTCCTCCTCCCTGTTCTCAATGGGAGAGCCCTTATTCTGAAACTCTGCCCCCAGTTCTCGAGTCCCTCACGAGGAGAATTCTCTCAGTGTCCGCCCTGTCAGGACCCCCCTCGGGATCCTATGTTTCCCCTCCCTGCTTCTAAACTCCATAGAGCACAGACCCAACCTGCTCAGCCTTCCCTTCACGAGACAACCCCTTCATCCCAGGAATCGGCCGAATGAACCCTCTCTGGACTGCTTCCAAAGCAAGCATGGTGGCACAGTGGTCAGCACTGCTGCCTCCCAGCGCCAGGGACCCGGGTTCGATTCTCAGCTTGGGTCACTCTGTGTGAAGTCTGCACGTTCCCCCCGTGTCTGCGTGGGTTTCCTCCGGGTGCTCCGGTTTCCTCCCACAGTCCGAAAGACGTGCTGGTAAGGGTGCATTAGCCGAGATAAATTCTCCCTCAGTGTACCCGAACAGGTGCCGGAGTGTGGCGACTAGGGGATTTTCACAGTGACTTCATTGCGGTGTTAAGGTAAGCCTACTTGTGACACTAATAAATAAACTTAAACATTTATCTCCTTCCTTAAGTAAGATATCCTGTTGAAGGTCTGTTGTATTCACTGCTCCCAATGCACTGCTGCTCACAGCGCCAGAGACCCGGGTTCAATTCCGGCCTTGGGTCACTGTCTGTGCGGAGTTTGCACATTCTCCCCGTATCTGCGTGGGTTTCCTCCGGGTGTTCCGGTTTCCTCCCACGGCCCAAAGATGTGCGGGTTAGGTTGATTGCCCGTGCTAAATTCTCCCTCAGAGTCAGGGGATTAGCAGGGTAACTATGTGGGGGGATACAGGAATATGGCCTGAGTGGGATTGTAGTCAGTGCAGACTCGATGGACCGAATGGCCTCCTCCTTCACTGTCGGGATTCTATGACCAAAACTGTGCACAGTACTCTGGATTGGATTTCTCAGGAAGCCCACTAGATGGAGCAATGAACTGCAGCCGAGATCAGGTTTGAGTTGGAGAGCTGGAGATGAATAATACTGAGAGTTTTTCTGATAAAGATTACATCACTCTCTGCCAAATAAAGTTAGAGCGACGCTGACCTGAGTTAACACAGCAGTGAGCACTTCAATAATAATAAATAAAAACAGAAGATGCTGGAAAACCCAGCAGGTCCGGCAGCATCTGTGGAGAGAGAAACAGAGTTAATGTCCTGAGACTGTAGGAACCTTTCAGAGCTAAAGAGAGGGAGAAATGTGTTGGATTATATCTTGTATGTTCACTTGCACCTCCTCCAATTTTGGTCTGTTGTGTTCACTGCTCCCAATGCCACCGGCTCCTGTACATTGGGGAGACTAAACGCAGACTGGGCGACCGCTTTGCCGAAAACGTTTGCTCCGTCCACAAGTCTGACCCCAATCTTGCCGTTGCTTTCCATCTTAACTCAGCACTTTGCTCACATGTCCGTCCTTGGCCACCTGTGATGCCCCAACGCAAACTGGAGGAGCAGCATCTCCTCTTCCAATTAGTCACATTACCACCTTCTGGTTCACTCATGTCCTTTAGGGAAGGAAATCTGCCGTCCTTACCCGGTCTGGCCTACTTGTGACTCCAGAGCCTCAGCAATGTGGTTGACTCTCAACTGCCCTCTGAAATGGTCGAGCCAGACATTCGGTTCAAGGACAACGAGGGATGGGCAATAAATGCTGGCCCAGCCAGCGACGCCAATGTCCCACGAATTAATAATTTAAAATATATACTTTTCACGCAGCGCGTGATTGAGGCCTGGAATGCGCTGCCTGAGATGTGGGGCAGAGGCCGGTTCAGTCGAGGCATTCGGAAGGGAATAAAACTGGGATCTGAAAAGGAAGAATGTGCGGGGTTACAGGGAGAGGGCAGGAGAATGGCACGAGGTGAATTACCCGTTCAGACAGCTGGCACAGACACGATGGGCCGAATGGCCCCCTCCTGTGCTGTGACGTCTCTGTAATTCTGTGTGTGGATTGCTGTCATTCCAGACAGGCAGCTGGTGAAGGATAGACCAGGAGCCAATCACTGCACACTTCCATATTTATTGACAAGAGTTGCACATTACAAGCTCCCAACTCCGCAACCAATAACCACAGATTCTCGCTGGGTTTAGTCATAATGGCTCAAGTAGATCCCCTGTTTTGTCCATTACCTGCCTACAGTTAATATTCAGTTAGCCTGGATATAAATAGATTTGTGATTGACAGGGTATGAGGGGGGAGCGGGGGGTGGGGGGGGGGGGATGGTGGTAAACAGGAAAGTAGCGATAAAGCCACAATCAGATCCACCAGGGGGCACAGTGGTCAGCACTGCTTCCCCACAGTGCCAAGGACCCGGGTTCAATTCCCGGCTTGGGTCACTGTCTGTGTGGAGTCTGCACCTTCGCCCCGTGTCTGCGTGGGCTTCCTCCCATATTCCAAAGATATGGGGGTAGATTGATTGGCCATGCTAAATTGCCCCTTAGCGTCACAAGATGAGTAGGTTAGATGGATTCACCATGGTAAATGTGTAGGGTCACAGAGAAAGAGCGGGGGCGAGGGCCTGGATAAGATACTCTAACAGAGAGTCAGTGCAGACTCGATGGGCCAAATGGCCTCTCCTGCACTGTAGGGATTCTATGGTTGATTATTATAAATGGCAGAGCAGGCTAGGGGTCATATAGTCCACTCCTGCTCCTGAGTTGTATATTCATATCTGTGCATGTTGAATAGGGTTGGAATTGGCACTTTTGTGATGCCCCCATGTTTGAGTTGCTTGTTGGCAATGTCTGGTTTCACATTTCTAAGTAGCAAGAAAATTGTATTTATATAGCACCTTCAACATCAGGAAAAGGAGCTTCACGGGAGTGTTATCAGACAGAGTTTGATACCCAGCTACATAAAGTGATATTGGGGACAGATGACCAAAAGCTTGCTCAGAGATGGATCTTAAAGGAGGAACACAGTAAGAAGTCTCACAACATCAGGTTAAAGTCCAACAGGTTTATTTGGTAGCAAAAGCCACTAGCTTTCGGAGCGCTGCTCCTTCATCAGGTGAGTGGGAGTTCTGTTCACAAACGGGGCATACAGAGACACAAACTCAATTTACAAAATAATGGAATGCGAGCCTTTACAGGTAATCAAGACTTAAAGGTACAGACAATGTGAGTGGAGAGAGGGTTAAGCACAGGTTAAAGAGATGTGTATTGTCTCCAGCCAGGACAGTTAGTGAGATTTTGCAAGCCCAGGTAAGTCGTGGGGGTTACAGATGGTGTGACATGAACCCAAGATCCAGGTTGAGGCCGTCCTCATGTGTGTGGAACTTGGCTATCAAGTCAAATATCATTAAAGGAGGAGACAGAGCTGGAGAAACTTAGGCAAGGAATTCCAGAATTTGGGGTCCAGGCTGTTGAAGGCACAGCTGCCAGTGGTGGAGCGAAGGCAGTTGGGAATGACAGAAGGGGTCCAAATTGGAGGAAAATGCAAATTCCCATCCAGGTTCTCTGGTGGCTCAGTGGTTAGCACTGCTGCCTCACAGCGCCAAAGACCCGGGTTCAATTCCGGCCTCGGGTATCTGTGTGGTGTTTGCACATTCTCCCCGTGTCTGCATGGGTTTCCTCCGGGTGCTCTGGTTTCTTCCCACACTCCAAAGATGTGCCAGTTAGGTGGAATAGGGATAGTTACGGGTAAAGGTTGGGGGATAGGACCTGGGTAAAATACTCTTGTCAGAGAGTCGGTGCAGAATTGATGGGCTGAATGGCCTCTTTCTGTAGGGATTCTCTGAAAGTCACACATTATCTTGACTCAGAAATGATTCGCTGTTCCGTAATCATTGTCTCTGAGGTTGCTATTGAGAGAGTCCAGGAGGTTACTCTTCAATTCCTGGGGACTCCAGGGTGATGATCCCGGAAGGTGTTGGTGATCCACAGTGAAGTGACTCAGGGAAATTGTGGTGAGGCGATGGCCTAGTGGTATTATTACTAGACTATTAATCCAGAAACTCGGCTAATGTTCTGGAGACCCGGGTTCGAATTCTGCCACGGCAGATGGTGGAATTTGAATTCGATAAAAAATATCTGGAATTCAGAATCTACTGATGATCATGAAACGATTGTCGGAAAAACCCATCTGGTTCACTAATGTCCTTTAGGGAAGGAAATCTGCCGTCCTTACCTGGTCTGGCCTACATGAGACTCCAGATCCACAGCAATGTGGTTAGCTTTCAACTGCCCTCCTCGGGCAACTAGGGATGGGCAATAAATGCTGGCCAGCCAATGATGCCCATGTCCCATGAATGAATAAAAATTGGAGGTCTTGGAGAGGTTTAGACGGTACTGGAGGGTGATCGTCCCCTATGGTGCTGTAGCCCAGATTCAGTGTATTCGAGGGGAGGTTGGAATTGGAAAGTGTGTTTTCCTGGCTGTTGTTGACCTGATGCCCATTCCCTGTGGTTTTTTTTCCCCCAGGTGAGGATTGTAGTGATTGACAGCATTGCCTTCCCGTTCCGCCACAGTCTGGAGGATCTGTCACTGCGGACACGGCTGCTGAACGGACTGGCCCAGCAACTCATCAGCTTGGCCAACCAGCACAGCGTGGCGGTAAGTACAAACCGGCCTTAACCCTCACCCTGTCACAGACCGGGAATGACCGCATAAACCAGGGGTCTGCTTCACCCCCTCGCCCTCGCCCCCACCCCGCTCCTCCTGCAGACTGGACACAGCTTTACACCAGGAGCTGGACACTGGCTGGAATTTTACGACCTCGCTCGTAAAATCCCGCCTGAGGCCAACGGAGGATTCTGTTCTGTGAACCGCGCCCGCCCCCAATTCTGGGGCGGCTGAGGTGGTAAATTCCAGTCTCTGTCACTGCCGTTCCAGACTGGACCGCACCTCATCCGGCCTTGCTTTGGAACTAGCTGGCCAGGAGTAGACTGGGACCTGGCACTCCCGGGACTAGACCCTGTCTCCACCCCCCCCCGGGACAATACCATGCCCCCACCCACCCCCCCCTCTGTTTTCTCCACACCCCTCCCAACCTCAGACCAGAATTTGAGACCAACCAAGCACACCCCCTCCACCCCCCGCTGTGGGTGGCGCAGTGGTTAGCACTGCTGCCTCACAGCGCCAGGGACCCGGGTTCGATTCCCGGCTTGGGTCACTATCTAAGTGGAGTTTGCACGTTCTCCCCGTGTCTGCGTGGGTTTCCTCCGGGTGCTCTGGTTTCCTCCCACAGTCCGAAAGACGTGCCTGGTTAGGTACATTGGCCGTGCTAAATTTTCCCTCAGTGTACCCGAACAGGCGCCGGAGTGTGGCGACCGGGGGACCTTCACAGTAACTTCATTGCAGTGTTAATGTAAGCCTGTGGCGCCTGTCCCCCCGGGGACAGGACAGACCTCATTCAGTCTGGGAACTGGATTCTGCGTTCTTCTTTTCCAGAGTGAGTGATGTGTTTGACGTGAAAATGTTGACTTTGGCATTAGTCTGACGGAATAACCAGTAATCTAGTGATTGGGTTCCGATGACCTGCTAATGCCAGTGGCAAAAGTTGTTTTAAAGACTGTTGTTTGTCTCAGGTACAAACACTGCTGCTTTCTGGAATGTTCTGGATCAGCATTAACAGCGAGCCTCTCTTCTTTCAGGTCGTGTTGACCAACCAAATGACCACCCGGTTTGGACAAACCCAGTCCACACTGGTCCCTGCACTAGGTGAGGGCTGAGATTCACTGCTTACTTTATCCTGGCTGCTCGCTATTGCTGAGTCTTGGGGTAGTTTTCATTTGATTTGATTTATAATTGTCACATGTATTAACATACAGTGATAAGTATTGTTTCTTGCGCGCTATACAGACAGAGCATACCGTTCATGGAGAAGGAAAGGAGAGGGTGCAGAATGTAGTGTTACAGTCATAGCTAGGGTGTAGAGAAAGATCAACTTAATGCGAGGTAGGTCCATTCAAAAGTCTGACGGCAGCAGCAGGGAAGAAGCTGTTCTTGAGTCGTTTGGTACATGACCTCAAACTTTTGTATCTTTTTCCCGATGGAAGAAGGTGGAAGCGAGAATGCCCGGGGTGTGTAATTATGCCGGCTGCTTTTCCAAGGCAGCGGGAAGTGCAGACAGAGTCAATGGATGGGAGGCTGGTTTGAGTGATGGACTGGGCTACATTCACGACCTTTTGTAGTTCCTTGCAGTCTTGGGCAGAGCAGGAGCCCATACCAAGCTGTGATACAACCAGAAAGAATGTTTTCTATGGTGTATCTGTAAAAGTTGGTGAGTGGGTTTATTTAAGGAAAAACAGTCTTTCCTTCTTCCCTGTCTGAGATGGTTGCACTCTCGTCTGTGAGTCAGAAGGTTCTGAGTTCAAGTCCCGTTTCCAAGGCTCGAGTGCAAAGTTCCAGGATAACGCTCCAGTGCAGCACTGTGGGAGTGCTGCACTGTCAGAGGTGCTGTTTTTGAATGAGGTCTCATTTTCCCCCTCGGGTGGCAGGACAAGATTCCATGGCACTATTTCAAAGAAGAGGAAGGGAATTCTCCCCAGTTCCCCGACCAATATTTATTCTTCAATCAGCAAATTATTACAGTGCAGAAGGTGGCCATTCAGCCCATCGTGTCAGCACTGGCTGTCCCAATGAGCAATTCACTTAATGCCTTTCTCCCCATAGCCCTGCATGTTCTTTCCTTCTCGGATCAGAGACCAATTCCCTCTTGAATTCCTGGATCGAACGCACATCCCCTCCTTCAGGCAGCACTTCCAGATTCGAACCACTCGCTGCGTGAACATTGTTTTCTTGTGTTGTTTTTGCTTCTTTTGCTAATTACTCTAAATCTGTGCCCTCTCGTTCCCAATCCTTTCACGAGCGGGAACAGTTTCTCCCTGTCTGCTCTGTCCAGACCCCTCG
Source organism: Mustelus asterias (assembly GCF_964213995.1). Taxonomy (NCBI): domain Eukaryota; kingdom Metazoa; phylum Chordata; class Chondrichthyes; order Carcharhiniformes; family Triakidae; genus Mustelus; species Mustelus asterias. Next base: position 7,252,752 of record NC_135812.1, read on the forward strand.
TGATTTTGAATATCTCTATCAAACACACACAGGCCCAGAATCACCACATCGCATTGAGGTGATGCTGATCAGAGCACAGTACAACAGAGGAAGCCATTCGGCCTTCATGTCTGTACTAACTATTGATTTCCCCTCCCCTGCCCTTTTCCTGGCCCTGCTAATGTTTTCCCTCTGTCTTTAATCTTGTATAGTTTTTGCAAGACTTCCCTATTTTTACACTCCATTCCCTTTGAAATGAAGGCCAACATTCCATTAGTCTTCACTATTCCCCGCTAAACTTGCAAGCTAGCTGTTCATGATTTATGCACGAGGACCCCCAGATCCCTCTGAGTCACGGCTTTCTGCAGTCATTCTCCATTTAAATAACATTCAGCTCCTCTATTCTTCCTACCAAAGTGCATAACTTCACATTTTCCTGCATTATATTCCATCTGCCAAGTTTCAAGTGGCTCATTTACACTTGCTGGGAGCAACATCCCTCTAACATCTTTGGACACTAAGGGTCAATTTAGCATGGCCAATCCACTTAACCTGCTCATCTTTGGAGTGTGGGAGGAAACTGGAGCACCCGGAGGAAACCCACACAGACGTGGGGAGAATGTGCAGACTCCGCACAGACAGTGACCCAATGGAACAGTGTCAGAGGGCAAGGGCAGAGTTGGAGTGGGGGAAAGATTTAAAGTGATAAGTGACCTGAAGCTCGGTCACACTTGTGGATGTCCTCAATAAAGAGGTCCTGCAATCTAAGGTCGGTTGTAGAGAGAGTCGCTCCTTCTGTTGTCTCCACAACTAAATGGTTTTTTGTTTTGACCAGGTGAAAGCTGGGGTCATGCAGCCACCATCCGCTTAATTCTCCGCTGGGAGGGCAAGCTGAGGTAAGAGGTCAAATAGAGGTCAGAGGTCTGGGTTGTACAGGGGGCAGCTGGTTAAGAGGTTATGTGTATCCATTTCCTCCGTGTAGATGGAGATTATTTATCATCCTTGGTTTATCACACTGTAGCTCCAAGTTCACCACGCAACATCTAAGTGTCAAACCTCAGCAAACATTTTCAAAAATGGCTATTTTTACATTCATTTATGGGATGTGGGCATCGCTGGCTAGGCCAGCATTAATTGCCCATTCCTAGTTACCGTCGAGAAGGTGGCGGTGAGCTGCCCTCTTGAATCGCAGCAGTCCATGTGGTGTAGCTACACCCACAGTGCTGTTAACAAATCTGGAATTGAACTCCAGTCTCATTAGTGGTGACTGTGAAACTATCATCGATTGTTGTAAAGACATCATCTGGTTCACAAATGTCCTTCCTTTAGGGAAGGAAGTCTGCCATCCTTACCTGGTCTGGCCTACAGGTGACTCCAGAACCACTAACTGCCCTCTGAAATGACCCAACAAGCCACTCAGTTCAAGGGCAGCTAGGGATGGGTAATAAATGTTGGCCTTGCCAGCGACACCCCCATCCCATGGAACAATACAGAGTATCTGATATTACTCAATGGGGTGGCACAGTGGTTAGCACTGCTGCCTCACAGCGCCAGGGACTCGGGTTTGATTCCCGGCTTGGGTCACTATGTGGAGTTTGCACGTTTTCCCCGTGTCTGCGTGGGTTTCCTCCGGGTGCTCCGGCTTCCTCCCAAAGTCCAAAAATGTGCGGGTTAGCTGGATTGGCCGTGCTAAATTGCCTCTTAGTGTTAAGGGGCACCAGATAGGGTAAATGCATGAGGTTATGGGGATAGAGCCTGGGTGGGATTGTGGTCGGTACAGACTCGATGGGCCGAATGGCCTCCTTCTGCACTGTAGGGATTCTATGAAATTCTATTCCATGAAACCAATCTCTCTGTGAGAGTTATATTTGAAACCATCTGTTTATCATCACAATGCTTTTCATTCTATGGGAATGGGAGGAGGCAATTCAATTTGATTTGTATCTTAATTCCATTTGGTTATCTTGATTCTGCATCACTTACCACCCAATAAAAATCTATCATTTTAAAATTTTCAACTGACCCACCCCCAGCCTGGACAGTTTTGTGGTGCTGGCGGAGGGTACGGGAGTTATCTTTGGCTCTGAGATGTTACTGGTACATCACGGAGTATTATTTTAAGCGGAGAGCTGTGTACTAATCAAAAGATCCTGATGGTCCCACTTTTTATATTCCAATCAATTAACTTGGCTGAATTTAATTGCTTCGGAACAGGAGGTGGCCATTCAGCCCCTCAAGCCTGTTCTGCATTCAGTTAGAACATGTCTGATCTGCAGCTCAAATCCAGGCTGCCTTTGCATTCAATGCTCCTCCATTCCCTTCATCCAATTTTTAAAAAATCTGTTGATCTCGATCTGAAAAGCTCCATTTGTTCCGGTTAAAGATAAAGGGACCACGGATCTTAACACCTCGGGGTGGCACAGTGGTTAGCACTGCTGCCTCACAGCACCAGGGACCCAGGTTCAATTCCGGCCTCAGGTCACTGTGTGTGTGGAGTTTGCACATTCTCCCCGTGTCTGTGTGGGTTTCCTCCGGGTGCTCCGGTTTCCTCCCACAGTCCAAAGATGTGCGGGTTAGGTTGATTGGCCGTGCTAAATTGCCCCTTAGTGTCAGGGGGATTAGCAGGGTAAATGTGTCACACTTGGGCCTGGGTGGGATTGTTGTCAGTGCAGGCTGGATGGGCTGAATGGCCTCCTTCTGCACTGTAGGGATTCTATCCAGAGACGGAATGATCCCCATCAATGATTTGCTATGAGGGGTTGGGTTTGATTTCATACACAGAATTTGTACTGTGTAACTACCCTCCAGCTATTGCATTTTGCCAGTGAATTCACCCTGCCTTGATCGGGAAACATTGCTGTAGTTCTGATTGCGAGCTGTTTTTTCTGCTGTGGTTCTCAGCGACCCTGTTTAAATGGACTCTGTTTACTGAAAGTTCCACCCTGCCTAAAGCTCATTGTTTGACACCGAGGTGTCAGTGCTCCCTCCAAAAATAAAAGTTGAAAATTTAGAAGGTTTTAACCTCCAATACGGAGGGATTCGGGGGCAGGGGGAGGACTGGGAGCGTGTGAATGAAACCCTCTGCAGTGTTCGGCTTCTCCCGTCCAGTCCTCCTCACTGAGGTCAGGACTGTGGCATTGCCCATTCACCGGTAACGTGTATGTGCCTGGCATGTGATCAGCTGCATTTTCAAAGCCCTTTCTCCCAGCTTCTCTCTCCCTCCGTCCCTCTAGGTTTGCCTCCCTTTACAAGTCTCCAAGTCAGAAAGAAGCGACTGTACCGTACCAGATAACCGTGAGTGTCGTGTCTGCATTTCAAAAAATTGTATCAGAACTTTAGGTTCTAATTTTTCTTTCGCGCACATTTAGCCGCGGGTGCGTCAGTGCCGAGAGATGGAGCACAGTCCATCAACATCAGGATCGAGTACTCCCAGCTCCGGGATAGTATTGGTGGCTGGAGGAGTGGTTAGTCAATGTGATGAGTTTATATTGTGGGGGAAGGGGGGGGGGGAGAAAGGGGTGAGAGGTTGTGGTGTCGGGGGGAGGGAGTGAGTGGTTGCAATTGGGAGGGAGGGGCTTGTGATTGAGGGGGAGGGGATGAGAGGTTGCGATGGGGTGAGAGGTTGCGATGGGGTGAGAGGTTGCGATGGGGTGAGAGGTTGCGATGGGGTGGGAGGTTGCGATGGGGTGGGAGGTTGCGATGGGGTGGGAGGTTGCGATGGGGTGGGAGGTTGCGATGGGGTGGGAGGTTGCGATGGGGTGGGAGGTTGCGATGGGGTGAGAGGTTGCGATGGGGTGAGAGGTTGCGATGGGGTGGGAGGTTGCGATGGGGGGGAGGGGGGTGGGAGGTTGCGATGGCACAACGGGGTGAAAGTTGACAGTGGGGATAGAAAGAGAGTTAGAGACATGATCCTGAAGGTGTTGTTGATTGGATAACCAGTTTTTATTGTTTAAAGGCTCTCAATCCTGTTGTTGAGTTTATTTAATCGCTGTCCTCTTCTCCCCATTGCTTTGTTTTCAGTCTCTTGGTTTTCGGGATGTCCAATCCTCGGATCCACCTTCAACCTCGCCCGTGTTTGGGGACAATCCACGCAAGCGTCCGAGAGCAGAGGATGAAGAGGGACAGTGAGGGGGTCTGCAGGAGGGGCGGGAAACTGCCCCATTTCAGAGACCCAGTGCAAACTCAGTGTGGCAAGCTGATGATTGGATGCAAGATGATCCAATCGTGTGGCTGGATTTGTGTTCCCACTGGATCTGTCCTTGTGAACTCTGATAATTCTCCAGTAGGTTGTGGGAATCCCGTTGGACCGGAAAATTGAAAGTGATTTTCCAAAGAGTTGGGATCCACCAAGTCAGTGGCTTCATCGCTGAGTTCTCTATCTCGGCCGGGTGGCTGGGGGGAGTTGAGGGTCAGTGTACAGCAATGAAAACCAGGATGTTCCTGGTCAGAGTATCAGAGACGTTAAACTGTGAACCACTTCAGTCTCCAAACCCATCTCTGGCCTTTGTTGTGTTTGGAAAGGACTTATCGTTACAATGATGTAATTGGCTGTAATACTTGATTCCTAAACCTCACCAAATCTGAGAAATTTTCACACTTGTTACTTGCTGGATTCTAACTGTTGATGTTCTGTTTCTTCTCCTGTCCTGCCTCATTTTAAGTAAAAGTATTTGTAACCCATCCAGCCTGATATAAACATCAACAGAAAATGCTGGAAAATCTCAGCAGGTCTGACAGCGTCGGTGGGCAGAGAAAAGAGCCCCTCCCCCTTCTCCACCCCCCCCTCCCCCCGCATCGCGACCTCTCAACCCCTCCCCCCATCATGATCTCTCACCCCCTCCCCCCCTTCAAGGGTCATCTACTCATGAAACATTGACTCTATTCTCTCCGTAGGAGATGTAGGTGGCACAGTAGTCAGCATTGCTGCCTCACAGTTCTAGAGACCTGGGTTCGATTCCCGGCTTGCCAGTGTGGAGTTTGCACATTCTCCCTGTGTCTGCGTGGGTTTCCTCCAGGTGCTCCGGTTTCCTCCCGCAGTCCAAAGATATGCAGGTTAGGTTGACTTGGCCATGTTAAATTGCCCCTTAGTGTCCCGGGATGCGTCGATTAGAGGGGTAAATATGTGGGGTTATGGGGATAGGGCCTGGGTGAGATTGTTGAGAGTGCTGCCTTGATGGGCCAAATGGCCTCCTTCTGTAAGGTTTCTATAAGTCTTTCTATGTTGTCAGACCTACTGAGATTTTCCAGCATTTTCTGTTTCAGATTCCAGCATCCGTAGTATTTTGCTTTTACCAGCCTGATATAAACTTATTTAATCACTCTGATTACTTGTCCGGGGACTTGGGCAAAAATCCAGGCTGACATTCACGGTGCGATACTGAGGGAGAGCTTCACTGTAGGGGGTGCTGTCTTTTGGATGAGGCATTAACCGGAGGCGCAGGGCGGAATTTTACCAGCACGTCCGCCCAAGGTTCGTACAATCCTGCCCGAGGCCTATGGAGAGTGCCAGGTGTGTCGGTAAAATTCCCACCACTGTCTGGCTTCTCTACTGGATGTAAAAGATCCCTGATCTGGGTCATTCTCATGCTGTTTATGGGAGGTAGCTGTCACTTTGCTTGCATTACAACAGCGACTGCACCTCCAAAAGTATTGGCTGGAAAGTATTTTGGGAATGTCCTGAGGTTGTGAAATCCATGGTCTATGAAACGGAAAGTGCTGAAAAAGCTTGGCGGGTCTGGCAGCGTCTGGGGAGAGAGGAACAGAGTTCACATTCCCAGTCTGGATGTCACAGCTTCGAAGAGGAGTCATATTGGACTTGAAACATTAGGCGGGATTTTCCAGCCACGCTCGCCCCGAAACTGGAAAATCCTGCCTGAGGCCGACCGACCTTTCCATGGTCCACCCTTCGCCCGCTCCGATTCCCCTGGCGGGCGGGGCGGTTAAATTCACCCCATTGACTCTGTTTCTCTCTCCACAGATGCTGCCAGACCCGCTGCGTTTCTCCAGCATTTTCTGTTCTGATTTCAGGTTTCCAGCATGTGCAGTATTTTGCTTTCCTCCCTCGGGCTCTCGGGGAACCTCACTGTTTGGGTTGAATGTTCTGCTCCAAGTGGATCAGTTTCAACGCTGAGGTTCTCCCACCCATTCCATTTCTAAATGTCACCGTGTGCGCACGTGTGTGTGTGTGTGTGTGTGTGTATATATACCCAGATCTGACAACACGCGGAGGGCAGGGTTTTCCCGCTGCGCTCGCCTGAAAACCGGAAAATCCCATCCAAGGTCAATGGACCTTTGCACGGTTTCCAGGACAGAGAAATCCCCCCCATAGTCAGGACCATACACACTAAGGCCATAGCAGAGTCTTCAAAGGCTAGACTCTAACAAGGAGCCAACTGTTTCAAATGTAGAAAGAAAGGATGTGCATTTGGATAGCGCCTATCACAAACTTAAACATAGAAACCCTACAGTGCAGAAAGGGGGCCATTCGGCCCATCGGGTCTGCACCAACAACAGTCCCACCCAGGCCCTATCCCCGCTTAGTTATCCAGCTAATCCCTTTACATCCTGGGACACTAAGGGTTAATTTAGCATGTCCAATCAAACTAACCCAGACATCTTTCAGACGGTGGGAGGAAACGGAGCACTTGGAGGAAACCCATGCAGACACGGGGAGGACATGCAGACTCCACACAGACAGTGACCCGAGGGTGGAATCGAACCGGGGTCCCTGGTGCTGTGAGGCAGCAGTGCTGACCGTGCCACCCCAAAGAAATCCCAAAGCCAGTAGAGTGCCATATTTTATTGAAGCATTGTCCCTGTTTTATTGCTGCAGCTGGACTGATACGTAACAGCATCCATTTGCAACAACGAGGTAGATGGTTAGATTGATTATTTTGTGTTGTCTGTGGGGTCAATAGGGTTCAGGGCGCTTGGGAGAACTCCCCCGCTCTTCCATTGACCAGTGCAGTGGGATCTTTTACATCCACCTGACTGCGCAGACAGCGCTTTGGGTTAATGTCTCCGAGAGGATAACACTCCAATATGGTATAGAGTATGTCCTCCAGTCTCTAGTGGTGCTTGATCCCTGAGCTTGGTGACTCAGAGATGAGAGCGCTGCTTTCACAGGACGCACCCTCGTCCTGTGTACTGGCAGCGAGAGACTGCGAGGGGTTAAAGACTAAATGCGGAGCCGATGATGAAGCTCGCTCTCAGTTTGCTTTGTCCCTGGCTGGCTCGAAGGAGAGGAAAAAAAAAAGGTCTGAACTTTGCTTCAGGAGATGGGACCGGTGTCAGACACGAGGCAGAGAGACAAATGCTGCAGCTCTGGAACGCAGTCTGTTGATGAAGCCTTGCCTGTGCTGCAACCCTGAACAAATTGGATTTAAGAATCCATGAAAAATAAATCAAAACTAACACGACACCCGCTCTTAGTCATCAGCGCTGTGTCATAAACCTGAAGCTATTTGAAACGAATGTACTTGAAGAATGTGCTGCTGCCTGCTGTGTAGTAGAATCTTATAGCCACTCTGTCCATCATCCTCTACTGGCCCTTTGATATTTGATTTGATTTATTATTGTCACATCTATTAGCATACAGTGAAAAGTATTGTTTCTTGCGCGTTATACAGCCAAAGCATACCGTTCATAGAGAAGGAAAGGAGAGAGTGCAGAATGTAGTGTTACAGTCATAGCTAGGGTGTAGAGAAAGATCAACTTAATGCGAGGTAGGTCCATTCAAAAGTCTGACAGCAGCAGGGAAGAAGCTGTTCTTGAGTTGGTTGGTACGTGACCTCAGACTTTTGTATCTTTTTCCCGAGAGTGTTATCCGATACGCTCCACACTCCCACTCTTTCCCCATAACATAAAAGTTTCCTTTTTTCACGGTAGCACAGTGGTTAGCACTGCTGCTTCACAGCTCCAGGGTCCCGGGTTCGATTCCCGGCTCGGGTCACTGTCTGCGTGGAGTTTGCACATTCTCCTCGTGTCTGCGTGGGTTTCCTCCGGGTGCTCCGGTTTCCTCCCACAGTCCAAAGATGTGCGGGTTAGGTTGATTGGCCAGGTTAAAAAAATTGCCCCTTAGAGTCCTGGGATGCGTAGGTTAGCGGGATTAGCGGGTAAAATATGTGGGGGTAGGGCCTGGGTGGGATTGTGGTCGGTGCAGACTCGATGGGCCGAATGGCCTCCTTCTGCACTGTAGGGTTTCTATGAAATTCTATGAAATTTATCCAATTACCTTTTGGAAAGTGAGTTTGCTTCCAGCAGATAATGCGATCCAGAGCAAAGCAACCCATTGTTGGAAATAAACTGTCCAGTTCTTCCCCTCTGGCCCTATTTATTTATTTATTATTTTATTTTATTAGTCACATGTAAGGCTTATATTAACACTGCGATTAAGTTACTGTGAAAATCCTCCAGTTGCCACACTCCGGCGCCTGTTCGGGTACACTGAGGGAGAATTTAGCACGGCCAATGCACCTAACCAGCACGTCTTTCAGACTGTGGGAGGAAACCGGAGCACCCGGAGGAAACCCACGCAGACATGGGGGAAAACGTGCAAACCCCACACAGACAGTGACCCGAGCTGGGAATCGAACCTGGGACCCTGGCGTTGTGAGGCAGCAGTGCTAACCACTATTGTCAATTCCCTTAAATCTGTCTCCCAGCGCTGCTGCTAATGGAGCCGGTTTCTCCTCCTCTCTTCAGAATAATGAGAGAGTTTTGGAACATATAACTGACATTCAAAGGGAATTCAACAGATAAGGAGAACAACCCCAACTTCTCTAATCTCTGAACTCTGGGGTGTCACGGTGACACAGTGGTTAGCACTGCTGCCTCACAGCTCCAGGGTCCCGGGTGCGATTCCCGGCTTGGGTCACTGTCTGTGTGGAGTTTGCACATTCTCCTCGTGTCCCTGCGTGGGTTTCCTCCGGGTGCTCCGGTTTCCTCCCACAGTCCAAAGATGTGCGGGTTAGGTTGATTGGCCAGGTTAAAAAATTGCCCCTTAGAGTCCTGGGATGTGTAGGTTAGAGGGATTAGCGGGTAAAATATGTGGTGGTAGGGCCTGGGTGGGATTGTGGTCGGTGCAGACTCGATGGGCCGAATGGCCTCCTTCTGCACTGTAGGGTTTCTATGATTTCTATGAACTCTGGGGTGGCAAGGTGGCACAGTGGTTAGCACTGCTGCCTCACAGCACCAGGGACCTGGTTCGATTCCCGGCTTGGGTCACCGTCTGTGTGGAGTTTGCACATTCTTCCCGTGTCTGCGTGGGTTTCCTCCAGGTGCTCCGGTTTCCCCTCTCAATCCAAAGATGTGCAGGCTAGGTGGATTGGCCATGCTAAATTGCCCCTTAGTGTCAGGAGTATTAGCTAGGACAAATGCATGGGGTTGTGGGGGTGGGGACTGGGTGGGATTGTGGTCAGTGCAGACTCGATGGCCAAATGGCCTCCTCCTGCACTGTAGGATTCTATGAATTGAAGTCCCTCACTCTTGCTATTCCATAATAGTAAATCTCTGCCCCCTCTCCTTGATATCCTTCTGAAATGTGGTTTCCAAAAATTAAACACACAACTTGTTAGACATCAGCTGGAGTAAGGTACCACTTTATCAAACATCTTTTCATAGAATCCCTGTAGTGCAGAAGGAGACCATTCGGCCCATCGAGTCTGCACCGACCACGATCCCACCCAGGCCCTATCCCCATAATTCCATACATTTAGTCCCCCTGACACTAACGGCCAGTCCACCTAACCCGCACATCTTTGGACTGTGGGAGGAAACCGGAGCACCTAGAGGAAACCCACGCAGACACGGGGAGAACGTGCAGACTCCACATAGACAGTGACCCAAGCTGGGAATCGAACCTGGGTTCCTGGTACTGTGAGGCGCAGCACTAACCACTGTGCCACCCCAAACATCCTCAGGATGGTTTTTTTTTTTCTCCATTAAAGGTGCTACAAGAATCGAGGCTGCCACTCCGGTGGGATACTGAGGGAGTTCTGCACTGTCGGAGGTGCTGCCTTTTCAGGGGGAAACTGCAAAAGGGACCCAATCTCCCTGTTTAGTTATGTATAAAAGATCCCCTGGCAGTGCAGGGGGGGGGGGGGGGGGAATTATTCCTCAACATCTCAGAAACAGATGGTCTGGTCATTACCATATTGCTGTTTATTTGCTGTGTGAAAATTGGCTTCTGTGTTTCCTCCACTATAGCAGTGACTACACTTCACATCAAAATGTACTTCATTGGCTGTAAAACACTGAGACATCTGATGGTCTTGGAAATGTTATATAAATGCAAGTCCTTCTTTCCCTCCTCTAAGAACACAAGAAATAGGAGCAGGGGTAAATCGGATATTGAATTCGATGATCGGCCCTGATCATAATGAATGGCGGGGCAGGCTCGGAGGGCTGAATGGCCTACTCCTGCTTCTAGTTTCTATGATTTTGTATAACCCATCGAGATCGCTCCGCTGTTCAATGTGATCATGTCAACTCCACTTCCCAACCCACTCCCCTTGTTCCTGAGACACCACAAATGTCCCAGACATAAATGTATTTTGGTGATGGAGCATTTCACAGCGCCAGGGACGTGGGTTTGATTTGGCCTTGGGTGACTGTGTGGAGTTCCCCCCATAGGTTTCTTCCGGGTGTTCTGATTTTCTCCCAAAGATGTGCAGGTTAGGGGGATTGGCCATGGTACATGTACAGGGTTATGGGGATGGGGGAGGGTGTCTGGGTAAGAAGCTCTTTTGGAGAGTTGATGCAGGCTCAATGGACCGAATGGCCTCCTTCTGCATTATGAAGATTCTAAGCTTCACAACCCTTTGAGTGAAATAATTTCTTTTCATCTCAGCTGAAATGATCGGCCCCTTATCCTGAGACCGTGCCCCTCCCCCCCGAGTGTTTTAGACTTCTTGGCCCAAGGATACAATCTCTCAGCTCCCACCTTATCAAACTCACTGAGAACCTTGTGTGGTTCAATGCAATTGCCGGATTGTGGCATGTGCGGAAGTAAAAAATAGACAAAGGAAGAGAGGGGACTGTTTGTGGAATGGGAGATTATATGGAGCACTGAAGGAAGAATTGAAACTCACTTGAAGCAGATGATGATGGGTGCCTTTCTGACTTTTTGTATATAGTCACGAATATAAACAGTTATTGCTACTTGAGAGTGTAGCAAGGGTACAGATGGTGTGAAGGATCATTGGCCTGAAGTATTAACTCTGTTTCTCTCTCCACACAAGCTGCCTGATTTGCTGAGTATTTCCACCATCTTGTGCTTTTAATTGCAAAAGATATTGCATTTGAATAGCGCCTTTTGGGATCTCCCGAAGCACTTTCCAGCCAGCTAAGTAATTTTTGCAGAGCAGTCACTGTTATAGAGAAACTGTGTGTGTCAATGGCTGCACTTCTGCCTGGGGTGGCATGGTGGCACAGTGGTTCGCAGTGCTGCCTCACAGCACCAGGGACCCGGGTTTGATTCCCGGCTTGGGTCACTGTCTGTGCGGAGTCTGCACGCTCTCCCTGTGTCTGTGTGGGTTTCCTCCCACAGTCCAAAAGATGTGCTGGTTCAGTGCATTGGCCGTGCTAAATTCTCCCTCAGTGTATCCGAACAGGCACCGGAGTGTGGCGACTCGGGGATTTTCACAGTAACTTCATTGCAGTGTAAGCCTACTTGAGACAATAAATAGACTCTAACTTTAAATCTGTTTAGCGTCATGAGGGAGTAACATAGGAACATAGAACTAGAAGCCGGAGAAGGCCATTCAGCCCTTCGAGGATTCAATATCCTCATCCTCCCCACCCCCGCAAATCCCCATATTCCTTGATCCCTTTGGCCCCAAGAGCTATATCTAATTTCTTCTTGAAATCGCACAATGTTTTGGCCTCAACTACTTTCTGTGGGAGTGAATTCCACACATTCACCACCCTCTGGGTGAAGAAATTTCTCCTCACCTCAGTCCTAAAAGGTTTATCCCTTTTTCTCAAACTATGACCCCTAGTTCTGGACTCCCCCCACCCTCGGGAACATTCTTTCTGGATCTCCCCTGTCTGACCCTGTTAGAATAACGGTTGCGTGAGCGGACAAGCTCCTTGCTGACTGAAGATTAACAGTCACCAACTCCATTCAGGCTGTCATCAGTATATCACAGGCAATCTCACTGCGATCAAATTACCGTTATTTCAATTAGCCATGGCAAAACAATGGCGTGAAGGAATTTGGAAACATGTTGCAACACTCTTAACAAATGTTTACATTCAGTTTTCATGTTCCCACACGGAGCTGCCTTCCTCCTGTCCTCGACAGGTTACAGCTGGGTCGAATCCAAAACCTGCAACCGCCAATCACATTTCAACGATGAGTGTTTTTACTACAAGATGAAAATGCCTCAAAGCATCATGTTGCCATTGCAGGTGCAGAGGTTATTGCAGTGCTGGCAAACGGGACAGCTATTCTGTACCGGCGATACCGTGTGTGAGAAAGACAAACTGAGTCTATTCTAGATGGGGCTTGAAGGAAGAACAGTGGCCAATTCACCACAGGGGAGCTCTGTGTCCCTGTCGCAGTAGGTATCAAGGGATCTTTGACAATCATAGAATCCCTACAGTGTAGAAGGAGGCCATTTGGCCCATCGAATCTGCACCAACAACAATCCCACCCAGGCCCTATCCCCGCAACCCCACAGATTTACCCTACTAGTCCCCCTGACACTAAGGGACAATTTAGCATAGCCAATCAACCTAACCCACATATCTTTAGACTCTGAGAGGAAACCAGAGCACCCAGAGGAAACCCACACAGACACTGGGAGAACAAAGAAAATTACAGCACAGGAACAGGCCCTTCAGTCTGCACCAACCATGCTGCCCAACTTAACTAAAACCCCCTACTCTTCTGGGGAGCATATCCCTCTATTCCTATCTCATTCATGTACTTGTCAAGATGCCCCTTAAAAGTCACTATCGTATCTACTTCCACTACCACCCCCGGCAGCGAGTTCCAGACACTTACCACTCTGTGTAAAAAATCTGCCTCGTACATCTCTTTTAAACCTTGCCCCTCACACCTTAAACCTCTACTCCCTCGTAATTGACTCTTCCACCCTGGGAAAAAGCTTCTGACTATCCATTCTGTCCATGCCTCTCATAATCTTGTAGACTTCTATCAGGTCTCCCCTCAACCTCCCCTCAACGTGCAAACTCTGCACAGACAGTCACCTAAGGCCAGGAATCAAACCCAGATCCCTGGCGCTGTGAGGCAGCAGTGCTAACCACTGTGCCACCGTGCCGCCCCTAAACCATTGAACCAGGCAGAAGGATTTTCATACAACAAAAAATGCTGGAAAATCTCAGCAGGTCTGACAGCAGCTGTGGAGAGAGAATAGAGTTTCGAGTCTAGATGACCCTTCGTCAGATCTTTGCTTATTCTCTCTCCACAGATGCTGTCAGACCTGCTGAGATTTTCCAGCATTTTCTGTTTTTGTTTCAGATTCCAGCATCCATAGTATTTTGCTTTTATCTTAGTGAGTATCGTTTTGTTGTCTGGGCTAACATCCACTCTCAACCCTGGAGATAGGAGGTCAAATTGAGGTATACAAGATGATAAAAGGTATGGATAAAGTTGAAATGGAGCGGATGCTTCCTCTTGTGGGGCATTCTAGGACGAGAGGTCATAGTCTTAGGATAAGGGGTAGCAAATTTAAAACAGAGTTGAGGAGAAACTACTTCTCCCAAAGGGTTGTGAATCTGTGGAATTCGCTACCCCAAAGTGCGGTGGATGCTGGGACAGTGAGTAAATTTAAGGAGGAGTTAGACAGATTTTTAATTGGTAATGGGTTGAAGGGTTATGGGGAGAAGGCAGGAAAATGGGGATGAGGAGCATATCAGCCATGATCGAATGGCGGAGCAGACTCGATGGGCCGAATGGCCTAATTCTGCTCCTATATCTGTGAACTATGAACCCGTATCGTGGAACAAAAAGGCTCACAAGCTGATTGCAGTTTGTGGGATCTTGCTGTCCTCATTGGTCACTGCATTTCTGACATTTTACTCACAGAGACTATTCCTCAAAAGGGATGTAAAGAGGGTTTTTTTTTGTATATCCTGAGATTGTGGTTCATAGCATCATAGAATCCTACAGTGCAAAAGGAGGCCATTCAGCCCATCGAGCCTGCACCAACAACAATCCCACCCAGGACCTCTCTCTGTAACCCTTGCTAATCCCCCTGATGCTATGGGGGCAATTTAGCACGGCAATCAACCTAACCCGCACATCTTTGGACTGTGGGAGGAAACTGGAGCACCTGGAGGAAACCCACGCAGACACGAGGGGAATGTGCCGACTCCACTCAGACGGTGAATCAAAGCTGGAATTGAACCCAGGTCCCTGGTGCTGTAACCACAGAGCTACCGTGCCGCCCCCACAAGTTGCCCTTTTATTAAGGAAGGCCTTTCATAGCTCAGTGATAGCACCTCCAACAATGCAGCACTCCCTCAGTACTGAACTAAAGTGTTCGCCTAGATTCGAGGCTGTGGGAGTGGGGCCTGAATCCACAATCTTCTGACTCAGTGTGTGTGACTGAGTCAAGGCTGACACCTAAGTATAATTAAGAGTGATCCATTAGTTGTGATGTCCTAAAGGTGTGATCAGATGCTATATAAAGATGTGTTTGCTCCTTTTCCCTCAGTGGGTGCTCCATGTATGCACTGGGCCATCATTTTCACCTGTCAGCTGTCTGTGGGCTAACCTCTGGAACTCCCTAAAAACTCTCCATTTCTCCCAATGGGCATGCACATGTCATTAAAAACAAATGAACACACACACACATCAATAAAACATAACGTGCACACACACACATCAATAAAGAATAACGTACGCACACACATCAGTTTCCACTCCTGATCTAGACTTTCTATATTGTTTAGATGGCTCAGAGAGGAATATCCCAGATTTTCTTCCTGCGATTGAGCCTGGGTTGTTACCTGTCCTTTTGCCTCCCATGGGAGACCGCATGGTTTCGTGTTGGGTGGGGAATGCCTGTATTGTGGTACATGGGAATACATGGGATATGCGGCACAGAAAAAGGCCATTCGGTCCAACCAGTCTGTGTTTCTGTTCCCTCCCTACTTCCCTCATCCAACTCTACCATTGCAATCCTTTACGGCCCGGTGGTTAGCACTGCTGCCTCACAGCGCCAGGGACCCGGGTTCGATTCCCGGCTCGGGTCACTGTCTGTGCGGAGTCCGCACATTCTCCCCGTATCTGCGTGGGTTTCCTCCGGGTGTTGCGGTTTCCTCCCACAGTCTGAAAGACGTGCTGGTTAGGGTGCATTGGCCGTGCTAAATTCTCCCTCAGTGTACCCGAACAGGCGCCGGAGTGTGGCGACCAGGGGATTTTCACAGTGACTTCATTGCAGTGTTAATGTAAGCCTACTTGTGACACTAATAAATAAACTTTAAAATCAATAAAGGAATTCATGCACGCGCACATCAATAAAACACGGACGCGCATTTATTAAAAGTGCACGCGCACATCACTAAAATAATGTGCACGCGCACTGTAATAAAAGCCTGTGCGCGCGCAGTGGGTGGATTATTGGGAGGCGATGCACGTGCCCGGGTGCGATGGGGATGGTGTCGCGCGCCCATTGTGTGCGGGGGCGCGCCGGGGGCGCGCACGCCGCCTGGCTCCCTCCCTCCCCCTGCTGGCAGCGGGCGGCGCTGCTCCTCCCTCCCTCCCTCCTCCCAGCGCCTGTCGCTGAGCCCCAGCTCTCTCTGTCTCTCTCTGTGTCTCTGCCTCTCCGGAGCTGCTCCTCCGGCCGGGAATGGCAGCTTCGGCCAGCGAGGAGAAAGCCTTCCGCCGCTTCCTGGAGCTGCTGCTGCGGGAGTTCCGGGGACCCTTCGGCGAGGAGGAGCCGCTGCCCCTCCGGCCCGTCTCCAACCACATCACCGAGGAGGAGGTGGAGGGCGAGTGCCTGGACCTGTGCCTCCAGCATCTCTGCAGATAGTTAAGTAGCCGGGCTTCTTCTCCCCCCTGTCTCCCCCCTGCCCTGCCTCTCCCTGCCCTGCCTAAACCAAGTGTCAACCTCAGCAAAGAGATGTCACCAAAAGTGGCCAGACAGACAGAGCAAGGTGCAGAGTGCCCAGGACCCACTCAGACTGGGCTGGAGATGCCCTTATTCCAGAGAGAGAGAGAGAGACTGGGAGCTTTAAATTGGTGCCTCTTAACAGAGACACATGGAAGCATTCTGAGAAATTAAAACATCCAAAGGGTTTTTTATTTAATTACCTGTTTTTTTTCTAAGAGGTGATGTGCAGCCTGACAGAGTCTTGTCCTTTGGACTGGATGTCATGGGCAGGGTAGTTTGACATTGAAAGCTGCCTCTTGTGTCCTTTTATATATATAAAAAAAGAGAAGGATGGGTGAGGGCTGTAAAAATGAGTCTGTAAGTTGTCAAATGCAAAGAGGGAGGGGAGGGGACGGGGGAATAAAGACAAGCCAGGGAAAAGACATTATTGTCTGCATTTATCGAGGCTTACCTGGAGTGTTAGATCAGAAAGGATCAGGGCTGACCCGAGCTGGGGAAATGACCGATTAATCTACTCTTAGCTCTCTAAGACATCCCGAGGCTGAGCAGGAACCCCGGGCTATTTTTTTAAATTCCCACCTAACCCCCCCCCCCCCCCCCCCTCAACAGCAACCCTGTGAGAAAACAGGAAAAGTTGCAGGTTACTCTTCTGAAAGTTGGATGGTAGAATTTCTCTCTCTCTCTCTCGGTTGTTATTAATCCTTTGTACAATGTTTCAGTGCGGTTAGAATTCCAGTTCAGCTAACCTGCTCTGTGCTGGGGAGGAGGGGGGTGGGGGAAGATGTGTCGCTTTATCAAAAAGCTTTTCAAATGTGTGCAATTGGCTTTTCAAGCAAAATAAAACGGGGGGCAGCGAGGGGCATGGTGTCTGATTTGTTCTTCCCTTGTTTTTTTTTGTATAATGTTAGAATGTTTTCCTCTTTTTTATATATAGATGTGTCAATGGTTAATTTTGCTTTCACTCGGAGTTTCCCTGTGTACTGGGTCACACTTGACTCTCTCAGTCTGATGGAGTGGAGGGATCTCCGCTTGCGATAAAGCCCAGGGCGGAATGAATAAGTAATGTTTGCAACCTGACCGGTTCTGTTACCCGTGCACTTGGCCTGAAGGAGGGAGGGAGGGAGGGGGGGGGGGGGGTGAATCGGGATGCATTGGTTACTGGCTCTGGTTACCTGGGGATTGTTGCCCCCCCTGTCCTAGAGAGAGAGAGAGTTCCTGCTCTCCCAGTGCATGTCTCTCAAAGGGAAGGGCGCAGATGGTGCTATTTTCCCTCCCCGGTTAAGGGTATATCTTGTGTTCAGTGCACCCTCCTCCCCAGTCTCAGACCTGTCTCTCTCACTCTGGGAGGGGAGGATTGGACAGGCTGCCAGGTAACGAATTCATTTACCATTTTGAAATAAAGAACACCATCGCTGCTTTTTGAATGCAAATTTAGTGTCTTTTTTTTTGCATTTAATTTTTTTTAGAAAAACACCCAGTTTCAGCCCTCGGCTGTCCGAGTCGCTTAATTCCAATCATTCAAATTTTTATCTCCAAACCCCTCGCTTTGCGAGCTCCTATTCTGTTAAATTCAAATTATTGGATCTTTTAAAAAATAAACAGGGCACGCCAAAAGTTAGAAGTGTGGAAATGATTTTGAAGGTGACACAGGAAATTGCAGAGACCCGGTTATTAGCGCCTTGAGGACAGGGTTGGTGAGAATGGGGCTGGATCTGTTGATTGATGTAAAGGGCAGAATGGACAGTTACAGCTTCGGAATTTGGGACACCGTGTTGGAGCCAGTGTGGATTGATAGTTATTCCTGGACCCTCAACCCTTTTCCCCTAGTTTCAATCTCTCTCTCTCTCTCTCTCTATATATATATATATATATATATACACACAGTCTTCCTTCCTCCCAAACATAGCCCCTAACACCTGTTTTACCTGCAGAGTGATCTGCCACTCTTTCATATGGGAAATCATATATCACAAAAAATGCAGTGACCTGAATCCTGGGAATATCCGTCTGAGCTCAGGATTTTATTTTCTCCTTCAAGGTCAACCTTTGTTGCCCATCATCCCAGAACTTTGTGTCTTGCTCAGCCATCTAGTTTATTTATTAATATCACACGTAGGCTCACATTAACACAGCAATTAAGTTACTGTGAAAATCCCCTAGTCGCCACACTCCGGCACCTGTTCGGGTACACCAAGGGAAAATTTAGCACGGCCAATGCACCTAACCAGCACGTCTTTCAGACTGTGGGAGGAAACCAGAGCACCCGGAGGAAACCCACGTAGACAATGTGTAGACTCTGCACAGATAGTGACCCAAGCCGGGAATCAAACTCAGGTCCCTGGTGCTGTGAGGCAGCAGTGCTAACCACTGTGCCACTCTATTTAAGATTTAGTCTCATTGCTGTGGCTCTGGAGTCATGTGTGAGCCAGACCGGGTAAGGACGGCAGATTTCCTTCCCTAAGGGACATTGAATGAACCAGCCGGGTTTCTACAATGATAGTTGCCATGGTCACCATTACTGAGACTCGCTTTAAATTCCAGATTTATTAACTGAGTTTAAATTCTATCCGTTGCCATGGATTACTAGTCGAGTCGATATTACTACCACACCAATGTCTCTACTGTAACCAACTGTAGCAGTGGCAGCAGGCTTGGCAATCTCTGAGAACCTATTTTCTCACTTCAGGAGTATCACAGAACATAAGAAATAGGAGCTGGAGCTGGACAGGCGGTGGCAGTGGCGTAGTGGTATTGTCATTGGGCGAGTAATCCAGAGACCTCCGTGTAATGCTCTCAGGACCTGAGTTCAAATCCCACTGCAGCTGATGGTGAAATTTGAATTCAATTTTAAAAGAATGTTGGAATTAAAAGTTTAATGATGACCATGACATTATCGATTGTTATAAAAATCCATCTTGCTCCTTTCGGGAAGGAAATCTGCCATCCTTACCTGGTCTGGCCTACATGTGACTCCAGACCCACAGCAATGGCCATTCAGGGATGGGCAAAAAATCCACCTCCCTTGAACAAATAATTAAATAAGGCCATTTGGCCCATCGAGCCTGCTGTGTCTTTGAGTAAGGTCATGGCTGATGGTGGCTTTAATTTAACTGTCCCCTGAATCCCTTAGCAGGATGACACTGAAACGATACTTGGCAGGTCAGACAGCATCTGTGGACAGAGAAAAGAGAGTTAATGTTTCAGGTCCGTGACCTTTCTCCAGTTCTGATGAAACACTAACTCTGTTTCTCTCTCCACAGATGCTGCCCGGCCTGCTGAGTATTTCCAGCATCCAGGGTGTTGTGTTGTGGTGACTCTATGACCCTGTCCTCTAGGTGGCAGCTTGCTGCGAGGAGCCTCTTTTGCATGAGAGTCATAGAATCCCTACAGTGCAGAAAGAGGCCATTCGGCCCATCGAGTCTGCACCGACCACAATCCCACCCAAGCCCTATCCCTACAACCCCATACATTTACCCTAGCTAGTCCCCCTGACACTAAGGGGCAATTTAGCATGGCCAATGCATCTAACCCACACATTTTTAGAGTGTGGGAGGAAACCAGAGCACCCGGAGGAAACCCACGCAGACATGGGGAGAATGTGCAGACTCCGCACAGACAGTGACCCAAGGCCGGGAATCGAACCACTGTGCCATTGTGCTGCACTATTCTGGTATTAAAACATCAGCAGGTCACGTTGTGTCAAAGTTTATACTGATCAGAAATCCAACAAGCTGTTCATTATTTGGAGCAAGAAAAGCAGAAGATGTTGCAAATACTCAGCAGGTCAGGCAGCAGTCTGTCGAGAGAGAAACACAGAGTCAATGTTTTAGTCAATGACCTTCTGAGGTCACGTACCAACTGAAGAACAGCTTCTTCCCTGCTGCCATCAGACTTTTGAATGGACCTATCTCGTATTAAGTTGAAACCAAAAGAGAAAATGCTGGAAAATCTCAGCAGGTCTGGCAGCATCTGGAAGGAGAGAAAAGAGCTGAGGTTTCGAGTCCAAACCCCCCACAGTCAGCGACCCAAGGGTGGAATTGAACCCGGGTCCCTGGCGCTGTGAGGCAGCAGTGCTAACCGCTGTGCCACCGTGCTGCTCAAACCATTCATTGGAACTGGGAAGAGTTAGAAATGTAATGAGTTCTGAGCAATAGCTGGGGGGGGGGGGGTTACAGAAAAAGCAAAGGGAAAGGTCTGTGGAAGACCGGAGAGATTAAATAACAAATTCAAATAAATAACACATTAATTAACAAAAGAGTTGGTGTTACAGAACCAAAGAGAATGCGACGCAAGGAAAGAAACAAAGGATGTCTAGTTTTTAAAAATTTATTCGTTCATGGGATGTGGGCGTCGCTGGGCCAGCATTTATTGCCCATCCCTCAGGGCAGTTGAGAGTCAACCACATTGCTGTGGCTCTGGAGTCATGTGTAGGCCAGACCAGGTAAGGATGGCAGATTTCTTTCCCTAAAGGACCAGATGGGTTTTTACAACAATCGACAATGGTTTCATGTTCGTCATTAGACTCTTAATTCCAGATTTTATTTGAAATCAAATTTCATCATTGGTCCTGGTGGGATTCGAACCCAGATCCCCAAAACATTACCCGGGGTCTCTGGACTACTAATGCAGTGATAATACCGCTACGCCACTGCCTAGTTTTGGTCCCTCCCCCCCCTCCCCTCCACCCCCCTCCCCTCCACCCCCCTCCCCTCCACCCCCCTCCCCTCCACCCCTCCCCTCCACCCCCCCTCCACCCCCCCCTCCCCCCCCCTCCCCTCCACCCCCCCTCCCCTCCACCCCCCCTCCCCCAATCACACATGGAAAGATGACCTCTCTGTCTCTCCTTACAAACCCCTGTGTAATTTTTTAAACCTCACTCAGCTTCAACCTTCTCCTCCCTAGAGAGAAGATACGGAGGTGTGAATGGCAGAATGATGAAAGCGAAAGCAAGAGAGAGACAAAAATAAGACCAAAACTTGCAAAGATAATGCTCAATTAAGGTCTGGGTTCATTCGACTGAAGGGAATATCTGGTGAGGAAAGGTTGGACAGGCTGGGCCTGTATCCATTGGAGCTTAGAAGAATGAGAGGTGATCTCATTGAAACCTATAAAATCCTGACTTGACCTGGGTGAATGCTGAACAGATATTTCCCCTTGTGGGAGTGACTAGAACTAGGGGGACACAGTTTAAAAATAACAGGTCTCTCATAGAAACCCTACAGTGCAGAAGGAGGTCATTCAGCCCATTGAGTCTCCACCAACCACAATCCCACCCAGGCCCTCTCCCCCTAACCCCACGTATTTACCCTGCTAATCGCCCTGACATTATGGGGCAATTTAGCATGGTCAATAAACCTAACCCACACATCTTTGGCGTGTGGGAGGAAACCGCAGTACCCGGAGAAAACCCACGCAGACACGGGGAGAACGTGCAAACTCCACACAGACAGTGACCCGAGGCCAGAATTGAACTTCTCCCATTTAAAATAAGTTTTTCTCTGAGGCTTGTAACCCATGTGGAACTCTCCTCCCCAGAGAGTGGTGGAGGCAGGTTCACTGAATATTTTTAAGACTGAATGAGAGAGATTCTTGATTGACCAGGGAGTCAAAGGGCATAGGGGGCTAGGAAAGTGCCACTGAGGCCACAATCGGATCAGCCTTATTGAATGGTGGAGCTAGCTCAAGGGGCCGAATGGCCTACGCCTGCTCCTAACTTGTATGTTTG